>NC_139471.1:20570000-20892500 GCF_057233095.1 Heloderma suspectum | reverse complement strand
AAAATATATACTTAGACCCTATATATACCTGAAACTCTCGATAACACTCTATGCATCTGATGAAGTGGACTCAAGTCCACGAAAGCTTCTGCCAGGATAAATCAGTTACTCCATAAAGTGCCACTCTTCATTGTTTTTGCTGCAATAGGCTAACACGGCTACCCCTCTGGAAGTTATTATGGAATAATTGTATCACCAGAAGCTTGAACTGGGATAAAGGGTTTTTATCCCACCATTGGCTTACCTAGTGTCAGGAAGCTTGTGTTATCAGCAGCAACAGTTTTGTGAATGGCCACTGTTAATAAAGTGATTGTCACTGTCAGTAGTTTCTGCATTTAATTTCCTTCTGTCCTCACTGTTTGCAGTTCCACCACCACTGTCACCATATGTACTATATAAAAACATAAACTCTTGATAACACTTCATGCATCTGATGAAGCGGGGTATAGTTCACAGAAATGTATGCCAAAAGAAATGTGTGAAGTCTTGGAGGGCGCAATCCTATGGGGATATTCAGCCACCTCTGGACTCAGAGGCAGCCAACTATCCAATGCAGGGCGGGCAAAGTGCGGAGGGGACCTTCTCTGTGCTCCGGCTGCCCTTCATTTGTGGCTAGACGGCCGATTTGGCTGTCTAACAGGGGTGCCTTGGAGCAAGGTTGGAGTGGCTGGACAGAGCATAGGAAGCACTGTAATGGTGCTTCTGTGGTCCCTTTCCCTCCTCACCCCCAGGAATACCCCCTTTTCAGCCGTTCTGAGTTATTCTTCTGAGCGCGGAGCCGGAGACAAATCACGCCTCCTACGAGGTGGTGAGGGAGGGGACAGGAAGTTGGATTTCTGGAAACAGAGCTCAGAGCACTGGCTCCGAGTTTGGTTCCCATAAACCGAAAAATCCTTTGGCCATCTAGACACTGTCTAGCAGCCATAAGATGTACCCTAAGGCACCACAATATTCTTTGTTGTTTTTGCTGCAAAAGATTAATACAGCTACTCCCTCAGGAATTCGTGGACACTGTGTCCACTTCATCAGATGCAGGACGTGTTAACTTCAAGGTTGCAGATTTATATCCATGTGTACTTGGGGCGGGGAGAGATCATAAACAATGAGATAAGAGGGAATTGTTATGCAAAAAGTACAGACAGTGATAATTACTTATCCCTCTGACCTCACCATTTACAACCCTCCTCCCAAGCATGTGTGTATAAATTTGGCAGCTTGAGGTTAGCACGTCATGTACCTGATGAAGTGGACAGTGTGTCCATGAAAGCATTATGCAATAATAAGCCCCCAAGCCAACTCCTTAGATTGTGAGCCCCTTGAGGACAGAACTGTTGACATTTAAAAAACTATAAACTGCTCTGAGCCCATGGGATATTTACTAATTAAATTTCTAATCCACCCAATAACTAGTGTAGAGTGGGATATAAAATAGATAGATAATTATGATGATGACAGACAGAAAAATAGAAGATAGATAGATGAAAAATTGCCTGAAGGCACAATCCTATGCACATTCAGACAGAAAAAAGTCCTACAATTCTCAGCATCCCCCAGCCAGCATGGTTGCCTGGGGCATGCTGGGAGTTGTAGGACTTTTTTCTGTCTGACCATGCATAGGATCGTGCACTTATATGAAGCTTTCTTCAGGAATGGTCTTACAAGTTACCACTATTTCCTTCAAGGTGGCTGGGACTACCCCTTCTGCTGAAGAGGCATTTGTAACCCCCTGGACCCAGCCAAGAATTCAGTCCCTCCCTGCTATGTGTAATAAGCATTGAAGGGAAATGGTTGATGGGCTGGCCCACACCCCTTCAAGCACCTTGTCCACATCCTTGGAGGGCAACAATTAATTTCTAGAAAACTAAAGTAGACACTGGACACGTCTCTGGAGTGACTCTGGAGTAGATCCAGCCATCCTCCACTGGGTTCCCTCCCAACATTTTGGACTTCAACTCCCATCAGTCCCAGGCAGCAGAGCCAATGGTCAAGAATGCTGGGAGTTATAGTCCTAAACATCTAGAGGGCACCAGGTTGGGGAAGGCTGCTTTAGATGGAGAGGGATGCTTGGGAGGGGGAGTGTAAATGATGAGGTCAGAGGGATAATTATCACTGTCTGTACTTTTTGCAAGGTGCTTTGCAAAGTGCTTTGCAAACACGTCACAACGGGCTCTGATGGTTCCCGTGTGTCTCCACAAGGGTCAATTTGGAGTAGGGCCCCAAACCCAAACAGAAAAGCTCTGTAGCACAGCTGTCTGAGGATGACGTGGTGGCAGAGGAGTATGATTTCCTCACCACCATCACTGCCACAAAAAAGGCTCAGTAATGAGCTCTCCCTTGCGTCTAGCAGACTTGGACATATAAGGGGGGTGGGGTTTAGGCTAGGCTGACCATATGTACCGTTTTAAACGGGACAGTACCATTTTTTTTCATATTTCCCAACCGTCCCGTCGTTTTAATATAAATGTCAATTTTGTCCCGTTTTTAATGTTTTGTTAAAAACGGAACGCGTTTATCATACGGCTCTATGCTAATCAATGCGTGCGGTGAAACTACGAGTGTGACGGCAGAGGACGTTCCGTTTCCTTCGTCCAGCCAGGGCCAGGCTTCCTGAGCTGGCGACGATCAGACGCCGCCCCCTGGCTTGTCCGCAGTGGCGGGGAACTCAAGAGGCGGCCGCTGAGCGCCATTCAGCGTGTGGGAGCCAGGAGGGGGAGTCTTACTGCTATTTCTACCATCATTCCGCCCATAGAGATTCTTTCTGCCCTCCATTCAGTTTGGTTCGGACTTTTCAGACTCGTATTTCGGTTCAACAGGCTGTTGATAAGGTGTTGAAAGACCGAAATTTGCTGCGTAAGATTACTTCGTCGGAGAAATATTCATGGTACGATCGTGGTGAAATACAGTCCCCTCTACGTCTACCTAAATTTTTGTATGAGTTCTGTCACTGAAGAATAAATGTTAGCTCAGTATGTTCATGTAATAAAACTTTTGTTATCGTCTTACTTTTTCATGAATACGGAATATTACCTAACCCCGTCCCGTTTTGGTCGTCCCAACATCCCGTTTTTGTCTCAAGGAAATATGGTCGGCCTAGTTTAGGCAAACTAAACCCCCACTGGCTAGCCCCTTCACTCATTGAAAGCAGGCATGAGAGGGGGGTCACACTGGCCACGCCCCTCCCATACACACACAACCAACTGCACATATTGTACTTTTAATGTGTTTGTTTTCTTATGGCACAATCCTATGCATGTTTAGACAGCAAAAAAAGTCCTACAACTCCCAGCATTCCCCAGCCAGCAGAGCTGGCTGGGGAATGCTGGGAGTTGTAGGACTTTTTTGCTGTCTAAACATGCATAAGATTGTGCCTTTCCTGTTTTAATCAAGTGTTTATTTAGCTAGGGTTGTAAGCTACCTTGAGTGCCATTTTCTTGGTAGAAAGGTGGGGTACAAATCAAATCAATAAATACAAACGTACACAAATGTTAACGTACCCTACGGCTCCTCCAGAAGATGAGGGATCATGAGTCAATCCTGGTTCCCATTTGTGGAGGAGCCCAAGGCACGTATGTCGGTACATGCACAAAGCTGCCAAACCCACAGCGGGGAAGGACTAGGGATGTTGGAGAATTCCGCCACGGATTCTTTAGAATCCAGTCCGTGGCGGAATGGGGCAACCCCCCCGCCACCCTGTGGAATCCCCCTGGGACGGAGCCTATCTGGTGGTGGCGGCGGCAGCGGCAGCAGCGGCTCCAGGTCGTCTTCCAGCTGCTGCCGGGTTGCAGCCGCAAATGGTGGCCGCTATGCTGGCCACCATTTGCGTCCCTGCCAAGCCATGATAGGCTACATACGTATCTACATAGCCTATCACGGCAAAAGGCAGGGACGCAAATGGTGGCCGCTACGCCATTTGCGTCCCTGCCTTTTGCCATGATAGGCTACATAGATACTTATGTAGCCTATCATGACTTGGCAGGGACGCAAATGGCGTAGCGGCCATTTGCATCCCTGCGGAGGCCGTGATAGGCCACGTATATATTTACGTAGCCTGTCACGGCAAAAGACAGGGGCGCAAATGGCGTAGTGGCCATCTGCGGCTGGTGCAGCCCAGCAGCAGCTGGAAGTCCAGCTGCGGGTGGCCCCAGCTGGCAGCTCTGCGGAGTCACTGCAGAGCAAAGCCCGCTGGGCAGGATTCCGGGGGGAAGGACGGATCGCTTCCCCCTCCCACCGCGGAATGACCATCAGTGGAGCAAGGTAAGGGATTCATACATCCCTAGGAAGGACACGGTTAACCTATTGATATCTAACTGCCGGTGCTTCCTTTTCTTTCTTCCCTTTAATCTTTCCTTAGATGTGATATGTTTTCACCTTCATCCCTTTAATCATGTCATTTCTCTTCCTTTTACTGTGACTCTCCCTGTGGGTTTACCACATATCACGCCATGCCACAGCTTTATTTTCCCACTCCATCTATGCACAGGGCATGCAGCTCGCTTGTGGGGTCGATGGCTCCATGTGTCACTCTCTCCTATGACATCTGCAGGAGTTCTTAACAGCTGTATTGTTTTTTTCAGAACAAGTGTTCCCCTCAACTGTCTCCCAACTGCCATTCCTCCCCTCGGTTGTATCCTTCTGAATTTTGTTCTGGTCCTGCAGGAGGGCTTTGCTCCTTCGGTACCTTGTAGGGAGGAATTCTTCGGTTAATTTTAAGTGCAATCCTGTGCATGTTTACCATCAGAAATAGAACTCGGTATGTACGACGGGGCTTCCAAGGTGGCCACGTGTCCTCCTTTACAGTCCTCAAGGCAATCTCTATTTGAAGGGCTGTCCAGTCCAGTTTAAAGACAAAGATGCAAACGAAGGCAGAGCAGCAGAGGCCTTGGAGTTGGAACGTGAACAGCAACCGTAGCAGCAAGCACATAGGTCACCTGGGCCTTTTCTACATGAGGCATTTATCATGTCCTCATCATTCCCTACTCACAGCTGTTTACAGGTTCTTTAGACAATGTCGTGACTCTTCGCTTCTGTGTTCGGCTAGCATTTCGACGAGTTTTTTAAAAGCGGGGGAAATGTGGCATTTAATTGTGAAAGCGAAAGAAAGTGTGTATTTGCACTATTCCGCTGTACCACAATACCACCTAAAGGTTATGTAGCGGAAAAGCAGGAAAGGAAACGCTTTTGTGTAGTGCTTGGATCTCAGTTCTGTGATGAAACCATAAGTAGATACAGACAATTAACAGCCTTGTGTAGAAAAGCTTCTGGTCACAGTCTTCCCCTCCATGGCGAGATGTATTGCATTTCTACTGAAAGTAGAATAATTGTTTCTAAGTTTGCATCTATACATATAAATCAACATATGCTCATTTTATGGAACTCTTTTTTGCATTACGTGTCCTCTTTTTGGTGATGCATTACCTCCCCTTTGGTCCACAAATGGCCTCTCTGGGGCTTACTACAGAGTAAGGACGCATAACATTGAACAATAAATATGACTATAAACACATAGTCATATGTATTAATATGTCCTTTCAGGGAGAGTGCAACCCCGTAGCCAGGAGCCAATTTGTGTGTGTGTGGAAGGACTAAGCGACCCGTTCAGGTCTGGCACTCAGAACAAGTTCCTGGGCTCAGAATTATTTAATTCCAAAGTGTGCGTCTTTTGCACCAAGTTGCAGTTGGTGGTTCTCCGGGTTCAAATAGAAAACTTTGACCCCACAAGCCTAAAATCTGCCCACCCCTGCTCTCTCTATCACAAATGGACTCACATGGTAAGCAAGGAAGCAAACAAAGAAACCTGCTTCGTGGGTTTTATTTTATGGGTTTTATTTTATGATCATGGGTTTTATTTTATGATTTCAGTGATATTGCAAAGAACTTGCTGTTGCCCCCAGCCCCTGATTCATCAGTTATTTTCTCACTCTCCTTTAGTCCTGCCAGCTCCTAAGCTAAAAACACAGAGATGGGTGTGGGGGAGGGAGCTGGGCACAAATCATCTCCTTCTGGAGCCCCCCAGTGTAGTACCAAACTGAATCTCCTCCCTGCATCCTGTTTACTTTGGGAAGCAGGAAGGAAAGAGGCCCTCTCTCTTTTTTTGGATTTAATTTTTTTATCCCTGTAAAACAAAGATTCTGCCAGGCGGTTTAATTAGGTAGCTAAACAACCACCCTCTCCACCTTACCGGCTTCTCCTTCTAAAATATTAATTAATTAAAATATTAATTTAAAATATTTTATTAATTTTCCAAAGCAAAATTAAATACTTAAACCGTTAAAGAAAGCAAGCAAGCAAGCAAGCAAGCACATTGGATTTAAATCTAATTATTGACAGAGGGGAATACATTTCAGATATATGTATATTTTTTCCCCTTTACCTTACAAACCAAGATATACTGTAGGTAGAATCCACAGGCTGCTTGGAGGTTTTCGTTATAATTCTTCACCACAGCAGATTATATTTAGTCTCTTTGCCTGAGGAAAGGCTTTGACAAATATTGCTGTCCATGTCCCTGATTAATATATATATATAATAAAATCCTGCCATATTTTATAAAAGTCCAATGCTTTGACCTTGCCTTTGGCTAGTATCAGTTGCTCCGACAACTTTTCTGCCATGACTATTTGCCACAGTTCCATATCCTAAGATTTCAGTGTTAGAAATCCTGCAGTTTTCTGACTTTGAGCTATGGCTCTTCAGGCTGCCATCAGCATTAACACCATTTAGTCCTAAGATGTCACTTTTCCATTCTGTTCTTCCCATATTGTTAATAGGGCCAATGCTGATGTTGCCTGTATGGTTTGATGTGTGATATTTGCTGTTTCTGAGAATTCGATCTTCCAAAAGTAGGAGCTCTTTCTATTGATCTTGCTATGGGGAGGCTCTGTAGTGTTTTGCTGCTGCCCCGTACCATTAAAACCAAGAGGCCCTTTTATGTATTTACTTATTACATTTCTATACCACCCAATAGCCGAAACTCTTGGGGCGGTTCACAACAATTAAAACGTACGTGTTAGGGATGTACATCTAAGGCGAGTTCTGACGGGGCGGGTTGCCATCTGTTCAGGGCTGGGACCAGAGGAATCGAATCAACGGTTGAAGGGGGAGTGGAGACAGGTTGTGTGACCAGATGGCAACCAACAGTTCTTTGTTTTACGATTCTTAGGGATGCTAAGGGCCTGTCGCAGATGGCGTCTTATTAGGGAGAGGGGAGGTGAAGCATCCACAGCCCTTGAAGCTTCTTCTTTGCTGTCATGGGAATGCCACGGCCTCATTATGGCCATGTGATTAGGCCTTGCAAATGTTAACACACACACAGCACACTGCCCAAATAAATAAGATATGAGCTAAAATAGTGCAATATTCTGAAATGGTTCTGCCAAGACTATATGGGGCTGGATCCAAGATCCAGTTTCCGTGAGAGGAAGGGACATTCCGCGGGAACTGCTTGCAGAAAGTCCCTCAGTCTGATTTTGGGAGATACCCCAAACGTCTCTCCTCGTAAGGGCCGGACGCGCCTGCTCTTGTCTGATCTCGGAAGCTACGCAGGGTCAGCCCTGGTTAGTACTTGGATGGGAGACCGCCTGGGAATCAGGCATTGAGCAGGGGGTTGGACTTGATGGTCTCATAGGCCCCTTCCAACTCTATGAGATGATAACACACCACACCACAGCAGGGTCTCCTGATTCTCTGTGTAGCCTTTTCAGCAGACTGGAGGGACTGCCGTGGGAAGGAGGGGGCGGGAAGTTCTGCTTCCATCAGCGCAGTCGATCCAGTGTAAATCTGGCTCCAACCCATCACCGGTATGTTTGCTTTATTTAAGAAAACGAAAGATCCTCCTGGTTAACGAAGTGCAGATTGCTCAACTGCTGCTTACGTCCACAAGGCTGTGGACAGTTATATCTTGAGATGGCTTTAAAGCTGGGTTGCGTGTGTATGTGTGTGTAGACAGCTAGATAATATTTGCCTTCTGGCTTGACATAAATGTAGGCACCAGCAAAACCCACAATTCAGCCAATTTGCAAAGAACAATCCTTCCCAGAATGCATTTGACTTTCCAGCCCAGGTTCAGAAGCCCAATCCACTTAGTAACTAATTCACCCGTGTTCTTTTAAGCTTAGCTGAAGAACAGGATTTAAACATGCTGTGCAGGGAAGTGGCAGAGACGGGCAGAATCCTGAGGTGCTAGGACGGACCGAGGAGGGGGGAACTGCATTTTTGATGCACGAGTAGAAATGAATTTGTCCCATCCCCCTTCGAAGCCATCCAAAGTGAATTGTGGAAGTGAATTCCATAGTTTGATTCTGCGCTGTGTGAAAGACTTCCTTTTATCTGTCCTGAATCTGCCACCAGTCAGCTTCATGGGAGGACCCTGTTGAGTTCTAGTATTATGAGAGAGGGAGAAAAATGTCTCCCTCTCCACTCAGTATAAGGCAGCTTCCTATGTTGTGTGAGTGTGTGTGTGTGTTTTATATATAGATCCACCCTAAGGAAAGTGATGATTATTTTTCAAGATGAACTATTTCTCTGCCCAGCATCGATGTGAACAATGAAAATAGGCCTTTGTAATCGTTTGAGTTTAGAAAGAAAGAAAAAAAAAGAGAGAGACAGGAAGCACAGTGTCCCCAAACAATAATACAATTTAAGGTGGTTTTAGAATTTGTTGGTATTGAATTTAACCATTTTATATTGTAAGCTGCCTTGGGAAGACGACAGCCTTGAAAGGCAGCTATGAAATATATTAAATAAATAAGAATTAAACATTAAATCAAGGAAGTGATTTACCAGGGACCAGAAAATAGTGATGTCTCCTGATAAAAAGGGACAAAAGAGATGCAGTTTCTTTCTTTCTAACTTTCTAGCTGTAAAAATTCACCAGATTTTGTACAAGTCGGAGGCAGGAATGGCGGGAGAAGGGGAGGAAAAAACAACCATTTGCCATGCAACTCAGTCGGTCAAAGTTCTCTGTGCAGATAATTGGTCCACCCACCTACCATATGAGACAATCTGCAGGAGATCCTTGGTGCTACTGCATAAGCGTGAATGATTTCTTGGCAACCTGCAGTTCTTTGGCTTCGTTTCAGGAACTGTGTTTGTTTGTTTAAATGTGAAGACCACCTCATTCGAACCGAAGTCCTCCGAGCAAAATGTGTCAAGAACGTGAGTCAACGCAATAAATCCTCCCATCGGATGTAAGATTGCCTATATAAGCAAAACGAACTGGATACAGGAGGGGTTAGTGCTGAGTCAACAAAGGAAGCTGCCCTATGCTGAGTCAGACCATTGCAAAGGTAGGCAAACTAATGCCCTCCAGATGTTTTGGATTACAACTCCCATAAGCCATTACCATTGGCCATGCTGGCTGGGACTGATGGGAGTTGCAGTCTAAACATCTGGAAGGTGCCAGATTGAGCTTCATTCTGTCTCTCACCCTCTCTGCTCTGTACAAACTTGGTAAGGCAGCATGGTGCAGTGGTTTTTCTGTTGGAGTAGGAACCAGGAGATCTGGGTTCAAATCCCTGTTCAGAAATGAAACTCTTTGGGTAACCTTGGGGCAGCCACTTTCCCTTAGCCTTACCTACCTCACAAGTTTGGTGCATTGCCTTAGACTCCTTGTTGGAAGGGTGGACAAAAACGTCATCGATAAAATCTGCCGTCAGATTCCTTTGTTTCCATCTACACACTGCTGTTGCTTGGATTTCCCCAAAATTCATGGATACCCCTGTTTCCGATTTGAGCACCTGTATCAAAAGAACAGCCAACTGTATAGGCTGAGCCTATAGCCAGAAAAGGGAAGGGGACCTGACCAGGTAGGAAATCATGGTGGAACAGCCAGAGTGTAAATACAGATAGCTGAAAATGCTGAAAGTGATTTAATTGTATTGCTTGTAAGTGACCAGTTGAGTAGAACTTCGCCTGCGTGCTTTTTCTTACGTCCACACAAACATCTGAATTTTGTATAGTCTTCAGTGGGCAGAGGAGTGATTTATAAATTAATAATAATAATAATAGGGTAGAGAGGCTTTGTTGTTGTTTTTTTCAGATGAATGCTGGACATTCAGGGGGAGGCCTTGGAATATCCCTGAGAGGACCAGGCTGACGCAGGCCTCACCATGGCTACACTTCGTGCCCAGACTTGCTCCCAAGACATTTCAGTAGCCAAAGCAGAAAAATCCAAAGTTGCCCGCTACCTTTTGTTAAAAGATAATAACAACTGACGATTTGCTGCCCTTTTAATGTTCCTGCCTCAGTTTGCCTCACGGCAGAGTTGATCCTGAATCTGTGCTTCCTTTTCGCACAAGGGTTTTCTCTGTCTCCAGACTGACACTAACCCTTTAAATAGGTACAATTCTGTGTGCACACACATGTCCAAGATCATCTTGTGCTAATAGTGTGCCTGCACTGAATCTGGTAAAAAAAACTATGCAGATAGCATCTGGTTGATGTGGGGTCATTCCCACAGGTTGGATGTAGGTCCCACTTGGAACCTGTTGTCACTTGTTAAAGTGTTATGGACACCGTTTCATAGCAAACAGCTCATGCAACTGCACACTCAGTTTACTTCCATTGTCTATTTCCTGTTTTATTTCCTGTCCTTTCCCCCTCTCCAGTAAATTACATGGTTTGGGAGGGTAAAAAAGAAAGAAAAAGAATAAAGAGCGGCTTTCAAACTGCTGCATATGAGAATCACGAGGCCTGCTCCATTTTTACACCTTGAGACTCAGACGTGTACGATTCCCCTGCAGAACAAATTAAAGGCAAGATGCTTTATTTAGAGTCTCTCCGGGCACCTGCAGCTCTTGCCAGTGCCAGCAGAAGGTGGAGGTGCTCAGCGCCCACTCAGATTCACACACGAGCCTGTGGCCACTCACCTCTCGCTGCCAGATGATGCACGAACAAAATCAGAGCGGTGGGGCAGAAGAGCTTTCTGAAAGTGCAGAATAAAACCTGACAGTTGCTATGTCAACATGGATTTGCATCCTCCCCTTTTCGAAAGCTGTTGCAAAACAAGGCAAGCTGCAGCGTGGCGGCAAGTGGGATCTTGGCCTGGGCAGTCGTTGAAGGCCGGATTTTAGGGCGTCATGCATACGGTATGCATGCGCCTTCCCACCCGTGCCATTTTAAGATCATCTAACAGGCCCCTGCTCTGTGTCTTTTTTACAAGATTTGATGAACGTACGAAGCTGCCTTATGCAAGGTTTCTTATTTATTTAAATCATGTTTATCCTGCTGCTCGGCTGAAAGGGCTCTTGGAGCGGCTTACATACAACCAACAAAAACAAGACCATTCCTGCTCACAAGCTTACAATCTAGAAAGAGACATGACACAAAAGGAAAAAGGGATGGTAAGAGGAAAAAAAGCAAGCGGTCTTACAGCATGGCTGGTGGAACGGCCCTGCTTCCTATCCTATCCCCCTCTGCTGCAACCTCTTGACTTGGAAGTAAGACATTGATTTGGGATTGAGACCTATGAAATTTATAGGGACTGACCTACTATGCCATCAAGCCATGGGTCCATCTTGCCCCATACTGTTTGAGTGGCAGCGGGCTGGCATGCTACTCCTTTCCTCTTCCCCTTTCTTCTCTCGTCTGAATTGCCCCTCCCTTTTACGTTTGAAGCTAACTATAGCAGAGGTCCCCAACCTTTTGGGACCTGTGGGTGCATTTGGTTACTGGAGACACTGCTGTGGGCACCACCACAAAGTGCCTAATCAACGGGTCCCCCCTTTGGCATCTGCCTGTCATGTCTATGGATCTTGGGCTTATTTTCACAGCATTTTAGCGTTTTAGCTTCCTAGTCTTTTAGCTCTGGTGTTTTAAATCTATATTTTAAATCTCTGCACTGCTGCTAGGTTTTATGCTGGTTGTACTGTTACACTGCAGATTTAAGCTTTCATATTTGATATTGTTTTATGCTGCACCATGTGGCTTTAATTTTTGTGAACCACCCAGAGAGCTACGGCTATTGGGCAGTATAGAAATGAAATAAATTAGTTAAATAAATAGGCTGCATCTTATTCAGCAAAAACTTTTGCTTTGGGTCTGTTGGACAGCGCTACGTCTTTTAGATTTAGACAATAAGGGATTGTCTAATTCTAATAAGGGATTGTCTAACTTGGCTAAGTGCTGGTGGTGCAATTCAGCTAATGTGTCTTTTTTAACATATGTTTTGGCAGTGTCCAGTAGTTGCTTCCTTGGGGGAGAAGGTTATTACACAGATAAATTTTGTACTGGAACAGTCTTCAGTATTCAATGATGTACGCACTCTTCTGAATTATTTACCTCCTTCATGGAAATTAACAAACGGTCACCATAAATGGATTCTCCGCACCCTTTTGACAGCTAAAATACTAATATTACAACATTGGAAGGATAAACACTTACCTCTTTTACTGCAATGGAGTGAGGACCTTACAACACTTTCAATATTTGAACAGGTGGCATATAGATGTCACCTTCAAATGGATACTTATTTGGATATTTGGTCCACTTTTGTTGCAACCCATGTATAATTGCTAGGAAGCTGTATGCATTTAATACAAATCCACGAGTGTATATTTAAAAAATGGAAATATATATATATTTTTAAACATATTTTTTGGGTGCCCATGGGCACCACATTGGGGACTTGCGGGCACTATGGTGGCTGTGGGAGCCATGTTGGGGGACCCCTGAACTATGGTGTAGCATTACGGCTCCAACTGCATTCTCTCCTGCCCCTCTCCCATAACCATGGTTAGCTCAAACCAGTTTGCAAACCCACTTCTCAATTCTAACCATGGTTGTTGCAAGCTGTGATCTGGGGCTAACCATGGTTACTGAAAAAGGGCTGTGCAGATGTCACACATGGTGACCTCCCAAAATTAAAGGGAGGGGAGAATTCACGCCAAAGAGAGGAAGAGGCAGGAGAAGGGAAGGTAACTAGTAGCCATTATCAGTGGCTCTCATTATCAATGGCTACTCCTCCTGATGGCTACATGCTACCTCCAGTGTTAGAGACAGTATGCCTATGTACGCCAGTTGCTGGGGAACATGGGCAGGAGGATGCTGTTGCATTCGTATCCTGCTTGTAGGTTTCCTGTGGGCAGCTGGTAGGCCACTGTGGGAACAGAATGGTGGACTAGATGGACCCTTGGTCTGGTCCAGCAGGGCTCTTGTGATGGGAGATCTAGAAGGCACTCTGGATCTCTTGTCCCTAGGGTTGCATTCAAGTCAGCGGCAGACCCAGTTCTGCATATGTGTCAGTCTGCTATGGCTACCTCCAGTTTGGCATTTATTTATTTTTATGTATTTATTGTATTTTTCTCCCGCTCCTCAGCCAAAGAAGGCTCCCGGAGCAGCTTACAATCAATGAGCAAAGAAGACAGTCCCTGCCCGCAGGCTTACAATCTAAAAAAGACATGACACACAAGGAAAAGGCAATGGGGAGGGGAGAAAAAATAATTAGGTAGACTGTCACAGGGCTGGTGGGATGGCCCTGTTCCCCCCTCTCATCTCCCTAGGGAGGGGCACTCCAACTGGAGCAGGCCCTGAAGTTCCCTTTGCCTGCTCCCTTGCTGCTGCTTCTTCCCCACAGGGCCAAGGATGGCATTCATCCGAATTAATTTTTCTTTGCAGCACAAATCGAAGTGGCTGACAGAATGCACTTCCAGGGCTCATATCTGAGGCCTGCTTCCTAAAAACTATTAATTCCATTTTTAATCTTGCAAAGGGCAGAAAAATCCTGCCAGCTGGTTTTGGGAGGTAGAGGGATGGTAGCTCCTGGGCAAAGATTTTCTCCAAGCAAGAAAATCCCTCTTGTGCCACTTGAACAACCAAATGGGGAGGAAGGTGGGACCCCAATTTTTCAATAGAAGTCACTTTGCTTTTAAAAAAGACATCTCTTTTGTCATAAAACGGTGGATAGCTGCACTGTAATACACTCAACGTAACGCCAAAGCTGGAACTGAAGGCAAGAACAAACTGTACTCATCAGATGGAAGGGTAGCCAGGAAACGTATCCAAAGATGAGAAGGACCACTTTGCAGTTATTACAAATCTGATGTCAACTGAGTATCGGCATAGATGGCTGTGTATTCCATTATTTTACAGCACAAGCACAGACATTGGATAATGGGTACTGAATCTAAGCTCTCAGGGTGAGTGTGTCTGTGTGTCTGTGTGTGTGTTGTTTTTCTAAATCAAGTTTCTAGTCACTTGCACCGCTTAGTTTAAAATAGGCTTGAAAGTCTACAGACAGTATCTGGTGAAATTTCCAAAAATGCGGAGGGGGGAATGTAAGAACGTCAGAACATCAGAAGAGCCCTGCTGGATCAGACCAAGGGTCCATCTAGTCCAGCATTCTGCTCACACAGTGGCCAACCAGCCGTTGACCAGGAACCCACAAGCAGGGCATGAGCGCAATAGCACCCTTCCACCCATGTTCCCCAGCAACTGGTGGACATAGGCTCACTGCCTCTGGTACAGGAGGTAGCATGTAGCCATCAGCACCAGTAGCCATCGATAGCCTTTTCCTCCAGGAATTTGTCCAACCCCTTTGAAAGCCATCCAAATTGGTGGCCATCACTACATCCTGTGGTAGCGAATTCCATAGTTTCACTGCGCTGTGTGAAGAAGCCCTTCCTTTTATCTGTCCTGAATCTCCCATCATGGGATGAGCCCCTTGGGTTCTAGTATTTTGAGAGAGGGAGAAAATGTCTCCCTCTCCACTGTCACCACACCAGGCATAATTCTGTACACCTCTATCATGTCTCCCCTCACCTGCCTTTTCTCTAAGCTAAAGAGTCCCAGATGTTGTAACCTTCCCTCACAGGGGAGATGCTCCAACCCCTTGATAATTTTAGTTGCCCTTTTCTGCACCTTTGCCAGCTCTACACTATCTTTTTTTAGGTGTGGTGACCAGAACTGTTCACAGCATTCCAAGTGTGGTTGCACCATAGATTTGTATAGGGGCCGTATGACGTTGGCAGTTTTATTCTCGGTCCCTTTTCTAATTATGCCTAACATGGGGTTTGCCTTTTTTACAGCAGCTGCACACTGGGTTGACATCTTCATTGAGCTGTCCACCACAACCCCAAGATCTCTTTCCTGGTCGGTCACCGCTAGCTCAGATCCCATCAGGCTATACTTGAAACTTGGGATTTTTTGCCCCAACACGCATCACTTTACACTCGCTTACATTGAACCACATTTGCCATTTAGATACCCATTCTCTCAGTTTGGAGAGATCCTTTTGGAGCTCTTCACAATCCCTTTTTTGTTTTAACCACCCGAAATAATTTGGTGTCATCTGCAAACTTGGCCACTTCACTGCTCACTCCTAATTCCAGATCATTTACGAACAGGTTGAAAAGCATTGGTCCTAATACAGATCCCTGTGGGGGGAAAGGACAGTAAGGGGAGACATGATAGACGTCTACAAAATTATGCATGGTGTGGAAAATGTGGATAGGGAGACATTTTCTCCCTGTCTCAAAATACTAGAACCCAAAGGGGTGATTGGTGGGAGATCCAGGACAGATAAAAGGAAGAACTTCATCACACGGTACAGAGTTAAACTATAGAACTCCCACAAGATGTATAGTGATGGCCACCACTTTGGATGGCTTTAAAAGGGGGTTAGACACATTCCTAGAGGATAAGGCTATCAATGGCTACTAGTCCCAATGGCTACATGCTACCCCCAGTATCGGAAGCAGTATGCCTGTGTATACCAGTTGCTGGGGAACATGGGCAGGAGGTTGCTGTTGCACTCATGCCCTGCTTGTGGGTTCCTGGTCGACAGCTGGTTGGCCACTGTGTGAACAGAATGCTGGACTAGATGGACCCTGGGTCTGATCCAGCGGGGCTCTTCTGATGTTCTTATATTCTTAAGAGCAGCTGGTGACACTGGCAGTGAGAAGATAGATTCATTGAGGAAGGGGACCACGGAGGGTGTCTTGGCCACGGGCCCCCCAAAACCCGGAGCTGGCACTGGTTTGTTGCAGGAAAAAGTTCTTGTGGCACCCGAAAGACTACCTGGTTTATCATGGACTAGAGCCCAAACTGAGAGCAACGCTGAATGAATCTGCAGGAGTGGGTACCCAGTTTCCTAAAGCCTCTGTTGCGATAAATCCTAGACGAGTCGAGTCAGAAGTAAGCCCCGCTGAGTTCAGCGTGACTTACTTTTTGATAAATGCATGCAAATTAGGCTTTGTAAAAGCCTAATTGCAGCCTGGGGAAAGACATTTTGAGGAGCGGGGACTGCATGTGTATGAGAGTGTGCATGTTAGCGAGTGCGCGTGTCTGTGTTTATATTCGGTCTTGGCCGCTTTGGCACTGCCCACTTTGCCTTTGTTACCGCCCACTACTGAATTGCGGCCCCAGAGAGATTCTCAGATACAGAATTTGGCCCTTAGTTTGTCACCCCTGATGTACAGGATTGCAGCTTCAGGGTGGTACCCAATGTTAGTCCTATGTGGACCAGACCCATTGAAATGAATGCGACTGAAGTTAGTCAAGACTTACTTGTCCCATTCATTTCAGTAGGTCTACTCTACATTGGATACTACCCTCTGTCTTTAAGGTGCCACGAGAACTTTCGTTTTTCAAGATAGCATTACTTAAAACAATGTCTCTCCCTGCTAGCCCTTACAGAAATACAACGTACTTCACAAAGATTCACTTAGGGCTCAATCCTGTACATGTTTAGACAGAAGAAAGTCCTACAACTCCCAGGATTCCCCAGGGAACAATGCAGGCCGGGGAATGCTGGGAATTGTATGACTTTCTTCTGCCTAAATATGCATAGGACTGCACCCTTAGTTTTTACACGCTGGGAAGTGTATTGTTGTTTGATTGAACAGTTTCTAACAAAATAGATCCTTATTTCATCTTCACGACAGCAACATACCCTGCTAAATCAATTCTGATTTCTCATCCCTTCCAATGTTTGACAGTTCCAAGACAACAGCCTTATGGCTCACTCAGGTGAAACTCTTTCAGCGGTTCTGTTCTGCCTGCTCCAGATCTGTTTACTTACTTATTTCAAACATTTTCTCCCTATTCTTCAGCTGAAAAGGCTCCCAGGGTGGTCGACAGAGCAATTAAAACACACACACAAGACAAGACAGTTCCTGATCTCAGGCTTACAATCTAAAGTACATGACACAAAAGGAAAAAGGGACGGGGAAGGAGGAGGGGGGAAAAAAATAGGCTCAGGAACCAGTTCTCAAAGGCACACTTCTTATAATAATCAGCTGAGATGGAATGACTGACAGCGTGATGGAATCCTAGGTGACAGCTGAGGGAGGAAAAGAGCCAAAGGCAGATGGTCTCTCAGCATTGCCGACAGAATAGATCTTCCCTTCTCCCCCTCTGCCACTGCTCTTTCTGCCTGGAAAAGAGTTCCCCAACTGTGGCTTCCTGCTTCCATTACACACATGCATCCCTCCGTTTCCCCATCAAGACACAAATGCCCCCATCTCATCAAAATCATCCTTCTTCCACAGATTCCAAAGAAGCCAGCATGGATACTTTTGCTAAAAAACTGGGTGACAAGTATTTGGAATATATGCATACAATAAATTAGGCCCTTTCTGTGAAGAATTTAAAAAATGCAAGGGGTTACAATCCAAATTGGGGGGGGCTGCCATTTTCTTGGCATGGCTGGCTGGGTTATGCTGGGAGTTGTAGGACTTTTTTTTTTCTTTCTGTCGACACATGCCATAAGATTGTGCCCTTAATCCCTTATTCCAGAAGCCGGTGTGAGTTGGTTACTCAGGGCTCAGGCTTGGAGTAACATCAAAAAAAGCACATGAAGAGGGCCGAAGTAAAGCCACTCTTTACATACTCAGAGGAATGAACTCTCTCTCATCAGTACATTAGTGTAGTGGACAGAGTGTTGAACGAAGGAGACGGATCTGGGTGCAGATCCATGAATCACATTGGGTGACCTTGGGCCTGTCACCATCTTTCAGCCTAGCCCACCTCATAGGGTTGTTATGGGGATAACATTGGGACGCCCACATACACCACGTGTGCTGCCCTAAGTTACTATTAAAGCAAAATACATCACATGTTCTGAGACGGAGGCCTGATATTCAACACGGAGAGCCAAGCTTACACAGCGGCACTGTGGGGGAGGTGTCCAAGGCCCTATTTGGCAGGATGAGCAAGAGGGACCCCCAAACACAGCAAACTGCACCAGTTCCAGGTTTTGGGGGGCCCTTGGGCAAGACGCCCTCAGTGGGCCTGCTCCCTCAGTGAGTCTGCCTTTTCACCGCCATTGTCACCAGCGGCTCTTGCCTCTCCAATTTCTCATTGCTCCCACTTGCTTGCTTGGCAGGCAGGCAGGCAGGCAGGCAGAGAACCAGGGAGCAAGCAGGCTGTGGCATCTCCCGCTCCTCCTCCTCACCACCGCTGTTGTCTGGGCCAGAGCGAGAGGCAGGGGAACAAGCAGGCTGCAACAGCAAAGAGGATGAGCGTGTCCAGGGGGAGAAACTCCGGCTCTTGTCAGCGGGCCCCTGCCGGGGTGTGGGACCTGGGCAAGTGCCCAACCATGCCTACTTTTTGTGCAGGCCCTGGCAGCAGGCTTACCACGTTTTGAAGTATGCAATAATACACATGTAAAGGGCAGGGCCCCATAAGACCGCGGAGTCCAGAAATTCCCCGAAGCTGCAACCCTATGCAAGTTTAGACAGAAAAAGACCTGCAACTCCCAGCATGCCCCAGCCAGCATAGGATTGCGCCCTTTTCCGTGAGCCCCTGCCAAAGGAAGCGAGGCGGGTGGCTACTAGGAGGAGGGCTTTTTCTGCTGTGGCACCCCGGCTCTGGAATGAGCTCCCTAGTGAGGTTCGCCTGGCGCCTACATTGTATTCCTTTCGGCGCCAGGTGAAGACCTTTTTATTTTCCCAGGCATTTTAGCATTTTAGCTTTCTAAACTTTTAGCTTTGCTGTTTTAAATCTGTATTTTAAACTCCTGCACTGCTGCTAGGTTTTATTGTGGTGGTATTGTTATATTGTGGTTTTAACGTTCTATATATTTTAAATTGTTTTATTGTGTGCCGTTTGGTTTTAGTTTTTGTGAACCGCCCAGAGAGCTTCGGCTATTGGGCGGTATAGAAATGAAATAAGTAAAATAAAAATAAAATAAATAAGTGAGCTTCCAATATACGGATTAAACTTGAAGGGGGGGGCGGGGGAGGAAGGTGTGTGTGTGTGTGTGTGGGGGGGGAAACAAAAAACAAAAAGGCAGGAACTACAACTCCCATGAAGCTCTCTGAGCGCGGCGGCGGCTCTTTGCTGCCCCCTCGCGGCGGGTGCGGGAGGAGCGCGCGCTCCATCCGGCTCCGCGACCAGGTGGCGAACGGAGCTCCGGCAGTCGCGGTGGGCGGCGCTGCTGCAGAGGCGCGGAGGCAGGGGACCGGGGCGGCGGCGGAGGAGGAGAGGAAAGGGAGGGCACCCCGACTCCCGGGGCTGGGAAAGGTGGGCAGGAGGGCCCCCGCCACGCGCGCACGGAGAACTGGGGCGGGGGCGTCCAGGCGCTGCCGTCGATCGCTGGGATTAAAAGCCCGCGGGGAGCCCTCCGTCCCTCCCTGCCTGCCTCCCTCGCACAGCCATGGGGAACCGCGGGATGGAAGACCTCATCCCCTTGGTCAACCGGCTCCAGGATGCCTTCTCCGCCATCGGCCAGAACGCCAACCTGGACCTGCCCCAGATCGCCGTGGTTGGGGGCCAGAGCGCCGGCAAGAGCTCCGTCCTGGAAAATTTCGTGGGCAGGTAAGACAGAGCTGCGCCGCTGCCCCGCGGGCGCCCCCATTTTTGTGCCCGTCGCTTTGCAAGCCTTCCGCTCTGCAGCAGATGACGGCGATGTTTCTGGGCGCTGCTGCGGAAAGCTCATGTCTGTCATGCCGTCTCATCTCATTTCGTACCTTTCTCACGGCCGTTAAGACCGGCTGAAAAAACGCATTATACGTACTGTTAAGAAAAACATCGGCACGCAAACGTATAAACTGACAGCATGCGCGCAGACACGCGTCTCTCCCTCTCTCTCCCCCCCCCCCGGCTAATAATAAGATGCCCCACTCCCCAGCACGCCCCCGTTGGAGCGCGAAATGCAGTAGGAACAGGGAAGGGGGCTGCTTTAGGCCCCCCTGGATGTGGGGGCAGAAAGCTTCCATCTCCCCCACCCCCACTGCAGAGGCTCCCTGGTGTGGGGCTGCCTTGCAAAAACGCACGGGAAGCCACCGTGATTGACAGGTGACATTCCACGAGCTCTCGCCTTCATCAGGACGAGAGACAACCGCACCAAATTCGGACTTTGAGATACATCTGAAATTGTGTGTGTGAATGTGTGTGTGTGTGTGTGTGTGTGTGTGTAAATGTTTGCATATATATGCGTGTACATACGTGTGTGTATGTAAATGTTTGCATATATATGGGTGTACATACATGTGTGTGTGTATGTAAATGTTTGCATATATATGCGTGTACATACATGTGTGTGTGTATGTAAATGTTTGCATATATATGCGTGTACATACATGTGTGTGTATGTAAATGTTTGCATATATATGCGTGTACATACATGTGTGTGTGTATGTAAATGTTTGCATATATATGCGTGTACATACATGTGTGTGTGTGTGTGTAAATGTTTGCATATATATGCGTGTACATACATGTGTGTGTGTGTGTGTAAATGTTTGCATATATATGCGTGTACATACATGTGTGTGTGTATGTAAATGTTTGCGTATGTATGCGTGTACATACATGTGTGTGTGTGTGTAAATGTTTGCGTATGTATGCGTGCACATACATGTGTGTGTGTATGTAAATGTTTGCGTATGTATGCGTGCACATACATGTGTGTGTGTATGTAAATGTTTGCGTATGTATGCGTGCACATACATGTGTGTGTGTATGTAAACGTTTGCGTATGTATGCGTGTACATACATGTGTCTGTATGTAAGTGTTTGCATATGTATGCGTGTACATACATGTGTGTGTAAATGTTTGCGTATATATGCGTGTACATACATGTGTGTGTAAATGTTTGCGTATGTATGTGTGTACATACATGTGTGTGTGTAAATGTTTGCATATATATGCGTGTACATACATGTGTGTGTGTAAATGTTTGCATATATATGCGTGTACATACATGTGTGTGTATGTAAATGTTTGCGTATATATGCGTGTACATACGTGAGTGTGTGTGTATGTAAATGTTTGCACATATATGCGTGTACATACGTGTGTGTGTGTGTATTTGGGCAGGAATGAGATGCTAAACTCATGCCAAGCTAAGTTAACTGTCTGCTCTGGTTTTCTTCTTGCATATGTAGGGGAGGGGAGGGTGAAGGTGAGCAAAGCATAGATTATAATGTCTCTGACTATGTGTGTAAATCGGGAGGGGGGCTTACAGCAGCAGCCCCCCCCCCTCCCCGCGCTGTTCCTTGCAGTGACTTACTGCACAAAAGGAGCCATTTGTTCAGGGGTTAGAGAAAGAGCAAAGGAGGCGAGAGGGCTGACGCGCTGTGTCTGCAGCACAGCACAGGAGGAGATTTAGCGGTTTTAATCCTAAATCGTTTATTTATTTATTTGGAGGTGGAAAGGGAGGGGGCAGGGGAGAAGCTCAATGCAGGAAGGCGGAGTGCCCAGCAAGGCTGGGAGGATCCCCCCCCCCTTTCGTTTTCTTGCTTGAGGACAATTGCTAGTAGGGGTGAGAGGCGAAGATGAGAAGGAAAGGGGGGGCATTGCTTCAAGGAGAGACTGAGGGAGAGCGCTGCATCTTGAATCTCCAGGACTCAAGCAAGCCCAAACGAAAGAGGCCATATGTTATGTAATCTCAAGGGAGTCGGAAAATATTGGGGCGGGGGGAGGAATAGCCACAATTTTAGATTTTCAAGCTTTGGTGTTTTGCGATTGTGGGGATCTGCCGTGTCCGCCCCCCCCCCCCCCGGCTAAATGATGCAATGTATGCATCGATCTGTATTTTTCCATGTTTTAATTCCTTACAATGCTTATGGAGGTGTGTGGGGGCTAATAAAATAAGAACCAAGTGTAACCATCCTACTGGTGGCATCTGAATGTAGCAGTCCATGTCAAGAAATGTATTAGCGATGCACAACACGTTCATTGCCAAGATGCTCTTTAAGAACAGTGCAATCCTCCCCGCCCCGCCCCCAGTCGCAAGAGGAGTTTGCGTTATCTGTTTATAAGCCTTGCCTTGGACCCAGTCCAGCAAGGTGAAATGCTACCAAGGTCCTCTGCTTCCCAATTTTGCCTGGTTTCACCAACGACCTGCTGCTGCTACCTGGCAGCCACAAGATGGAGGGAGACTGTTGACGAGGTTGACCATCACTTGGATACCTTTCTGCACTCCTCCTGTGAGGAACCAGGAGGGTAAAGGGCATTCGTTGCTCCTGGGTGGCTAGGGAGTTCAGCCTTCTGGGTGCCTCCCCGCTGATGACAGCAAAAGCTCATGGTGATTTCCCTTCATGTGACCTTCAAATCATTCTCCAGAAGAAGAAGAGAGAGAAAAAACTCCTGTGCAAATAGCAGATGATCAGGAAAAGTGGCCTGCATAAACAGATGCCCAGCTTGGGGGTGGGAGTGGGTGGGGGACAATTTGGTACTTGCCAGTGGTGTATTTAGGCTTGGTTGTATAACCCTTACCGGTTAGGAACTTTGCTCCGCTAGAGCCAGTGATTTCCCCATAAGAGAAGAGGGGCTTTCAAAATGAAACCGTATTTTATGCTCCAAAAATGTGTGACAATTTATTTAAAATTAGTCCACAGAGCATTTACAAAATGCATTTGTCTATTTTTGTGACCACCTGTCCGGCCTCCACGATGAAACAGCTTTTGATACTGTTGTTATCTTGGAAAGGCTATAAAATGGCCACCTCCATCTTCGTTTGGGACCAAATCAATCTAAGAGAGCTGTTGAATTCCATTTAGGATCAGGCTGCTTTCTGGGTTCAGAGATTCAGTCTGGTATAGTTGCATGTTCAGGAAGATGCCCCACTGCTTCTAGAGGGAAGAAGCAAATCAGCAGAAACCCAAGACGCTGTTTGTTGGATTGAAGAACCCACTTATGGTGCACATGCAGAAGAGCTCAAATCTTTCCAAACTGGACACTTCCGGATGAGGCTTTTATTCTGCAATCTCTCCTCCTCATTCACAAAATATTACTAGGTGTGTTGTGTGTGCCTTTTGATTGTTAGAGCCAGGAACCCTCTGCCTGGAAGCACCTATTGTCTAAAAGAAATCACGACTCGATAATATTATTGTTGTGTCATCAAATCAGCTGAAAAGGGGAGGGGGAAGAGTGTGGAGAAGAAAGCAGCACCTAAGTCCTTCTTAATCATGTAGTCTTTTCTGCAATTCATGAGGACCCTGAAAAGAGGGTCGTGGCTTATGGATTCTTCCAGTTTCTAAAAAATAAAAGGAAAATGGCCTCTGGAAAGAAGAGACATCTGGTGATTCTAGCTAACCTAGTGTCCTGAATTTTGAATGCCAAAAGGCGGGGCATTTCAAGAAGTATGGAAGTTTTGTTAAGGCCTCAGTGGTATAGAAAGACAAGTTGTGTTGTGGAAGCTCTTGTCATCATGTCCTGCTTGTGGGCTTCCCAGCGGCATCTTGCTGGTCGCTTGTGCACCATAAGTGGGAACAGAATACTGGTCTTTGGTCTGATTCAATATGGTTCTTCTTATGTTCTTAGCCTCTCAAAGTTATGCCAATTTCATAAAGAGGGTCAAAAGGAGTTTTCTGTTCCTTTTCCCATTCCCAGCTTTTTGTACCACCTAGCTTGTACATTTTTGTGGAAGTTGGGTTGGTCCTAATAAAAGGTATTGCCCAGCCTTGCTGGCTGGGGCATGCTGGAAGTTGTAGGACTTTTTTCTGTCTAAACTTGCATAGGATTGCACCCTTATTGACTCTTGGAAAACAGAAGAGGGATGTGGTCAGGCACTGTGGATTTTTGTTGTTTACTTGAGAGCTAAACTGTCCAGTGGAGGGCAGGATTTCTAAATTCTGTCATTTTCTGATGATCTCTTCCCCGAGAGACCTGATGAGGATGTGACTTCACTGGGTTTCCTTGAGTTGTCTCCAGGGTAGTTGATTGCATTGCTGCAATTCTTTTAGCCTTCATGGTGGTAGGCAGAGGTTCAGCTTCCAGGAACTATTTTGTTTTTGATTAGAACTCTGAGCTCCACCAACTGGATCCAACTACAAAACAGTGGCTCAGGAAGATGGACACAAAATTGCAGAGTAAGGGTGCCTCTGAGCACATGCTCAACTTTGGAATTTGTTTCCAGTACCTGAACTGGAACTCACACACACATCCTTTCCCTCTCCCTCTCTCTCTCTCTCTCTCCCGCCCCCAACTCCTGTTTCCACTCAAGCATTTTCAGTCGCCTAATTTAGGAGGAAAAGATGGCCTTTGTCGTTGCTACTGTTAAACTATCGAGGGTCAGGAACCCGTGTTGATCTACTGAAAATCACCTGGAGATCTACCAGTAGATTCTAATCCCCTTCTGCCCATCCTTGCTTTAGATCAGAGGTGAGCAATTTCTGGAGGTCCGGGGGCTATTTTTGCTCCTGGACCCCTGCAGCGGGCCACAGTCCATAGAATGCCCCCTTAGAAAGGGCCAAAATTGCCAGTTTGCTGCCAAAATCACTACAATGGTCAAATTTAGATTTTTTTCTAAATTCTGTAGTGGCTACGAAGCACCAAAGGGCCACATTTAGCTTGCAGACAAGCTAATTTTGGCCCTTTGGGCACTCCATAGCTGTACACGGGGGCTGCATGCAGCCTGCAGCCTGTGTGTCGCCCACCCCTGCTTTAAATAATGAGGGGTTCTAAACGGGCCTGTCACAGCCAGAGGAAGAGTTAAACCCTTCCAGAAAATTACTGTAGAGAAATTGAGTCAAGGTGGCAAAGGAAATGGCTACCTCCTGACTAATTCAGTGTTGCATTTCCTCCCCCCTGCCCCGCCTGTCACTTCTGAATAACAAAATAGTATTCAAAATAGAAGTGCAAAATAACTCAGGGTGCAATCGAATGCATGTTTAGACAGAAAAAAGTCCTACAACTCCCAGCATGCCCCAGCCAGCCATGCTAGCTGGGGCATGCTGGGAGTTGTAGGACTTTTTTTCTGTCTAAACATGCATAGGATTGCACCCTAAATATCTTTGTTAAATACCTTTGCGAAAGGGAACTGCTAGACACCCAGTTCTCCAGGCTGGCAAGTACTGAGAGCAGGTAGAGACGGATAGTCTTAACAGCCGTCCCCAACTTGGTGCCCTCCACATGTTAGATTACAACTCCTATCAGCCCCAGTTAGCATGGCTAATGGACAGGGATAATTGGAATTGAGGTCCAAAACATCTAATGGCCTCTCTCAGCAGGCAGTGGCCCAAACTGAGGGATTTAAGCCAACCAGGGAGGTGTTGTTTTTTTTGGCAATCCATGGCATGGCATTGACTCTCAGATCACCTCATTCCCAAGACCTGGAGGATTCCAGGCTGTGGTGTTAGTGCCCTGGTTCACAACTGTTTGTAGTTGCCTCCTCTGACCAGAAACTGTGGGTGTGCAGGGAGTCTGCGCATGGCTGACTTGGTTTCTTTGGTTTGAGCCATGGAGGTTAAACAGTTTCCAGTCTGGTTTAGACCTGTAATGCTCAGAGAGCAAAGAAAACCTTCTCTTGGACCGTGGAAGCACCAGAAAAAAAAGATAGTGTGGAAAGTGAAGCACTGAAAGGGCAAACAGGGTGAACACCACACCATCTGGGGAGGGGGGTGAGCACCACGTACTCTTTAGTCTCCGAAAATTCCTTTATTAGGGTTCGCATGTCCCTCACCGGCTATTACCGCTGAACGGGCATTTAGCACCCCGAACAGGCTCAGAGGCATCGTTATGCCGCAAAGTCTATGGCGGGTTCTTCGGGCTCAAATTTCCCCCTCATAGAACACATCCTTTTCCGTGTTTCAGTATTTCTCCTCCAATATTGATCGGTGGTAATAACCACAACAAAAAACCATCTTGGAGTATGTGAAAAGAACTCTTCCTTCTCCGTGGTCCAGCAATGTGTGGAGCGGGAAGCTACTTGTCTGGAGGTGAGGTCTTTCCCTCCCTACGTTCTGGGACAATATTGTGACATGGTTTTGCTTTACACTGAGGGTCTGTCAAGAGTCTCTTGCCCTATTATGGAGGGTGGGGACAGATTGCCAACTAGTGACTAGAGTTCTTTTGCCCTTATTGGGTTTTTAAGGCGCAGTCCTAGGCATGTTTAGACAGAAGAGAGTTGTACAATTCCCAGTATTCCCCAGCCAGCCGTGGCTAGGTGGGGAATTCTGGCTGACCGTATTTAAAAATTTATCTTAAGTGGTTTACAAGAAATTTAAATATGTTACGATATACATTAAAATACAGTTACAACATATAATAATAGCTAAAACATTTAGTGTTGCTGTTCAGTCGTTCAGTCGTGTCCGACTCTTCGTGACCCCATGGACCATAGCACGCCAGGCCTTCCTATCCTGCGCACTCTCCCAGAGTGTGCTCAGGTTCATATTCATGGCATCGGTGATGCTATCTAGCCATCTCATCCTCTGCCGCCCCCTTCTCCTGTTGCCTTCAGTCTTTCCCAGCATCAGGGTCTTTTCCAGGGAGTTTTCTCTTCGCATTAGGTGGCCAAAATACTTGAGCTTCAGCTTCAGTATCATTAAAACCAATATGACACCGTAATTAACATGCACAGGATTGTTTAACATGTTTCGCTCCTACCTTTCTTTCTGACAACAAGCCTCCAAGGTGGCTGATACAAAGAAAAAAAATATTGCACCATAAAAATATGAAAGACTTAAAAAAAATGTTTAAAGCCCATGGTGACTGACGGAGACTTTGTGGGGAAGGTGGTGGGAAATATCCACTCCCTTGTCCTTAGAAATTACTTCCCCACAGGGCCAGCTCAAGGCATTTTGCTGCCTGAGCTGAAAGAGAAGATGGCGGCCCCTCCCCTTCTATGTACAAAAGCCAGCCGGAGGGGCGTTTGCATCTTTCTCCAGCACCTGCAATGGAATCACATCCTGCACCACACCAGAAGGCAGCAGGTCAGCTTAGGGGACGCAGGGCAGGCAGTGTTTCTCTCGGCCAGTGATGCAGCTAGATAGTTTTAGACCCTGGACTTAGTAGTCTCATGGGTAGGGGGGGGCCTTAGACAGCCATATTGTATTACGTCAGGTGTGAAGTACACAACTAACATTCTCCCGCCCCCCGCAACCAGCATTCCATGCTTTACAACTGCTTCTACATTCCTTAGACGTTGGAATATTTGCCAGCCCTGGGCAACTGATTGTGTGCCGTTTTACATTTCAAGCTTACGTAAATCATAGCACGACTACAGGAATAAAATGGAGTTTGCTTCTGCCACCCTGATGCCTTCATCACCTGCTGCTTTTTGGGTGGTCCTTTGCCGCCACGCCTCTCCCATCAGGGTGCAGGGCCCAGTTCTTTGGCTCCACAGTCCAGCCTTTGCTTCTTCACTGCCCACAGCCCTGCTGCTTCTCCCAGCATCTGCCATCTGAGGCAAGCGCCTCACTCTGCCTAATGGTAGGGCCGGCCCGGCCTGTGCAGTGCATGCTGCATGGCTTGCATGAGCCTTCTAAAATTTGCTTC
Source organism: Heloderma suspectum (assembly GCF_057233095.1). Lineage (NCBI taxonomy): Eukaryota > Metazoa > Chordata > Lepidosauria > Squamata > Helodermatidae > Heloderma > Heloderma suspectum. Next base: position 20,864,839 of record NC_139471.1, on the reverse strand, counting down.
TTATTCTGAAAGACCCTTTGGTTAGCCTGGTGCCTCACCTAGTTTGCTCCTGCTCTGTGCGTTGCGTTCACACGGCTATCTGGTTCAAGAATGCTGGTCTCTGTGTGTGTGTGTGCTCAGTCGGGGGCTGGGCTACACTGAGGTGTGGAAGACGTTGTCTGAGAGCAGTGGGATTGGAGCCATAATCTTCTCATTCCTTCCAGGCCCATAACTGCAAGTAGTGTTCAGATCCAATCTCCCCATCCCCGATCCATAAATGATACAGCAAGGGCTTGGTTCCTCTCCTGCCCATGCAATCTTTCCGTTTATTTTTCTTGTTAGATTTCTACCCTGCTTGTTGCTACGATATTAAGATGCATGAAATCCTAGGTACAAATATAGAATAAAATAGATATAACTCAAACAGCTCTGGGAAACACAGCTCATGATTGATTTGATCCCTTAGAGCAAGTCCACACAGTGTCTGGGCATTACAGTCTGTGTGGCAAATATTATAAGTTGTGAAAGTGACCAACCCACAAACATTTCTGTTGCTTGCACATCCCTATCATGCAGCCCAATGCTGGCTGCGGGGTTTGGGGGGCCCTCATTCCCCCCCAACGTGGAAAAGGTGGGGCATACAAACTGGGAATTATCTTGGGCTACATCTGATCTTCTTGGATTCTTTGTGCAGATGGGAAATGGGGGCACCATTATGTTGGTGGGCCTTCTGCCAGTCTTGGGGCCTGGGCAAATGCCTAACCTTGCCTCCTCCTGGATCCGCCCCTCCCTCATGCAGTCCAATCCTATACACATTTACTCAAAAGTAAGCCCCACTGTGTTCAGTATAGCTTACTTTCAGTGAAGTGTGCCTGGTCTCCTGGAAGTAAGTCTTATTCGCCATAGATGACCAGGGAAGTGGGCTTATTTACAAGCCTGGATCAGATGCAGAGCCGCAGTGCATCCAGTCCCCATAGTCTGCAGCCGGCAGCTTGAAAGAAAACATACTGCCCATCCACACATACCCGTTTTAAAAAAACACGTTTAATTTGCAAAGTGCTTCATAATCTTTGCTAGAGGCCTGCAGCCAAAGATTTGCCTGGGTCTTTTGAATCAATAGGTGAGCCGCCAACCATGCTCACCTTTTATAGCTCCTATTTTGCCTCTCAATTTGTCTTCTCTCTTTTCTGGACTACATCCTGTTGAAATCACCTTTCCTACCTCCCCACCCGCCTTGCAACAACCAGAGCAACTCAGCCAATGGCTCCCTGCGCCCCCCACCCTTTCTGCAGAAGTGGGCAGATGTCAATCTTGGATGATCTGTCTCTTGTGTTTTACTAGGAACCTGACATTCACTAGCTGGAACCAGGTTGCAACATAGCGACTGGGAGATGGGTGCAGATCTGTACTTATAATGAAGGAACAAGGTGCTGCTTGACTCAGAAATTTATTTTCAGTAATCAGAACGGTGTTCACAGTCCTTTTGTACACCCCCCCCCCCGCCCTTTTCCTGGTTTCCTTTTTTCAGCAGCTTGGTTTAGAAAGAAAGGTGGTGGTGAATCTGTTCATTGTTGCTATTAAAAATCTGGACTCTTGCCGATGTATTGCAAATTACCCACAGATCTACCAGTCCGTGTGCCTTCTGTTGGTCGCTGCCTTAGTACATGACAGTATATGGATTGTGCTGTCACTACACTTTCCGTTTTTCAAATGGGGAAGTGAGGCTGAGAGATGTGCTTAAGGCTGCCCAGTAAGCGTGTGTCAGACGGGGAACAAGGATGAATCAATGCTCCTCTCTGCAATCCAGCCTTCTGGATTAGTGGAGAACATGGTTAACATGGGTTAGCGGTGAAGGCACAGCACTGGCATAGCTCTTACGTAGCTCCCTTTGGCCCATCTGGAATGCTTTTCTCAGGGGGCCACAGCATCACTGCAGGTTCTCTGTGGGCATATCCATATTCAGTAGGGTAGCGGCTTCGGCATTGCCAAAAAAGAGGAAATACATCGCCTCAAAAGAGGACAAAAGGTGGATTTGCGCATGTAAATGTATGTGCAGAAATGCACATTTGGAAATGCTTACTCTAATTTACAGAGAAATACAATGCATCTTGCCCTAGTGGAGAAGACTGTGACCAGGTGAGCTGTGGGCCTGCTGCTCTCTGGGCTTTCCAGGGGCTAACAGCTGTTGATGGGCAACTTCAAGGTCCCTGTTCTCCCTTCTTAGGGTTCTTTATATTTAAACTGGATGTGAACTGGTCCAACAGTCCTTCAAAACAGAGGAGTGTCCTCTGTAAAGTAGGACACCTGGCCACTCTTAATTATTCAGTCTCTCTGGAACTGACACAGCAGCTATTGCCTCCTATCTTAAAAGTGCTGTTTGAGTTCAAAAACTGAAATGTGTTGCCAAGAGGAATGAAGTGATACCTTTTTTTGTATATCAAATTATATATATATATATATATATATATATATATAAAATTTGTGATAGTGATATTTTGTATATCACATTTTTATATCTATCTGTCTCACTATATTATTATTACTCCTGAGCAGCATCTCTTTTGCAAAGACTAATGGGCAATTTATATATTCAGGAAGCAAAGCTGTACCTGGACTGTTTCACTTCAGCGGGGCCATCATGTGTTTGAATTCCCCCCTCACGTAACAAACAAACAAACAAACAAAATTCCTTGCATATAGAAAACTAGCATGTAAGGAATGCAGACCTTGACTGTGGCCAGGTGCAAAAGATGATAGGACCCTTCTGCCTTTAACAGTTGTGTAGAAGAAGGAATTTCAGCAGGTGTAGTAGGTGAAATACCTCTTTAGATATCTTAAAGTAACCAAATTATGTGCAACTTAAATAAATGTATGTTCTTCCCCTGTTTATCTTTGCCTCCATTTCCTTCTCCATCCTCTGTTGTGCTGCGTGTGAGCCCCTTGAGGCAGGAAAATGCCCTCTAGTACCATGCACATTGATCACAATAATAATAATTATCATTATTATCATTATTACATGCGATTTCCCCCCCCCTATTTTTCCCTGGGGGAGAGCATTCAGATTACACCCCCCCACACACACACACACATCCTGAAGTGGTACAGTCTTGACAAAAACTTTACACTGAATGCATAAACTGGTTCTGAGAGTTTTGTTCCCTTGCCTTAATCCAGCCTTTCCTAGCCTGGGATTATGGGAAATGTGGCCCAACACATCTGGAGGGCACCAGGTTGCAAAAGGTATCCTTAACCCAAGAAGGCACATTTATGCAAACGGCGCGCGTGTGCATACATCTGTCTCTCTGTGTCTATGTGTTAATAAATAAAACGTAAACATGTATATCACACTTTTCCTTATCAAATAAAATCAAAGCGTCGTACAAAAAGAAAGCTCGGAAAATACATAAAACACAGTAAAATTACTAAAATCAGTTTCATACAATGAAACCAAAAGCAGGAGGATAACACAACTGAGCATAACAACAGGGAAACAGAACGAGCTCATACTGAAAGCTCTGCAGAATTAGAAGGTCTGTTATCGCACAGGATCACCCCTTCAGAATACAGTGGATCAACACCAGTCGCTACTAATTATTCTCTGGGTATCACTGACCGGCCTCTTATGGGATTACTCAACAATGCGTAGCCTATATTTTATAATAGCAGATGTCCATGGGGACTGGTGTGTGTGCATGCGCATGCCCTGACTACTGAGGACTTGGCATGGTGCTTGCAACAACAGATTATGATGATAAAGTCCACTGAAGGCATGGGATGAACCCTGGCGAAGAAAGACAGCTGCTGTCATTCCTCATCCTAGGAACACTGAAGCCCCCCCCCCCCGCCTCTCACATGATTTGTTGTGTTGTTCAGTCGTTCAGTCGTGTCCGACTCTTCCTGACCCCATGGACCATAGCACGCCAGGCCTTCCTGTCCTCCACTCTCTCCCGGAGCGTGCTCATGTCCATATTCATTGCATCGGTGATGCTATCTAGCCATCTCATCCTCTGCCGCCCCCTTCTCCTTTTGCCTTCAGTCTTTCCCAGCATCAGGGTCTTTTCCAGGGAGTTTTCTCTTCGCATTAGGTGGCCAAAATACTTGAGCTTCAGCTTCAGTATCTGTCCTTCCAATGAGCACTCAGGGTTGATTTCCTTTGTTGTCGTTCAGTCGTGTCCGACTCTTCGTGACCCCATGGACCATAGCACGCCAGGCCTTCCTGTCCTCCACTCTCTCCCGGAGTGTGCTCAGGTTCATATTCATTGCATCGGTGATGCTATCTAGCCATCTCATCCTCTGCCGTCCCCTTCTCCTTTTGCCTTCAGTCTTTCCCAGCATCAGGGTCTTTTCCAGAGAGTTTTCTCTTCACATTAGGTGGCCAAAATATTGGAGCTTCAGCTTCAGTATCTGTCCTTCCAATGAGCACTCAGGGTTGATTTCCTTTAGGATGGACTGATTTGACCTCCTTGCAGTCCTGGGGACTCGTAAGAGTCTTCTCCAGCACCACAGTTCGAACGCATCAGTTCTTCGGTGCTCAGCCTTCCTTATAGCCCAGCTCTCACAGCCCTACGTTGCTACTGGGGAAACCATAGCTTTGATTAGACGGACCTTTGTCGGCAAGGTGATGTCTCTGCTTCTTACTATGCTGTCTAGGTTTACCATAGCTTTCCTCCCAAGGAGCAAGCGTTGGCTAAAAAGGGATGGGTATTAAAGAGAGAGAGAAAAGGCACAAGTCTGAGGAAGTGATAGGTTGTTTGGGTTGCAGATGGATAGACGAGTTTGGAGGCTTTCATTTGAGTGGTGCAAAAGGGATATGTCAAGGCAGATCTTCCTGAAATGAAAATAAAATGTGCGTTTTAGCTGTCAGCTGGAAGGGAAAGCAGAAGAAAAGGGGCTTCCTTTCATTTATTATATTTCTGTACCGTCCCGAAGCTGAAGCTATCTGGGCGGTTCACAAAAATTAAAAACTGTTAAAATACATTATACATAGTACAGAAACCGTTTACATAAAACATGTAAACAGATAGCACACACACAGACAACGTATATCTAAAAACACTTTTTAAACAATCAGCCAAAGATAATCCAGGAACTAATTAAAACCTCATTATATGCTGCCCAATGCCTAAGAAAAGAGGGCAGTTTTAACCTGGTGTTGGAAAGATAACAATGTTGGCGCCAGGGAGATCATGATCATGCCAATGCCATACTTGGGGGGCCACCACCAAGAAGGCCCTCTCCCTTGTTGCCACCCTCTGAGCCTCCTTTGGAGGCACCTGGAGGAAGGCCTTAGATACTGAATGTAGTGTACGGGTCGGTTTATGCCGAGAGAGGCGCTCTGTCAGGTATTGTGGTCTCGAGCCGGATTGCATCTAAGGTACCCCTCAGATGTGATGGATGAGTAAGGTGGTATCAGTGCAGACTTCCTTTAAAGCAGGAGTGGGGAACCTCAGGCCCAGGGTCCAAATCCGGCTCTCTTGGGGTCAGAGTCACATTTAGTTACTGGCAGGAAGATGGCCTTGTAGGCCCCTTCTAACCCTACTATTCTATGATTCTGTGAAGAGCTTTACGCTACAACATGCTGCTATGATTTGAATTTTTGGCCCAACTTCTTTTGCCTTGGGCCCAGCTCCTTTTGCCTTGGGCCCAGCTCCTTTTGCCTTGGGCCTCACCCACCACTGAAATGAAGCCCCCAAGAGTCCCCTGAACTTGAAATTGGACTTCGGGCTGAAAGAGGTTCCCCAAACTAGCAGCTTCTGAGCGGGGATTTTTGTCAGGACATGGTGTGAAGGAGTTAGGGTGCTTCCAGACAGAGGGGTCCTAGTAGTAATCATCAAAAGTCATTGTGCAGGTATTCTGTCGTCTTCTTTTTAACAGATTTTGTAATGGTAAGAAAAAGGGTGAAAGCAGCACTGGGAAAATATGGGAGGGCTAGAAAGTGAAGAGGTCATTGTCTGGACCCCCATAACATTCCGAGAATAAGGCAGTGCGGTTGCACGATTGGCCTTACACTCTCATGCTGCACAGTTCTGAGGCTGGGTAATTGCATGTATCTGTGGTGCTGGAGAAGACTCTTACGAGTCCCCTGGACTGCAAGGAGGTCAAATCAGTCCATCCTAAAGGAAATCAACCCTGAGTGCTCATTGGAAGGACAGATAATGAAGCTGAAGCTCCAATATTTTGGCCACCTAATGCGAAGAGAAAACTCCCTGGAAAAGACCCTGATGCTGGGAAAGACTGAAGGCAAAAGGAGAAGGGGACGGCAGAGGATGAGATGGCTAGATAGCATCACGGATGCAATGAATATGAACTTGAGCACGCTCCGGGAGAGAGCGCAGGACAGGGGGGCCTGGCGTGCTGTGGTCCATGGGGTCACGAAGAGTCGGACACGACTGAACGACTGAACAACAACAATTAATGCCAGGTCTGGTTCGGCCTGAAGCCTTAGTTCTGGGTACCAGGCACACTTATCTGGCAGCAAGCTGTGTTGAACACAGCGGGTCTTACTCCTGCATAAATGTGGGTAAAAATAGGCTGCACAATAGGGACATGAAGGCAAACGGAAATGTTTGCAGGCTGGTCACTCTGATGACTTAGGGCACGATCCTATGTGTGTTTAGGCAGAAAAAAAGTCCTGTAACTCCCAGCATTCCCCAGCCAGCATGGGTGGCTGGGGAATGCTGGGAGCTGCAGGACATTTTTCTGGCTGGGGGATGCTGGGAATTGCAGGACATCTTTCTGGCTAGGGGATGCTGGGAGTTACAGGATTTTTTTTTCTGGCTGGGGAATGCTGAGAGTTGCAGGACTTTTTTCTGTCTAAACATGCGTAGGATTGTGCCCTTACAGTATCAGCCAGGCTAGCTGTGATGCCTGACATAAACATTGTATGGACTTGCTGTAACACAGTGTAACCCTGCCCTCAAGATGTGTCGGACTATAAATCCCATCATCCCCAGCAAGCATGGTCAGTGGAGGGCACTTCTGGAGGGCACTGGGTTGGTGAAGGCTGCTGTAAAAGGTAAAAAGATAATGGCTTGCAACTTTTCTAGACCGAATGGACCAACAAAAGCCATCTGATTGTGGAGTGCAGGATGCGCAGCGCTTGGGCAGGATCAGGCCCCCTGCCCGAGGAAGTCCCCATGAAAGTTAATGAATTGGAGAAGATGATGTTCTTATTTTCTTAGCTGCGGGGACCAAATTTGTCATGCTGTGTTGTGCAGAGAATTTATTTCTCAGCTACCATCAAACTTGGGTCCACTCCTCTCTTACACTGACCCGTTGCTCAGATTTGAAGCGGGGGATTGGTGCGCTGTAGCAGCAAAACGGTAGTGGCAGTCAAGGGCGTTACGGGTAGCCTCCTGCAGTGAAAGAGCTTCACATGTATATGCAAGTGCCACAGCCTTAAAGAAAATTTCCTTCTGAAATTAAAAGGCACCGTGTTGTCTTTTATACAGTAAATCGCATTGGAAAAATCAGGCCTCTGCCTTCTGTCACAAGATTAGGTTTTGGACTTAAACTGAAAAAGGGATAATTCAGTGTGTCATTTTTTCCTTTCCCCTTTTCAGTACTCGCAATGGCTGCTGATGCAAGGCATAGCAGTATTGGGAGAGAGTGCAGCAGAAGCCTGATTTCTGTTTATTGATGTTGCCGCACAGTCTTTTGCTGTGAGGCCTGATGGGAGTTGTAGTCTTTGCAATAGGACTACAGGAATCTGGATGTCAGATGGAACTACACCCAGATATATGTCTGAAGTCAGGATATAGGAGGGAGATGGGGCAGGACACGGTCCTTGTCCATGTGAGGGCCGAATTCTTTTCTCTTTTCTTAAAAAAAAAAAAAAAGTGAGCGGGGAACATTGCGAGAATCAGTTCACCATGTGTATGGGCTAAGCTTCCCCAACCTGGTGCCCTCTAAATGTGTTGGACTACAACTCCCATCAGACTTCAGCCACTAGCCCTGCTGGGTGGGGTCTCGTGGGAGTTGTAGTCCAACATACTAAGTTGGGAAATGCCGGTATGGTTCTTGGCTTACAGCAGCTGCTATAAAAAAGACCAACTCCATGTTAGGCATAATTAGGAAAGGAATTGAGAATAAAACTGCCAAGATCATGGAGCCCTTATACAAATCTATGGTGCCACCACACTTAGAATACTGTGTACAGTTCTGATCACTGCACCTAAAAAAATATATTGTTGAGCTGGAAAAAGTGCAGAAAAGGGCAACTGCAGTGTTCAAGGGGCTGGAGCAACTCCCCTATGGGATTGTTTAGCTTGGAAAAAAGGCAAGTAAGGGGAGACATGAGAGAAGTGTACACAATTATGCATGATGTGGAGAATGTGGAGAGGGAGACATTTTTCTCCCTCTCTCATAATAGTAGAACCCAGTGGGGTCCTCCCATGAAGCTGATTGGTGGGAGATTCAGGACAGATAAAAGGAAGGACGTCTTCACACAGTACAGAGTTGAACTATGGAGTTTGCTACCACAAGATGTAGTGATGGCCACCAATTTGGGTGGCTTTAAAAGGGGGTTAGACAAATTCATGGAGGAGAAGGCTATCGATGGCTCCCTGTCCTGAGGGCTATGTGCTGCCTCCGGTATCAGAGGCAGTATGCCTATGTGACCAGTTGCTGGGGAACATGGGCGGGAGGGTGCTGTTGTGTCCTACTTGTGGGTTCCTGGTCCTCAGCTGGTTGCCCACTGTGTGAACAGAATGCTGGACCCTTGGTCTGATCCAGCAGGGCTCTTCTTATATTCTTATGTTTGCATGCCTCCCCCATGCGTTACATTATGTGCATGGTTGGGCATCAAGTTTGTCGAATCTATTGGGATTTTTTTTACTAGAACCTTGAGATCCACCAACTGGAGCCTGGTGCAAAAGACATGAACTTAGAATTAAAGAATTCTGAGTCCAGGAATTTGTTTGAGTGGCAAAACTGAACGGAGGTCACAGTCTTTCCACACAGAAATCCACTCCTGGTTACCCCAAGCTGTATAATTTAGGACAGCGGGGGAGCCAAAGGAAAGAGGCTGCAATTGTCAGATCGGTGCTGCAATTGTCAGAATATAAATTCTACAGAAAAGAAATCTACCAATAGATCTACCTCACCCCTGTTCCACCCACTGAGAGACGTCTCTTCTGCCATTCCGGGAATCGAACCTTTGGCAAGAAAAGGATGTGCCCTGTCACTGAACTACAGCCCGTCCCCTGTGAGTAAGCCGTTAGGATCGGGCCTTCAGATGATGTGATTCAGCACGCTGTCTCCATCTGCTTGGAAAAGGTACAGGAACAGTGGCAGTCTGCTAAGGCCCTTTCTGCATGTTGAGCCTCTGCAGTTTCAGATGCAATTACGATCATCCTGCTGTGGGAAGAGGTTGTTACCCTTGGAAACAGCAGCTCAAGATGTGGCACCTCCCGCCTCGTCAGAGCCTTGGGCCTTAAAAAGAGGACACGTCACTTTCTGAGTATCACAGCTGCAGCAGCTCTGGCAGCCAATGGCTCTTATTTGGCATTTTAGAGGAGAATAGTTCTATCGCAGCCTGTCTTAATGCACCGAATACATTAAGCCCCATTAGCCGCACAGCTCCGTTAGTGACAGCTCAAAGACAAGATGAGTCATGGTCAGGTGGCTCTCTGCTAGCCACTGATTGGTCCTTGCTGTGTAACATTGCGGTTCCAGATGTCTGGAGCACGGATCCAGTTCCAGACCTCAGACTGCAGCTCCTTGGCTGTGCCTCTTCCGTGCTTGATCTCCGTTGCTGACAAGGTGGTTTGCTTGTTTTCTTCACATAACCCTTGAAAATCAAATTAGTTCTTCTCCAGCCATCAGAGCATCCCCAGTACTCCAACCCAACTGCATTTCTTTGTTCACAAGCAACGGCCAGTTCTTTAGCAATGGTCCCCATGGCGTCTCCAATTAGTACAGACACATGCACCAAAGTTATGCTGCCTCCTTAGCTCTTCTGACTGAAAGGTAGCAATGTCATTGAGTGAACAGGAAGATACGCTCAGAAATCGATCATCAATTTCACTGCTTGGGAACCACTTGCTCTCACAGCTACCTTTAGGCAAAAAGGTCTCTGTCAAATTTTCTGCAAAAATTTTTTTTTTTTTTGGTGGTCAGGACACATTTAAAGGTATGATTTTGCATCCTGTTTAAGTGGAGAGGCCATGTGTCCTGCTTTCCAGAGGACAAGGCTCTCTTTGAAGAGCTGTCAGAGGAGACAGGTGAAGGCATCCTCTATTTTGAAAAGCTGTTGGAGTAGCCCAAGTTCAGTTTAAAGATAAAGGACCATAAGAAGGGAGACCAGGGTCCTTGAAGTTGCCCAATCTCTCTTTCTTCTCCTCCTCCCTCAGCCCCTGTGATCCCCAGTTCTTTGCCTGCTTTGGGCAATCCATAGTTCGCTGTGATGTCCACATTGGGAAAACCATGGTTTGTGTAAACTATAGTTTGCCTCCAGACCAGGATTTGAGACCATGGTTTGAACAGAGTTTCCAGTTTTGATTTGGAGTTCATGTTCCACCTCAACAGAAATCCCTGTACTTTGTTCTGTGCCTTTTAGGGGTGTACGAAACCCCACTTACCTGTGTCTGCAGGGGGTCCGCCGGGGGGGGAGAGGCGATCCGTTCCTCCCCCCCCCAGAATCCTCCTCGGCCGGCTCCGCTCCGCGGCAAGTCTGTGGAGCTGCAGGCCGCCCGCCGCAGCCTGACTTCTGGCTGTGGCCAGGCTGCGGCCGCAAATGGCATCCTGCGTAGGGGATGCCATTTACGTCCCTGCTTTGCCATGATAGGCTACGTAAGGATTTATGTAGCCTATCACGGCAAAAAGGTAGGCATGCAAATGGCCTTTGGCCTTCCCTCTGGCCGTGATAGGCTATGTAAATCCGCTACGCAGGATGCCATTGTCAGGGTGGACACTGAGCCCATAGAATCCCAGAGTAGTTCTGATTCTGAGGAAGAGGAGTCGCTCCTGGGAGAGGAGCGTGCTCCTCTTTCCCAGGGCCAACAGCTGACGGAGATTCCTCCCACCAGCATTCCTAGCTTAGATAGCAGTCCAGGGAGTGACAGAGCACGGGAAGCAGACTTGATGGACGCACGATGCCGACGCAGAGAGCAGCGCCAAATGGAGGGCGTGGAAAGGAGGCGTAGTGCCCGGTTGGTGCGCAAACAACGGCTGCACCCACCAAGGGAAAAGGGGAGGGACTCTCCCTAGTCCTTAAGTTCAGGGGTCTGCCAGTAATTCCCTTTCAAACGGGGACCAACTGTTCCAATGTAGGGCATAGGTACTCTGCTGCTCATATCTAGTTGCTAACAGTAGAGTTGTTAAGTTGTAAAAGAGGAATAAAGCTTTGAAAAGAATTCCTTTGTCTGTGTCTGGACTTGGCTACTGGATTAGACTGAGAGAGGCCTCCAAGGAGCCCTTGACAGCCATTCATGGCCGCAGCCCGGACAACGGCCAGCAGCAGCCGGATCTGGACCCACCGGAGGCAGGTAGGATCTGGTTCGCGGGGTGGCGGGGGGGATTGCTCCGTTCCGCCATGGACTCCAGGGGGCTGGATTCCAAAGAATCCATCCTCACTGGAGTCCGTGGCGGAATTCTCCGCCATCCCTAGTGGCTTTCAAGATGCCTCAACTGCCTTCGTTTCTTTTGGCAACAACTGCACGCTGCAGTAGTTAGTAGCAGGAGGCGAGGGACCATCGCTCATGCAGAAAGTCCCAGGTTTATTCCTTGGCATCTCTGTGTAGAAGGAGCAGGTAGCAGGTGATAGGAGAAACGCTCCTCTGTTGCCAGGCAGACAATGCTCAGCTAAATGGACAGATAGTCTGACCTGATATAATCAAGCAGCTTCTTATGTAGAAGTGAATTCTGTGAGGGGCGGGACTGTAAATCAGTGACAGAGCCCCTGGTTTGCATGCACAAAGGTCCCCCTGGCATCTCCAGGTAGGGCTGGTAATTACCCCCTGGAGATCTGCTGCCAGTCAGCATAAACAATATTGAGCTAGATGGGCCAGGAGTCTAACACCATATAAGGCAGGTTCCTATGTTCCTATTTAAATAAGCCCGTATTCAGAAGCATGAGCACTAGAACCTAACTTTATTTTTAGGAGAAGGGCCATAATTCAGTGGAGGAGAACCTGCTTTGCATGCAGAAAGGTCCCAGGTCCATGCTGTGACATCTCCAAGCAGGGCTGGGAAGGACTCCTGCCAGAAAACCTGGAGAGCCATTGCTGCCAGCCAGTGTTGACAGTACTGCACTAGATGGACATAAGGACATCAGAAGAGCCCTGCTGGATCAGACCAAGGGTCCATCTAGTCCAGCATTCTGTTCCCACAGTGGCCAACCAGCTGCCCACGGGAAACCCACAAGCAGGGTATAAGTGCAACAGCACCCTCCTGCTCATGATGTATTTAATCCCATGGCTGATTTGGCCTTCAAGTTGGTTGCCACTGAGGAAAGGCCGGTCATGTAGTTCTTGGGGTAAAGAGTATGGTCAAAACAAGTGGTCCGTTTGAGCAAGGTCATTCCAGGGGTCTTGCAGGGGAACCAGGCCCCATTTTGTCTAACCTTGAATCTGAGTGCCAGGATTTTTCAGATGAGGATGTGTGTTGGAGCACGCTGCCCAATTGCTCCCATTTGGCCCCTCCTGCAAGCTAACCAGGAACTTCCCATAAGAACATGAGAAGAGCCCTGCTGGATCAGACCAAGGGTCCATCTAGTTCAGCATTCTGTTCACACAGTAGCCAGCAAGCTGTTGACTGGGAACCCACAGGCAGGGCAGGAGTGCAACAGCACCCTCCAGCCAAGTGCCTGACTCAGTATAAAGGCAGCTTCTGATGTTCCTGCCGGTCTGATGATGCTTTCAGAGAAGAATCCTGTGGCACAGCGTCACGCAAGCATGGGAAAAGGTGGGCGCCAGCGGCGTGGAATTCGAAAGCACCGTGTTTCCCCTCCAACAGATGTCCAGTGATGTGCCCACTCGGATCAGCCAGGACCATGTCTCCACTCTCCTCCAGTGACTGTGGCATCGAAGAGAGCCCATCTGGGGCATCGAGAGACAGGAAGCAAAATGGCCCTCCTGTATCTGAGGAGATCCCAAGTTGAGGGAGGGGCGCTGATAGGTACTGCTCCTGTTTTGGGAGAGGGGCCATAGCTCTGTGGTAGAGCCCCTGCTTTGCATGCAGAATGTCCCAGGTTTGCTCCTCAGCATCTCCAGGTAGGGCTAGGAAAGAATCCTGCCTGAAGCCCTGGGGAGCCGCTGCTGCCGGTCAGTATCAACAATACTGGGCTAGATGGGCCAGGGTTCTGACTCAGGATAAGGCAGCTTCCTAGGTTCTTATACAGGTGGTGCTAAAGGGCAGTGCCCAAAGTGGTTCTAGCCCAAGATTCAGAACCATGAGGAATGGAATATTATTTTATTTTTAGGTGCAGGACAACAGCTCATTCACGGAGTACTTGCTTTGCATGCAGAAGGTGCTAGGGTCAGTTCCTGGCATCTGTTAGTAGGGGTGGGAGAGGCAGCTTCCTCTGTTCCTAGTTTCCTCTTCTCCATGCCGGCTGTCCAGCTGTATATATACCCAGAGGTGCTTCTTTTAAAAACGCACAATCAGCTTAAAGAAATAGGCAGAGATTACCAGAGAGATCACAGCAGCCTGAGAGAAAGGCATATCCATTAGAATCTGACCTCGCGTGCACCACAGAGGACTGGAAGTATTTGATCAGGGAGAGGTTTGCATCCTCTTCTCTGAGTGACAGGAGGTCCAGGTTGCACTCAGGTGGTATGAGGATTGAACTTCATTGTTGGGGGGGGGGGGATTTTTTTTTTATTATTATTAAACCATTTCCTTCCCCTATAATGTGACTCTAAATCCTGGAATGGCTAGCATGCATCCTCAGTGGAAACAAAGAAGGGCTCTCTTCTACGTTAATGGCATGTACACAAATAGCACAAGAGAGGCGTTTTAAAGTTGTTGTTTTTTAATGTGGTAAAAGCTCTGGGTGGCCTTTGCAGGGTCAGCTTTCTTTGCCAGAGAGAACACTGCAGACTTAATGATTCCATAAGTGGTGAAGAGCAAGAGCTATAGGCTGGAAGTTCAAATCTCAGATCAGCCGTACACTTGTATGTGGCTTTATGCAAGCCATTATCTTTCATTCCCACCTGTAGTACACACATAATATGCATGGATCTTTCCCTACTGTAGGAATACTGAGATATGGGGTTGCCAGCGTGCCATACTGGCTGGTGATGATGGAAAATGTTGTTTGGGCTTCAGGTTGGGGAAGACTGGCACTGGCTCTCCAGGGTCTCATGGAGGAGGTCTTTCTCAGCCCTACCTTGAGATGTCAGAAATCGAACTCGGAACTTTCTATATACAAATGCAAAGCGATTGGAATTTTCCAGTCAAGGTTTGCATGTGATACCCCTGTTGATCCACAATCATTGATTGGAGAGTATTGATTTTACATGATCACTGTGATTTCTGCCTCGTTGACTTTCATGTAGTCAGAATAATATTGCATTGCGAAGCCAATAATTATGCACACATCTATAAATCGCTCCTAGGAGGCTGGGTGGGGAAAATGTTTTGTTTAAATTGAAACTTGGCCTGGGTGGATTCTCAGCCCAGGAGTATATGGGAAAATGCTAAGTTGCCTAGTCAGTAGAAAACACACACATGATGTGTGTGTGTTTTCTACTGACTAGGCAACTGAGCATTTGCTCATATGCTCTTGAGCTGAGAATCCACCCAGTTTCAGTTTAAACAAAATATTTTTCCCACCCAACCTCTTAGGACTGATTTATTCTCTCTCTCTCTCTCTCTCTCTCTCTCTGTGTATGTGAGTATTTGCAATGACTAAATCCCAATTTAAAGAGTTCAAGATTTTTGCCTCAAGGTTTTCCTATTCTCCAAATGTGAAGGCAATCCGGGTAGATTTCCTTTGTTTTGCCATGATCTGAAGAAAATGGGATGATTGCTTCCTTCCAGAGCTCTCCTGGCCAGATTAAGGCCTGCCTTATAGCACAGTGTTTGCAGGTGTTGAAGAATGAATATGGATGGGATGTCGTTCTGCAGGAAAGAGGCAGAGAATAGCTTTTCAAACAGCTGGGCTGCCTGGCTACTCTGGCTTGAAACGTGGTTTACATTTTGAAGTCCTGAACCTGTCAGCTAAAAAATCCGGGGTGGTTACCAAGGTTTTCCCGGGTACACATGGGAAAACCTTGTGCTCTCAGTTAATCCATTAGTGGTCAACTGGAAGTGGTCACAGGATGACTCTGGGCCAGTCACTGTCGCTGACTCACCTATCCGAAGGGGATTGTTAAGAATGGAGGTGGGGTGTGGGAAATAGTCAAGGAAGAGCCATGTTTTCTGCTACTCACAGGAAGAACAGAATAAAGGTGCAATCCTGTGCATGTTTAGACAGAAAAAAGTCCTACGTTGCTGGCTGGGGCATGCTGAGAGTTGTGACTTTTTTTTTACTGTCTGAACATGCATACGATTGTGCCCGAAATGTTATAAGGAGAAGCTGTCACAAAACGCTGCAGTGTGAAAATACTCCCCCTTATCATAAATAAATGGTATGCTCCCTATTACCATCCATCCATCCATCCATCCATCCATCTTTCTCTCTATCTATCTATAAATATATGGCTAAGCTAGAAACTGTGCCCCTTGCATTTTTTCTTTCGGGAGGGATTTGTTTTATTTTATTCTTTTGGGAGGGAGAACAATTCAGTCATGTCAGTCTGAAGCGGCATCTCAGGCGGCAGACGCTGGGGTGTGTGGGAAGGCAATGGCAGCAGGCCTCCTGGCCATTCTTCTACACCCCCGGGCATCCCCCTCTGTTGGAGGACAGACCTGTGTGTGCCACGTGGCCTGCTCTGTGGCCCCTAAACTAGCCTGCCCTCGGGTGCGGTGGCAGAGGCTGTCCTGTCGCCCATATTGAAGTAAGGTTCAACTTCTAGACCACTCAGCTTCTGTGTGGAACGTGGGGTGGGCATGCTCCATCTTGCCCTTTGCCTCAGGCAGTGCTGGCCCAGTACGTTTTGCTGTCTGAGGCAAAGAACAAGATGGCGCCTCCTCCTGTTTCAAGTGCAGAAGCTAACTGGACTGTCGGTTGAATTTTACTTCAACATTGGCGATCAGGGCCGGCATCAAAGGCAGACATGGTTGGGCACCTGCCGAGGGCCCACACAGCAGCAGGGACCCACTGACACGAGCCCACCGGACTTGGTCTGCCTCTTCCCCATTGTGGCCTGGTTGTTCCCCTGCCTCTCGGTCTGGCCCGGAAAACGGTGGTGGCGAGAAGGAGCAGCAGCAGCAGCAGCCGTCATGGCCGACTTACTCACTGACGCTCCACCTGCCAAGCAATGATGAGAAAGAGGATGAGAAAGAGGATGAGGAGCAAGAGCAGGTGGTGACAATGGCAGTGAGAAGGCAGAGTCGCTGAGGGAGGGGGCCCATTGAAGGTGTCTTGTTTACGGGCCCCCCAAATCCTGGAGCTGCGCTGCTGGAGATGGACAGTGTCTTCCACCACACCCGAGGGCAGCAGGCTAGTTTTGGGGTGCAAGGCAGGCTGTGGCACACACGGTCCTGTCCTCCAACAGAGGGGAATGTAAAGGGGTTCCGGGGGGATGCCCCTTGAGCAGCTGCTGCCTGCGGCAGATGCCTCACTCTGCCTAATGCTAGGGCCGGGTGAGCAAAACATCATGGGCCAGCCCTGGTGAGGACATAGTCCTGACACTTCACGTTGCGGAGTTTGACTCTGCAGTGAGAATTTCACAGAGGAATTGGAGAATCGGGATGAAGAGCAAGAGCAGGTGGTGACAATGGCAATGAGAAGGCCGACTCACTGAGGGAGGGGGCCCATTGAAGGTGTCTTGCCCACAGGCCCCCCAAAACCTGGAGCCTGCACTGCTGGCGATGAGACAGCGTCTTTTACCGCACGTGAGGGCAGCAGGCTAGTTCTGGGCGTGAAAGGCAGGGCTGTCCCATTTGTTCTGCTGTCTGAGGCAAAAGACAAGATGGCTGGCAGCCCACACGTTGGCTAGAATTTTACCTCAACACTAGCGATGGAACAGCGTCCTACACCACACCTGGTGGCAGCAGGCTAGCTTAGGGGATGCAAGGTAGGCCGTGTGGCACGCAAAACTCCCTCCTATAACACGTCACCGATGCTGGCTGACCCTCAGCATTTGCCGCCTGAGGCAGCCACCTCAGTCTGCTTAATGGTTTCCCCATCATTGTGTCCCCCTTCACTGACTGCCAGGGATTATGAGTATCAAAGGTGAGGCACTACAACTGAAAGAGCCCTGTTTATTTGTATTTATTTATTACATTTCTATGCTGCCCAATAGCTGAAGCTCTCTGGGAGGTTCACAACAATTAAAACCATAAAATACAACACGATAAAATATAATGTAAAAGTTTAACGCTGCAGTATAAGACAAAAACAAACCAAAATGAAGCCTAGCAGCAGTGCAAAGGTTTAAAATACAGTAAGGGCACAATCCTATGGCCGCTAGACGCGGCTAGACGGCCATAGGATTGGTTGGTTCCCAGAGAACCATCTCCACACACCCTCCCCTGCTGCCTCATAGGCGGCACGGATCGTCCCCATGCTCTGCGCTCGTAAGAGCAGCGCGGAGCAATACAAAAGTGGGCATTCCCGGGGGCAGGGCAGGGAGTGCAGAAGTGCCGGTACGACAGTTGTCCGGTATCCCCACCCCACACTCCGATGTCCCATGGCTAGACAGCCAAAATTGGCTGTCTAGCCATGAGTGCAGGGCAGCTGGAGCATGGAGGAGAGGATCCCCTCCGCGCTCCTCCCGCCATGCACTGGATAGGCAGTTGCCTCCGAGTTCGAAGGCGGCCACCTATCCTTATAGGATTGCTCCCTAACAGATTTAAGACAACGGAACCTGAAAAACTAAAATGCTTGGGAAAATAAGATCTTCAGCTGGCACCAAAATGAGCACAATGGTAGTGTCAGGCAAGCCTCTCTAGGGAGTTCATTCCACAACAGTAGGGGTGCCACAACAGAAAAGGCCCTCTTCTCAGTAGCCACCCACACCACTTCATTTGGCGTGGGTTCCTAGAGAAGGACTGCTGTAGATGATTTTAGGGTCTGGTCTGGGCAGGTATATATGGGAGGAGACAATCATTCAAGTAACCTGGCCCCAAGCCGTTTAGGGCTTTGAATGTTAATGCCAGCAGTTTGAATTGGGCTTGGAAATGGACTGGCAGCCAATGCAGATGGAAAAGTACTGGCATAATATGATCATGTTAGCCAGTCCCTGTTAACAATCTCACTGCCCTATTTTGGGCCAGCTGAAGTTTCTGGACTGTTTTGAAAGGAAGCCCCATGTATAACACATTGTTACACATTGCCACTGACTTACTCTCAGAAGACATTTCTATTTATTTCTTAGTTGTAGCAGTATTTATTACTTTTCTGTCCACCACTGCTACCAATTACATAAAATGCAATAAAATCAAAACATAATAAAAACACACACATAAATACTCTTTAAAACAGGCCAAAACAATTGTAACAGCCAAAGACCTGGCAAAACAGTACAGTTTTCACTGCCTAAAATCCAACAGGGATGAGGCCAACTTGACTACCCTTGGGAGGGACTTCCACGGTCAGGGTGCTGCTACAGAAAAGGCCCCATCCCATGTACCCACCAACCTAGCCTCTCCACATGAGATCCAACAGGGCCTCTGAGGATAATTTCATTTTCATTTATTACATTGCAAAGTACAGGCAGGTTCATATGGGAAGAGGCAGTCTTTCAGATATCCTGGGCCCCAACAGATTTATATATCTGTTGGTATATCTGAATTACCCTTTTTATTCCAATCTCTCCATTTCAGAGAGTTGGTGGAGCAGTATGATTAAGACACATGAACTGGAAAGTCCCTGGTTTGAATCTCATCTGAGCCATGGCCACACTAGATGGCCTTAAGCAAGGCAGTATATCTCATTCTCAGCCCACCATCTGTATATATCAGAGTAATGCTGTGGTGTAGTGCGGTTTAGTGGCAAGAGTATTGGACTGGGAGCCAGGAGATCCGGGTTCTAGTCCCCACCCGGCCATGGAAGCGCACTGAGTGACTTTGGGCCAGTCACAGACTCTCAGCCCAACCTACCTCACAGGGTTGTTGGTGTGAGGATAAAATGGAGAGGAGGATTATGTATGCCGCCTTGGGTTCCTTACAAGAGGAAAAAAGGCAAGATATAAATGCAATAAAATAATAATAATAATAGCCTATCTTACAGGGCCAATGCAATTTATAGATTGCTTTTCCAACAAAAGTCCTCAAAGCGACTTACAATAAACAACAACAACAAAGGCTACAATTCTGTATACACTTCCTTGGAAGTAAACTGGATTCAGTGGGACTTTCTTTTGAGAGAACCTGCACAGGATTGTACTGCAAAACATCATAACAATCCCCCTCACAAACAAATCCAGTTCGAAACAGCAGCAATATAAAAATTGCAGCAGCTCACAAACACACACACACTAATTACAGCTTGCCAAGGGAAACCAATGAAGACAGACAGTCTCAGAAGTCCTGGTTAAATAAATGAATGGTTTTGGCATATCTCCCTTGGGTGGTGGCAATACGGGTGCCACCACCCAAAAGGCCCTGATTCTTATGGTAGAGCACCTTGTGTTGGCAGTGTCCTAGTGGGGTAAGATTTATGCTGGCTGTAAATACATTAGTACAATGGTGCACCTTTATGCACCTCAGCAACTATTCCCATTGGTCTGTTGCGTCTTGACTCGTGCTGGGCCCTGACAGGGAATTGAGGATTTTTTTCCTAGTATCTTGGAGTAGAGACAGATGTAACATTTTTGGAGCAATGGGAGGGCTTTGGAAGCACCCTCACTGCATTTTATCCCATTGTATTTATTCCTCTTTCAGGTAAAATTCGGGGGCGAGGTGGGGGGAATAGTTCTGTGCATTGACAACAGAAGCCAGCTGTGTGCACAGCACTGACTGGTTAGTGACTGTAACGTTGCTTGCACTTCGACCTTTGCTCTGGTCAAAGTTGCTGTTGAACAGTGGGTTCTCAGCAAGGTCCTATTCAGAGTAACAGCATGCAAGCTGAATGCAGATTATCATGTATGATGTTCACACATAGTTTTACTGTGCTGCATATACACACAGGGCATACGAACACTGGGAAGCCACAACTAACAGCAGTGAAACCCATGTGTGTGAGATTATAACAACACCTGGAGCTGATTGTGGCTCAGATCATGAGCTTCTTGTTGCAAAATTTCGGCTTAAATTGAAGAACGTAGGGAAAACCACTAAACCATTCAGGTATGACCTAAATCATATCCCTTATGAATATACAGTGGAGGTGAGGAATACATTTCAGGGATTAGACCTGATAGACAGAGTGCCTGAGGAACTATGGACAGAGGTCCGTAACATTGTTCAGGAGGCAGCAACGAAATCCATCCCAAAGAAAAAGACATGCAAGAAAGCAAAGTGGCTGTCTGATGAGGCTTTACAAGTAGCTGAGGAAAGAAGGGAAGCGAAAAGCAAGGGAGAAAGGGGAAGATATATCCAACTGAATGCAGAGTTCCAGAGAATAGCAAGGAGAGACAAGAAGGCCTTCTTAAATGAACAATGCAAAGAAATGGAGGAAAACAACAGAATGGGAAAGACTAGAGATCTCTTCAAGAAAATCGGAGATCTCAAGGGAACGTTTTGTGCAAAGATGGGCATGATAAAGGCCAAAGAAGGCAGGGACCTAACAGAAGCAGATGAGATTAAGAAGAGGTGGAAAGAATACACAGAAGAACTATACAGGAAAGATCTGAATGTCCCTGATAGCCATGATACTGCGGTCACTGAACTTGAGCCGGACATCCTAGAGAGTGAAGTCAAGTGGGCCTTAGGAAGCATTAGTAACAACAAAGCTAGCGGAGATGACAGTATTCCAGCTGAGCTATTTAAAATCCTAAAAGGTGATGCTGTTAAAGTGCTGCATTCAATATGCCAACAAATTTGGAACACTCAGCAATGGCCGCAAGACTGGAAAAGGTCAGTTTACATTCCAATTCCAAAGAAGGGCAACGCCAAAGAGTGTTCAAACTACCGCACAATTGCGCTCATTTCACATGCCAGCAAGGTGATGCTCAAAATCCTACAAGCTAGGCTTCAGCAGTATGCGAACTGAGAACTACCGGAAGTACAAGCTGGGTTTCGAAGAGGCAGAGGAACGAGAGATCAAATCGCCAACATTCGCTGGATCATGGAGAAAGCAAGAGAATTCCAGAAAAACGTCTATTTCTGCTTCACTGACTACACTAAATCACAACAAACTGTGGCAAATTCTGAAAGAGATGGGAGTACCAGACCACCTTACCTGTCTCCTGAGAAACCTGTACAAGGGTCAAGAAGCAACAGTAAGAACCACACATGGAACAACCGAGTGGTTCAAAATTGGGAAAGGAGTATGACAAGGCTGCATATTGTCACCCTGCTTATTTAATTTATATGCAGACTGCATCATGAGAAACGCCGGGTTGGATGAATCACAGGTCGGAATTAAGATTGCCGGGAGAATTATCAACAACCTCCGATATGCAGACGATACCACCCTAATGGCAGAAAGCGAAGAGGATCTAAAGAGCCTCTTGTTGAAGGTGAAAGAGGAGAGTGCAAAAGCTGGTTTGAAACTCAACATTAAAAAAACTAAGATCATGGCATCTGGCCCCATCACTTCCTGGCATATAGAAGGGGAAGAAATGGAAGCAGTGACAGATTTTACTTTCTTGGGCTCCAAGATCACCGCAGACGGTGACTGTAGCCATGAAATTAAAAGACGCTTGCTCCTGGGGAGGAAAGTTATGGCAAACCTAGACAGCATAGTAAGAAGCAGAGACATCACCTTGCCGACAAAGGTCCGTCTAATCAAAGCTATGGTTTTCCCAGTAGTAATGTATGGCTGTGAGAGCTGGTCTATAAGGAAGGCTGAGCGCCGAAGAATTGATGCTTTCGAACTGTGGTACTAGAGAAGACACTTACGAGTCCCCTGGACTGCAAGGAGGTCAAATCAGTCCATCCTAAAGGAAATCAATCCTGACTGCTCATTGGAAGGACAGATACTGAAGCTGAAGCTCCAATATTTTGGCCACCTAATGCGAAGAGAAAACTCTCTGGAAAAGACCCTGATGCTGGGAAAGACTGAAGGCAAAAGGAGAAGGGGACAGCAGAGGATGAGATGGCTAGATAGCATCACCGATGCAATGAATATGAACTTGAGCACGCTCCGGGAGAGAGCGCAGGACAGGAAGGCCTGGCATGCTATGGTCCATGGGGTCACGAAGAGTCGGACATGACTGAACGACTGAACAACAACAACATACATAGGTTACATGCTATTTCTCTCTGTATACCCAAAGAAGCGATTTGGCCCTTGATTGATCTTCTGGGAGGAGAGGAGGAGGTAGCACTCCATTAAGTACATTGGACCTAAGCCAGTAAAGGCAATTTCAGATTTGTAAAATGGAATCACACTGTATATATCGACACGATGCCAGCTATTTCACTAATTATGCATTTTAAAGGCCCATTTCAGATAACAGTGTACACAGTAAGATCATTCTCGCTGTTGGGGGAATAAATGCAGCATTTTTATGCTCTGGCCATAAAACATTGTCTATATTAATGAATGGTAAGTGCTGCCATTCAGTGCAGGTCCCAGTAAGTTCACAAGTTAAAATAATCAATGCAACTTTATTACTATCCCACCCTACCCCCACCCCAAAGGCTTTGGGGAAATTCTCCCTAGCTTGCAACATCCTATACATGCTGAATAAACACAGATATTTCTTGCCATGTCCGTGAACGATAGAAAGGCCTGGTGCCCTCCAGATTTATTTTATTTTTATTTATTTTATTTACAGTACTTTTAAACTGCCCAATAACCAAGGTTCTCTGGGCACTGTACATTTAAAACATAAAATATGAACATTAAAACCAAAAATAAAACCAGCACAGAATAAAACCAGAATAAAGCCAGTAGCAAAGGATAAAACTCTTCCAGCACATAAAACCAAATTGAAACCACCAGCAAAATGAACAATAAAAACAGTTCTTAAAATGCCTGGGAGACTTTGCCTTTGCCAGTGAGATCACAGAACAAGATAGAACACCACCTGCAAAACTGGGACTACTATCTCTTTATATGGACTCTAATTCAAAAATAAAACATAAAGAGCTCCTGACTTTTTTCTGGATAGCAGCCTGGTTAGTCTTAGCTGCTAAACGGAAATCAGCAAATGAACTTTCTCTTATCACATGGAAACAGAAAATTTGGGACCTTAACGGAGAAACTCACTGAACATCTTCAGGTGCAAATGGGCCAAGTATAAATTGACGCTTCTTATGGAATATGGTCCATTTATTGAATTTGCTAATATTGAGAAGAATACACGACAACTTCCTAAGACACGTGGGACTCTATGGCGTGATTTACTATCAGATCACCTTGCTTGTGCCAAATAGAGATCCTGAGTGATCAGTAAGACTGTAAAGAAATTGACTCACATGTGGTCTATTTGGCCTTCTTACTGTTCATTGTTACTTTGAAAAATTAACTAAAAAAAGAAAAAAAAAGCCTGGGAGAATAAACAGGTCTTCACCTGGTGCCAGTGGAAGCTGGTGGCTCTGATGTCAGTGGGGTGGTGAATCTGCTCTGGCTTTCAGTCAGAATTCTAAAGGAGCTCTCCAAGGTGTCTCCTTTAGAGTTCTGACTGGTTCTGACTGAAACCCAGAGCAGAGTCACCACCCCACTGATCCCCATCGGAACCAACAGCCTCCACTACTTAGTCCAACACATTTTGATGGCACTAGGCTGAGGAAGACTGATAGTTAAGAACCTGAGAGCCCTGCTGGTGCTGGATCAGAAAAAAGGTCCATCAAACCTAACATACTGTTTCCCACAGTGGCCTGCAAGATGCCTCTGCCAAGTCCACAACCTGTGCATGAAGGCAATAGCCCTCACCTGCCACAGCTTCCCAGCACCTGGTTTTCAG
This sequence comes from Heloderma suspectum, assembly GCF_057233095.1. Lineage (NCBI taxonomy): Eukaryota > Metazoa > Chordata > Lepidosauria > Squamata > Helodermatidae > Heloderma > Heloderma suspectum. Next base: position 20,840,795 of record NC_139471.1, on the reverse strand, counting down.
TGGCATAGCTGCCCTGGAGATTTGACCGAAGGGCAGGGTATAAATCCCTATTAATTAAATAAACAAAAACTGCCTCTGATCATAGAATCATAGAGTTAGAAGACACACTGGAGATAATCTAGTCCAGGGGTCCCCAACACGGCAACCGTAGGCCCCCCAAAAACGTCTTTAGTTTTTCATTTTTTAATATATGTACATGGATTTGTATATATCCATAGCAATGAAAACATATGAAATGGAAACAACTTTCTAGCAATTATACATAGGCTTCAACAAAAGTGGACCAAATATCCAAATAAGTATCCATTTGAAGATGGTGTATATATGCCACTTGTTCAAATGTTGTAAGATCTTCAGTCCACTGCATCATAGGAAGGAGGTGAGTGTTCAACCCTCCAAGGTTGTAATATCATCTTTTAGCTGTCAAAAGGGCACAGAGAATCCATTTATGCTGACCACTGGTTGATTTCCATGAAGCAGGTAAATAATTTAAAAGAGCATGGACCTCAGTGAATATTAGCCTGTTCCAGTACAAAATTTATCTGTGTAAGTACCTCCTCCCAAAAAGAAGCAACTATTGGACACTGCCAAAATATATGTTTAAAAGAAGCAGTAGCTGTATTGCACCGCCAGCACTTTGCCAAATTAGACAATCACTTATTAAAGAGATGTTGCAGTATCCAACAGACCCGAAACAAATGTCACAAATGGACACGAACACAGCCTAAGATCCATAGACATGACAGGTTGATGCTAAAGCAGCAATCCACTGATTAGGCATTTTGTGGTGGTGCCCACAGCAATGTCTCAAATTCCCAAATGTGCCCACGGGTCCAAAAGGTTGAAGACACCTGCTCTAACCATTTGGATTGGACATACACTCTTTTTTGTTGTTGTTGCACCAGTCGGATACATTATTAATTTGTGTTGGGTTCCCACCCTGGTCAGATTTCATCGCAGAATTGTCTGTTTGCCTCTCTCAACATCATTTGGGGTGTGTTCCATGATAACTATCGACACAGCTGGAAGACAATGGCACTTTCTGTGTATGAATGCACACCACGACATCGTGCAACCCTGGCAAAGCTGCGTTGATAGACTGTGGATGCACTTATTTTGGATCACAATAGTGCAAACAGGGCTTGAAATGTTGTTGTTGTTGTTCAGTCGTTAAGTCGTGTCCGACTCTTCGTGACCCCATGGACCATAGCACGCCCAGCCTTCCTGTCATCCACTCTCCCAGAGTGTGCTCAGGTTCATATTCATTGCATCGGTGATGCTACCTAGCCATCTCATCCTCTGCCGTCCCCTTCTCCTTTTGCCTTCAATCTTTCCCAGCATTAGGGTCTTTTCCAGGGAGTTTTCTCTTCGCATTAGGTGGCCAAAATATTTAAGCTTCAGCTTCAGTATCTGTCCTTCCAATGAGCAGTCAGGATTGATTTCCTTTAGGATTAACTGATTTGACCTCCTTGCAGTCCAGGGGACTCGTAAGAGTCTTCTCAAGCACCACAGTTCAAAAGCATCGATTCTTCAGCGCTCAGCCTTCCTTATAGTCCAGCTCTCACAGCCATACGGTGCTACTGGGAAAACCATAGCTTTGATTATACGGACCTTAGGGCTTGAAATAAAACCAGACAAAACCCACTCACAAATGCCAGTTTGGACATACGACAATGGGAGATAAACAAGACACAACAATCCAGAATTCATACTCTCTGGAGAGAAGCTCTGAATGGCTCCGATAGTGACATGAAATACAAAAGATGGCAAGATATGAAACATGCAGTCCAGGAACTTGTGGTGAATCCTGATAATGTCCACTTTTTTAAAAAGCAATTTTTTAAAAAGCAAACTATATGGGGAAAGGCAATAAAACAGAGCAAATGCACCAAACCAAAACAACTGACATTCATTTTTGTTTAAAATAAAACATTGGGCAAAATATTGAGAACGGGAAAGGGCGGAACGGCTTATCTCTGTGCTACAGGCTCATAATTTGCGTGCAGAAGTTCCCAGGTGCAGTGCCCAGCAGCAGTTAAAGGATTCTGGGTAGCAGGGCTGCGAGAGCTACTGCCCATCAAAGGACACAGTCCCTGACTAAGATGGACTTACTTGGCCACCTGCTTACTAGGGTGGCCAATTGAGCATCGACAAAAAAAGAGGAAACATCACACAAAAAGAGGAGACATGAAATGTGCATGTGCTAATTCATATGTATAGATTCAAATGTAAAAATAATGATTTTAATTTAAACCAAAAGACAGTACGTCAAGCCATAGTGGGGTGTGGCCACATGACCTGTGTGATTGCTTTTCAGTCTGCTGTCCAGCTGCTGCAACTGTGGATGGGCAACTTCAAGGCCCATGCCTGGTTTCCTTTCTTAAGGTTATCTTTAAACCAGACTTGGACTGGACAGACTCTCAAATAGAGGATGCTTTCAAATAAAGGACTGTCCTCAGTAAAGTAGGACACATGGCCACCCTACTTTATACCAGTGCTTGGCAGCAGGCCAGCTCTACCATTAGGCAGAGTTAGGTGGCTGCCTTGGGCAGCAGTTGCAGAGACGCAGCAGTGGAGGACACTTTCCCATCATCATTGTTGAAGTAAGACTGAGCTGCCACTGTGGGTTGCGTTTGTACATGGAATGGGGACCCCTGGTACCATCCATGCCATGAGCTTTACTCCTTGGTGGATTATGGTTAGAAGATGAACAGTTCTCGGGAAGTGGAAAAGAAGGTAAATGTTTGTATTTTTCTTCATTTATATTATTTCATTTAAAATATATTCCTCTTTCCTTACAAGGTGCACCCAGACCCAAGGGGTTTTTGCTTCGGGGAACTTTGCTGGCTTGATAAGGTGTACAACTGGAGATACCCCATGGCTGGTTTCAAAGATTTATATACCATTCTAATTTAGCAGAGCTTCCAGGGCAGTTTTCAAAAGATAAGAGAAGAAAGATAAAACACATATGGTTTGATCCACACGTAAGTAGACACATTAGTCGTGTCTAGCTGACCCCATTGATTTCAATAGGTCTATACTAAGCGTGATGAAATCTGTATCCAACCCAGTATGTCATTTTTTTTTAAAGATGAAAATGCCCCGTAGTGAGTAGATTAAAAGATGAATTGTCATAAGCTGAGTACAGAGATTCTAGGAGAAGCAAAAAGGATTCCATATCATTTTTTTGAAAGCTCTTTCAACTGGAAATGTCAGAGATCGATTGTAGAATTTCATATTATCATCATTTCTGTACCACCCAATAGCCAAAGCTCTCTGGGAGGTTCACAGAAATTACAAACTATAAAATACAAGATAATAAAAACACAGTATAAAATTTTTAACATAAAAAATTAATAACAATTTAAACAGCGAAACAATTTCATATATTCACAGCTTCAACTTTACCTCCTCTTCTGTTGATCAGAACTCAGTTCACAGGAGATCAATCTGTTAAATCCAATACAGTATCCCTTTTTGGACAGTTTCCAGAGAAAAAGACTTTTGTGTGAGGATCGAGGCCTATACAACTAATTTGGCATTTGGTGATTTTATTATTTTATATTATTTATTGATTTAATATTATTTTGTACCAGCCTTCCCCAACCAGGCGCCCTCCAGATGTGTTGGACTACAACTCCCATCATTTCCAGCCAGCATGGTCAAGGGCCATGCTGGCTGAGAATGAGGGGAGTTGCAATCCAACACGCCTGGAGGGCATCAGATTGGGGAAGGCTGTTTTACACTGTGTTACATAATCTCTTGTGCCCAGTACAGAAATAAAACAGAATGGAACATGCAGTGGATATGAAAGCAATCCTTTTGAAAAAAATTCCAGGACATGCATATTTTCTTTTTTCATATTTACTTTTGTCAATGGTGAAACAGGTTTTACTATGCTATTTCACCATTAAGAAAAGAGAGAGAGAAAATAGGAAATCAGTGATGAAATCCTTCTTATACTTGCAGAAAAAAACCTTACATTGGGATGGACAAACCTATCAGTTTTCCTTTCTTCCATATTCAATTTTTTTCTAAAAAATTCTCAAGTTCTTTCCATCATGTTTATGAAAAAATAATCACATTTTGGTAAACCGGACAGAATTCTGGACGGACAAATCGAGAATGGATAAATCCATTAGTTTCGGTTTCTCCCACATCTGTTTTTTTTTTTTTTTTAAATCTTCAGTTCTTCCTATCCCATTCACAAAGAATCATGAAAATTTAGGTAAGTTCTTGCAGAAAAACCAACCCTAATCTCTAGCTGACATTGTGGCGATTTAGAGAAGCTATTCAGGGGGCAAATCGAAGGCTATTCATCACTAATTCATCCATAACAATGCAATAAAATGGAGTGAACCTTCTGTAGGGGACTCCATATAAGAATGGCCCATTGGCACGGGGCACAATTGGGAGTAAGTAGCGGGTTAGCAGGAAGAGACGAAAAAGCAACAATTAAACTGACGCAGTAGATCAGTGACAGGGGATAATGGGAGTTGTACCAGGTTGGGGAAGGGCTGTTTGCCAGAGGTCAACTTAGGAAGCAATCCTATGCATGTTTAGAGAGAAATAAGTCCTACAACTCCCAGCAAACTACACAGCTCTCAAGTCTGGTTTATATGGCAATCAGGCCTCATGGAATCATTTTCTGGCCCAAACATTATACCAAATGGGAGCCATAACATAGTGACTAAGGGCAACAGTCCTATGCATATTTAGACTGAAAAGTAGTCCTATAACTCCCAGCTGGCTGGGTCACGCTGGGAGTCGTAGAGAGTTTTTCTGTGTGAACGTGCATAGGATTGCACCGTTAACAAAGAATTCTAGGAACTCTGTCAACCCAGTATTTATTTGTTTATTTATTTATTTATACTACTTTTATACTGCTTAATATCTTAAAATCTTCAAACGGTTCCAATAAAGATAAAACACAGTATAAAAACAACGTAAAAACAGCGTAAAAACAAGAAAAAGAATACCTAAAAACATTAGAATAAGGCAATCATAAAACGGAGCAGTGTCCTAATCTGTTACAAATCAGGGGAAGCCTGTTCAAGCTTGTTCTTGTCCTAAGCATGTTTAAACAGAAAAAAGTCCTACAATTCCCAGCATTCCCCAGCCAGCATGGCTGGCTGGGGAATGCTGGGATTTGTGGGACTTTTTTGTTTAAACATGCACAGGATTGCATCCTTACGCTGCAACACACTCTCTAGAGCAGTCTACAAACCCCATCAACTCCAGCTGGCACAGTCACTGGCTATGCTGGTGGGGGGTGATGGGTTCTGTAGTCCAACACATCTCAAAGCACTAGAAAGCAAGTACTTGCTTCCAAATGAGCATGCCGAAGGTTGCACCATTAGCATGGTTCTGTTCTCAAAACTTGCAGAATCTAACGAGCATTTATTTGTTTGTTTGTGATATTTATATACCACTAAATATAATAAAATCCCTAAGCCGTTAGCTGTGATGCTGGGGCTACATCCCTCTGAAAGAGGCCCCATCCCCCAGGATGCTGAAGCAGTTGAAGCAGTGCAGCTCAATGGGGACCATTTCCTTCCTGCTTCCCTGCCACACAGTTGTCATCCTCTGTTTCCATGACAACAAGACAGTAGGATGCCTGTGCAACCACCTGCCTCTGCAACAGGCGACAGCTACAGTGAGATTTCACTGGAAGAAAAGGGGAGGTGGGACGGGGGGCTTGGACATGTAGCCATGGAGGACTGCTAGGAGAAGGCAGTTTTGTACATCAAGGATCCTGAACTTCTGCTGAAGGGAGTTACACATTTTCAGCTGTTGGATCTCCCCTGCCAGACCAAATCGAAATACCACTCTTTTTAATTAAAAAAAGAAAACTGGAGACAACTCTTCATCCCGATTCTCCAATTCCTCTGTGAAATTCTCACTGCAGAGTCAAACTCCGCAACGTGAAGTGTCAGGACTATGTCCTCACTAGGGCTGGCCCATGACGCTTTGCTCACCCGGCCCTAGCATTAGGCAGAGTGAGGCATCCGCCGCAGGCAGCAGCAACTCAAGGGGCATCCCCCCGGAACCCCTTTACATTCCCCTCTGTTGGAGGACAGGACCGTGTGCGCCACAGCCTGCCTTGCACCCCAAAACTAGCCTGCTGCCCTCGGGTGTGGTGGAAGACACTGTCCATCTCCAGCAGTGCAGCTCCAGGATTTGGGGGGCCCGTAAACAAGACACCTTCAATGGGCCCCCTCCCTCAGTGAGTCGGCCTTCTCACTGCCATTGTCACCACCTGCTCTTGCTCTTCATCCCGATTCTCCAATTCCTCTGTGAAATTCTCAGTGCAGAGTCAAACTCCGCAACGTGAAGTGTCAGGACTATGTCCTCACCAGGGCTGGCCCATGACGTTTTGCTCACCCGGCCCTAGCATTAGGCAGAGTGAGGCATCTGCCGCAGGCAGCAGCTGCTCAAGGGGCATCCCCCCGGAACCCCTTTACATTCCCCTCTGTTGGAGGACAGGACCGTGTGCGCCACAGCCTGCCTTGCACCCCAAAACTAGCCTGCTGCCCTCGGGTGTGGTGGAAGACACTGTCCATCTCCAGCAGTGCAGCTCCAGGATTTGGGGGGCCCGTAAACAAGACACCTTCAATGGGCCCCCTCCCTCAGCGACTCTGCCTTCTCACTGCCATTGTCACCACCTGCTCTTGCTCCTCATCCTCTTTCTCATCCTCTTTCTCATCATTGCTTGGCAGGTGGAGCGTCAGTGAGTAAGTCGGCCATGACGGCTGCTGCTGCTGCTGCTCCTTCTCACCACCACCGTTTTCCGGGCCAGACCGAGAGGCAGGGGAACAACCAGGCCACAATGGGGAAGAGGCAGACCAAGTCCGGTGGGCTCGTGTCAGTGGGTCCCTGCTGCTGTGTGGGCCCTTGGCAGGTGCCCAACCATGTCTGCCTTTGATGCCGGCCCTGATCGCCAATGTTGAAGTAAAATTCAACCGACAGTCCAGTTAGCTTCTGCACTTGAAATAGGAGGAGGCGCCATCTTGTTCTTTGCCTCAGACAGCAAAACGTACTGGGCCAGCACTGCCTGAGGCAAAGGGCAAGATGGAGCATGCCCACCCCACGTTCCACACAGAAGCTGAGTGGTCTAGAAGTTGAACCTTACTTCAATATGGGCGACAGGACAGCCTCTGCCACCGCACCCAAGGGCAGGCTAGTTTAGGGGCCACAGAGCAGGCCAGATGCCTCAGGCTGCCTAATGACAGGGCTGGCCCTCGCTGAGGTGGTCAATCTGTGCTTGGGCTGTGCCACTTCAGACTGACATGGCTGAACGGTTCTCCCTACCAAAACAATAAAACAAATCTCTCCCCAAAGAAAAAAGATGCAAGGGACAAAGTTTCAACATTGTCACATCGCTAGTGTTAAAGTCACATTCAGGTGCTGGTTAGGTTGGCTTCTGTACATGGAAGTGGGAGGGCGCCATCTTGTCCTCCACCTCAGACAGCAATATGTCTTGGACCACCCTGTGTCTTTGCAAACATTTTTCTTTTCTCTCAGTTTTAATGGTATTTTACTTTTTTGCTGTTTTATTGCTGGCTGCTAAATGTTTGTGATTCAATATGTCTGTTGTTTTAAAATGTTGTTAGCTGCTTCCAGAGTCTTAGCCTGGGAGGAGGGATAAAAATATTTTAAGTACATCTATGTATAGGTAATACGCAGCAAGCTAAACTTGGACCATGGAGACCTGTGTTCTAATCCCCAGTTAGCCATAAAGTTATAATCTCTCCACCTACCCTACCTCACAGGTTTGTTGTGAGGAAAGATGGGGAGATCATGTATGTATGGCATGTTCATCTCTAGGAGGAAGGGTGGAATTAAAACGCAGTTCTTTGTATTGCTGAATATGGAACCTTGTACATGTGAGGCTCAAACAATATGTGACGTTAATGATGGGAATATATCTGTGCCATGTGTCGTGTAATTATGTGCTCCTTCTGTTTGTGCACATAAAACATGGGATGTTTCAGTCACACTTGCAGTTCTGTTCATATTCTGTGCCTGTCATGGATGTCATGTGGAACATCCGTATGAAGCGGTTCTGGCTCCACTTTTTGTGTGGGGAGGGCCTGAGCCAAGATTCCCTGAGTGGGCCCCTCCTTGAGTGGGCCTGCCTCCTTCTTGGAGGTACCCTTGTCCACTCACTTTCCCTCTGCTGCTGGACCCAGTCCACATAACCGCCCCAGAGGGAGCACTCAAGACAAGTGGAGGATGATGTTCCACCTCCTAAGAACATAAGAACAGACCAAAGTCCTCTGTGGTCCAGCATTTTGTTTGCACAGTGGCCAACCAGATGCCCCTAATGGGAAGCCCACAAGCAGGACATGAGTGCAACAGCATCCTCCCACTGGTGTTCCCAACAACTGGCATGCAGAGGCATTTTGCCCCCGACACTGGAGGTAACTCCGCACTCTTGTCACTGCTTACATGCTCAGAGGGGGCAGGTGAACAGTTAGCGACAGCGTGGAGGAACAGCAGCAGGTCTAGGGGGCTCCGGTGGGTTGGCAGTGGCCCCCCAGAGGGGTGTAGGCCTCGGCAGGCGCCCAGCAAAGCCGACTCCTGATGCTGCCCCTGGCGTGAATTTAACTAGACCCAAATGTTACCCTGTGTAAATGCCCTGCTTCCGTTTGTGTCAAGTCAGCTCTGTTCCTCGATAACAACAAGGACGTGTTTCTGTGCTTCTCCAGATATTCCGCATAAAACCGCTCTGTTTGACTGGAACTCCAGAAAGCGAGGAATCCAGGGGATTCAAAGTTGGTGCCAAAGTTTGCTGATGCAATTCTAGAGGGACCGTGGAGGATGCGTGGGTGGGATCAGCACTACCCCTCGATAGAGTGTGCGCTGCGAAGCTATTGGGAAGAGAGCCATTTCGGGGGAAAGTGTTTGTGTGGTAGGGGCGGGGTGTGTGTGTGCAAAGGAAGACTTGTGGATCATGGCTGCAATGTCAGCAAGAAGGAAAGATGAACTTAGATGGGCTTCCTTCCTCTCCCCTGAAATTCCCAGCGGTGCTGATAACTTTGCTGCCAGGGTTGTATGTTTTTGTCTCCACAAGTTCCTTCCTTCCTTCCTGCTAGAACTAGAAGCAGAAGGCCTCTTTCTGAGCAATGGGGAATCCAAGCAGAAGCAAACTCTTGGCTGTTACTGAGTTTGCTGCAGAGGGATCGTTTGACCTCTATGCGTTTCAGCAGCGCAGTCCCCTGCTTCCTCCCCTGCTAGAAGTCAGCTGATACAACCTCACTGATTCATGGAACCAACTTAAACTGCACTTTGGTTCCATCCTAGAGCCCTTTCCACAATTAGCTGGAAGCAGAATTAAAACAGAGTTTCTGTATAAGCATTGACTATAGTGCTGTATTATCCAGCAGTGTCCCATTTCCCCCTGTGGTCCAGATCCTCCTATAACATGTGCTCACAAGGAAGTCCAATTTTGCAAAGGTATCTAGCATTGTTAATAACGAGTTTCCTCCTTGTAAGTTGAGGCCATTTTATTTCTTCCTGGGTGGGGGATCAGGGATGAGTAACCTCAGAATTGCCCCTTAAGTGGCTTTCCTGAATTGCCCCAATGTCAGTTTCTGTTCCTGTGAGCAAGGGGCGGGCAACAAAATTCAAGTGGGGGGCCAAATGACCCCCACCCCACCCAGCCCTTCTCTGGACAAATGTTGTCAGGAGTGTGTAGCCATGCTTTCTGATATAATTTGGTCCCTGGCTGACACACCAAGTAGATGATCCACCTGGCATGTTGGCCAGGAACAGTCTTCACTGCTCGTGGGTGGGGGGTTCTACAGTTGGGGAAGACTGGTGCTCAGGAAGACCACCCTGACTGATGCAACAGATGGATGACCCATCCGGCATGTCAGCCTGGGGTCTTTGCCTGCACCGCACTTTCTCCCATTGGGGAGAGGACACAGGACACATGAAGCTCAGCCTACTGGGTGCCCAGTGCTTGCAGGAGCTCCTGTAAGTGCCAGACGAGTGTTTGGCTGGCTTTGCTCCTGCTTCTTGTTCTTCTCATGGGGAACCGAGAGACAGGAGTGAAATGCCCTCATCCAGGAGGCGTTGCTTGGGAGAGAACTAGGCAGGGACCACAGAGGGAACCCAGGTGGCCAGCCTGTATGGGCTGGATTAGGTCACCCATGATGTGCATGGGCATGTGTGTGTGAGAGAGCTTTAGGCCGCAAGTCTCTGCATGGCTACTCAGAGGTAAGTCCTGTTGAGTTCAATGGGACTTCTTCCCAGCTAAGTGTGCCTGGGATTGCAACTGTAATGAGTGATTTCTGCTCATTGTCCCCATTTTTTAAAATTCTGAAATAGCACTGTTTATTATTTTTTTTAAAAAAAGAAAGGGAGCAAAAAATTAGAATGAGAGGAAATCAGTAATTAAAGGAGGAAGCTTTTAATTCAGCTCGATACATTTGCCAAACAGAGATTCTCCTGCACAGTTGCATCCAGCTTCTTGCTGCTGTATTCAAGGATCTCTAGACTGGAGTTACCAGACTAACCTTGGCATTGAACAAGGAATGGAAGAGGACATCTGTGATGCCCTCCCTCAAACCACACGCAGGGAGCCTTCATTGGCCAGACTGTCTCCATGTTCTCTGGGGGGAGGCAATCTGGACTTCAGTGGGCCCCTTCTTGCATTGATCAAGCTTATTTGGAGGGCTGGATGATACCATTTTAATTTCCCCAAATGCCCAAAACACCCATTGTAGTTACTTTGGACATTTTGGGAGACTTGCAGACCCAGCTGTCCAGTGTGGAGGGGCCAGGGGGCCAGTGTAAGTGTTGGTGGGCCCTAGTAGGGCCCTGACAACTGCCCTAGGATGCCAGGTGCTGGCGACAGACCTGTTCGTTGACATAAAGCAGCCTTCCCCAACCTGGTGCCCTCTACAGGTATCAGACTACAATTCCCAGAATAGCCAGGTTGCAGAAGGCTAACATAAAGCACCACTTTTTTCTAATGCTTCCTTCTTCCCAGATCAAATGGGGATGGTTAAGCAGTGGAGATACAGTCAGTGTTACAAACCCAACATGAATTTGTGGTGCTTCTTTATCAGGGGTCATCCAACCCACCCAGGTCTTGTCTGCTAGGTGAGGAAAACTCCCACACTCCTGAAGAACTTCACTCCTGTGCCCGTCGGGAGTAGGGCAATTTCTCCATTTGAGAACTCCTGTTATTCTGTCTAGTTTACTTACTGGCTATTCCTCCCAAGTGCTAGAAGGCTCATCTTATCCTTTCATACTCAAACAAGTGCACCCACTCTCTCCCTGCAGCAATGCCACATAGGTTTTTGATCCTTTTCCTTTAAAAAAAAATATTTGAAGGCATTTGCCTCTCCAGAGTGACCTCCTAAGATTATAGGAGGCTCTTTACACTACGAATTTAAACTGGTTTAACAATAACTCCCTCTTTCCACCAGACTATAGTTCTGTAGTGCTGCGTAACAACAAGGAAGCTGGGGTACCACTGGAAGCTTCCCTCCCGGGGCAAAAAGCAAATGTGCTCCCCTTGAGTTGTATAGGGACTATGGTGGGGACAAAGGGTTAAAACCCTTCTTGCTGTGGTTCTGATCCAATTCATCTCTCAGCCACTCAAGAACTGATGACGTGAGGGACATCACGTCTAATTTTGACCCTTAGCCAAAGAGCCCTTGGAGAAGGTCAAAAGGAAGGCAGCTGCCATTCATCACGACTTGGAATGGAAGAACCAGAGATGCTTAAACTCCCTGAGATTCTCTGAAGCCCACTTTGAAGCTTGTTTCACCTTGCCTCTGTTTTCGCTTGCAACCTGTTTTTCTTGTCATTTGAATGGGGAAAGTGTGCATTTTGAAGGGGAAAAGTGCATTTCCGTGTGCATTTTTCAAAGGTGTACACTTTCCCCCCATGGGGAGATGTGCAAATGTATATATATTTTTTAAAATTCACATTTTAAAATGTGCATCTAAAAAAAGCACAGATTTTTCGAATGCAAACAAAAGTTGGGGAATGAGCAAGCTTTTCCCAAAAAAATGTGCTTGCATTTGGGGCTTTGAACAGGGCAAGTACTGATGATTTACGAACTGAAATGAAATTATCGTACATCCCTAATCAGGACTCGTCTTGTTTCTTTCCAGGGACTTTCTGCCCCGTGGATCTGGCATTGTTACCAGGCGTCCCTTGGTCCTGCAACTGGTTAACGCCACCACAGGTATGTGGGCTGTTTTCTCCCCCAGTTCATCTCAATATAATTCAAATTTGTATTCAAATGTGTATTTGAATATACATTTTCATTCTGATTCGCATAAGTGTCCATATACATGGGGCATTATCATTCAGTAGATGTGGGAGATCTTACACAGAGAAAAGTTATTGCAAAAGCAGAAGCCACAAAGCAGGGGTAGGAAGACAGGGCAGAGGTAAGAGAAGCAGAGGCAGGAATTAATCCTGACCACCAACAGGGAAGAAATGGTAGATGAAGTAAAACTGGCAGGAGCCTTAGGGGAAAGTGACCGTGTCATCTTGGAATTTGATGTGAAATTTGATGTGAGGGCTGTGAAAACTGAGCTTAGTCAGACACATAGGGTAGTATCCAGTGTTAGTCCTTCCTGTAATAAACCTATTGAAATGAATGTCACAACTAACGAAAGTTTCATTCATTTCAATTAATCTACTCTATATAGGTCTATCATTGGATACTACCCATGCCTTGGACTTTAGGAAAGCCAATTTCAAAAAGCTCAGAGAAAAGTTGGGTGGGGAAACCATGAACAGAAATCCTGAAGGAAAAAAGAGCTCAAGAAGGATGGGAGATTCTGAAAACTGAAATACTGAAGGCATAGTCACATGAGAAGGAAAAATGGGTGACATCTAAAGAAGCCTGGGGGGCTGCATAGGGAGCTCTCCAATGAGCTGAGACTCAAAAGGGTCATGTATAGGAGATGGAAGGAGGGGCATATTACCAAGGAGTCATACAATGGAGTTGCCTCAATCTTTAAGGATGGTGTCAGGAAGGTGAAGGCCCAGAATGAGCTGAAGCTGGCAGGATGCTAAAAACAACAAAAAAGGGCTTCTTTTGCTATGTTAGGAGCAGGAAGACAATCAAGGAAGGGGCAGGTCCTCTGCTTAGGAAAGATGGAGAATTGTTAACAGGGGACGGAGCGAACTACTCAGCTCCTATTTTGCCTCAGTCTTCTCCCACAAGCCTTTGACAAGAAGAATAAATGATACAGAGAGAGATTTGCAGCCCAGAATAAGTAAGGACACGGTTAGCTATTTTAAATGAGTTTGAGTCTCAAGGGGCAGATGAATTACATCCCCGGGTGCTGAAGGAGCTTGCAGACATTATTTCAGAGCTGTTGCCTGTAATCTTTGAGAACTCCTGGAGAGCAAGAGAGGTACCAAAAGACTGGAGAGGGGGAAATGTTGTCCTCATCTTTCAAGAAGGAGGAAAAGGTAGATCCAGGAACCTACAGGCCAATCAGCCTGACGTCAATAATGGGCAAAATTCTCGAACAGATGATTAAATGGTTAATCTGTGAGCACCTAAAACATAATGCATTGATTACTAAGATCAACATGGGTTTGTCAGGAATAAGTCATGCCAGATGAACCTTGTCTGCTTTTTTGGGAGAGTTACTAGTTTGGTGGATCATGGGAATGCTGTGGACATAGTATATCTTGATTTCAGCAAAGCATTTGACAAGGTTTCCCATGACATCCTTGTTGACAAGATGGTAAAATGTGGGTTGGACAATACTGTAATTGGGTGGACCCCCAGCTGGTTGAGCAACCATACTCAATAAGTGCTAATTAATGGCTCAGCATCCTCCTGGAGGGAGGTCTCGAGTGGAGTGCTGCAGGGCTCTGTCCTAGGCCCTGTGCTGTTCAAGATTTTAATAAATTATTTGGATGAGCGTGTAGAGGGATTGCTTCTCAAATTTGCACATGACACAAACCTCAGAAGGATAGCCAATACCAGGGGCATTGCTAGGTTCTTAAAAGATCCGGGGCACAGGCCCATAACACCCATTTGCGCATATATATATATATATATATATATATACATACACATACATACATACATACATACATATATATATATATACACACACACACACACACACACACATATACATACATACATACATATATATGAGTCTAAGCGCACCTCTAATATATATATGTGTGTGCGTGTGGTGTGCTTGTGTGTGTGTATAGATTACATACATACATACATAAGAAGTGTGCACTGACCCCCCCCCCCCACTTCAACTCAGACCCCAATTTAGCATTTTGGAAAACATCCCGCTTCTGTTCTGGCCAATTTGTAGTCAGACCATTTCAGCTCAGCATCAAACCTGAGTCAAGGCTTGGAAAAATGAGTCTTTATGCTTCCTGTTGACTACCATTGGAAATTAAAAAAAAACCCTGTAACGTTTTCTCTTGGTCAGAACTGGATGATCATTTCAGGCATAGTAGCCCCCTAGAAGGGGATTACACTGCCCAGTGTCAGAAAAATAGGTGCAGGGTTTATATTTTGATTTTCTTTTAAAGGGAACTGTCAATAACATTTTTATTTCTTGGAAGAATTGGATAGACATTTCAGGATTCATTGCCCCATCAGAGGAGATCATGTCTCCAAATTTCAGAATGATAGTCACAGGGGCTTTTGTGCAAGGGTGGCCTTGACATTTTGAGGTCTCCAAAAGAGGACTTACTACTCTCCTTATTTCCCTTGTGGACCATTGTTCTTAAAATTACAGACAACCTAGAGGTGTCCCCAAGTAAGAGACCGGCAAAGTTTCAGAAGGATACATGCAGCAGTTCATGTGGAAGGGGAGCTCTCCAATTTTGGGGAGGGAGTGATTTTCACTCCCTTCACTCCTTCCCCAATAGTTTTTTGGGTAAATTTGTGTGAAAATGCACAGATTATAAGTGTCTCCCAGGCAAGAAACCTGCAGAGTTTCTGAAGGATATACATGCATGCAAATTTAGAATGACTAGAATTTATTTACATTTCACCAATATAAGCAGCAGGGGAACAAGGGTGGGAAGGTGCTATTGCACTCACGTCCTGCTTGTGGGTTTCCTGTGGGCTACTGTGGCTCTTGTGTGAACAGAATGCTGGACTAGATGGACCTTGGTCTGATGCAGCATGGCTCTTCTTATGTTCTTAAATATAGAGTAGCTCTGAGCATATACAGAATGCTTTTCTTTCACCACTGAGCACTTACATTCTCCCCCTACCAATTCAGTTCCCTTCTATGCAACCATTCCTCCTCATCCTACCATCCTCCAGCAACTCTTCATAAAAACAGATCTCGTTTTGTGCAACTCTCCTCTACCTCCTCCTTGTTATGCGCAAGCTCTCATTGTATCTTCCTCCCCATAACTTCATTTGTGCCAAAACTTCACCAGGTTTCAGCCAATGAGTCTGTTTTCAAAACTAGGGCTCATTTATGGAGAAACTCTGAGCATGTACTAAGTGCCTTTCCCTCACCACTGAAGTTGTTGTTGTTCAGTCGTGTCCGACTCTTCATGACCCCATGGACCATAGCATGCCAGGCCTTCCTGTCCTCCGCTCTCTCCCAGAGCGTGCTCAAGTTCATATTCATTGCATCGGTGATGCTATCTAGCCATCTCATCCTCTGCCGTCCCCTTCTCCTTTTGCCTTCAGTCTTTCCCAGCATCAGGGTCTTTTCCAGGGAGTTTTCTCTTTGCATTAGGTAGCCAAAATATTTGAGCTTCAGCTTCAGTATCTGTCCTTCCAATGAGCAGTCAGGGTTGATTTCCTTTAGGATGGACTGATTTGACCTCCTTGCAGTCCAGGGGACTCGTAAGAGTCTTCTCCAGCACCACAGTTGGAAAGCATCAATTCTTCGGCGCTCAGCCTTCCTTATAGTCCAGCTCTCACAGCCATACGTTGCTACTGGGAAAACCATAGCTTTGATTATACGAACCTTTGTCGGCAAGGTGATGTCTCTGCTTCTTACTATGCTGTCTAGGTTGGCCATAGCTTTCCTCCCAAGGAGCAAGCGTCTTTTAATGTCATGACTACAGTCACCGTCTGCAGTGATCTTGGAGCCCAAGAAAATAAAATCTGTCACTGCTTCCATTTCTTCCCCTTCTGTATGCCAGGAAGTGATGGGGCCAGATGCCATGATTTTAGTTTTTTTAATGTTGAGTTTCAAACTAGCTTTTGCAGTCTCCACTTTTACCCTCAACAAGAGGCTCTTTAGATCCTCTTCACTTTCTGCCATTAGGGTGGTATTGTCTGCGTATCTGAGGTTGTTGATAATTCTCCCGGCAATCTTAATTCCGACCTGTGATTCATCCAACCCGGCGTTTCTCATGATGTACTCTGCATATAAATTAAATAAGCAGGGTAACAATATGCAGCCTTGTCGTACTCCTTTCCCAATTTTGAACCAATCGGTTGTTCCATGTCCAGTTCTTACTGTTGCTTCTTGACCCTCATACAGGTTTCTCAGGAGACAGGTAAGGTGGTCTGGTACTCCCATCTCTTTAAGAATTTGCCACAGTTTGTTGTGATCCACACAATCAAAGGCTTTAGCGTAGTCAGTGAAGCAAAAATATACTTTTTCTGGAATTCTCTTGCTTTCTCCATGATCCAGCGAATGTTGGCAATTTGATCTCTAGTTCCTCTGCCTCTTCGAAACCCCGCTTGTACTTCCGGTAGTTCTCGGTTCGCATATTGCTGAAGCCCAGCTTGTAGGATTTTGAGCATAACCTTGCTGGCATGTGAAATGAGTGCAATTGTACGGTAGTTTGAACACTCTTTGGCATTGCCCTTCTTTGGAATTGGAATGTAAACTGACCTTTTCCAGTCTTGTGGCCATTGCTGAGTGTTCCAAATTTGTTGGCATATTGAGTGCAGCACTTTAACAGCATCACCTTTTAGGATTTTAAATAGCTCAGCTGGAATACTGTCATCTCCGCTAGCTTTGTTGTTACTAATGCTTCCTAAGGCCTACTTGACTTCACTCTCTAGGATGTCCGGCTCAAGTTCAGTGACCACACTGTCATGGCTATCAGGGACATTAAGATCTTTCCTGTATAGTTCTTCTGTGTATTCTTTCCACCTCTTCTTAATCTCATCTGTTTCTGTTAGGTTCCTGCCTTCTTTGTCCTTTATCATGCCCATCTTTGCACAAAACGTTCTCTTGATATCTCCGATTTTCTTGAAGAGATCTCTAGTCTTTCCTATTCTGTTGTTTTCTTCAATTTCTTTGCAACTGTTAATTTAAGAAGGCCTTCTTGTCTCTCCTTGCTATTCTCTGGAACACTGCATTCAGTTGGGTATATCTTCCCCTTTCTCCCTTGCTTTTCGCTTCCCTTCTTTCCTCAGCTACTTGTAAAGCCTCATCAGACAGCCACTTTGCTTTCTTGCATTTCTTTTTCTTTGGGATGGATTTAGTTGCTGCCTCCTGATCATTGTACGGACCACTGTCCATAGTTCCTCAGGCACTCTGTCTATCAGGTCTAATCCCTTATTCATCACCTCCACTGTATATTCATAAGGGATATGATTTAGGTCATACCTGAATGGTTTAGTGGTTTTCCCTACGTTCTTCAATTTAAGCTGAAATTTTGCAATAAGCAGCTCATGATCTGAGCCACAGTCAGCTCCAGGTCTTGTTTTTACTGACTGTATAGAGCTTCTCCATCTTTGGCTGCAAAGGACATAATCAATCTGATTTCGATATTGACCATCTGGTGATGTCCATGTGTAGAGTCGCTTCTTGTGCTATTGGAAAAGAGTGTTTGCTATGATCAGCGTGTTCTCTTGGCAGAACTCTATTAGCCTTTGTCCTGCTTCATTTTGTACACCAAGGCCATGCTTGCCTGTTATCCCGGTGATTTCCTGACTTCCTATTTTAGCATTCCAATCCCCTATGCTGAAGAGGACATCTTTTTTTGGTGTTAGTTCTAGAAGGTGTTGTAGGTCTTCATAGAACCGATCAACCTCAGCTTCTTCGGCCTCAGTGGTTGGGGCATACACTTGAATTCCTGTGATGTTGAATGGTTTGCCTTGGATTCGTACTGAGATTATTCTATCGTTTTTGACATTGTACCCCACTACTGCTTTTCCCACCCTTTTGTTGACTATGAGTGCTACTCCATTTCTTCTCAGGGATTCTTGCCCACAATAGTAGATATGATGGTCACCTGAATTAAATTCGCCCATGCTTGTCCATTTTAGTTCACCGATTCCCAAGGTATTGATGTTCAATCTTGCCATCTCATGTTTGACCACCTCCAGCTTACCTTGATTCATTGATCTGACATTCCAGGTTCCTAAACAATATTGTTCTTTACAGCATCGGACTTCCTTTTCACCACCAGACACATCCACAGCTGAGTGTCCTTTCGGCTTTGGCCCAGCCGCTTCACTCTTTCTGGCACTACTTGGAAATTCCCTCTGCTCTTCCCCAGTAGTATATTGGACACCTTCCAACCTGAGGGGCTCATCTTCCGGCGTCCTATCTTTTAGCCTTGTGATGCGTTCCATGGGGTTTTCTTGGCAAGAATACTGGAGTGGGTTGCCATTTCCTTCCCCAGTGGACCACATTTTGTCAGAAGTCTCCACCATGACCTGTCCGTCTTGGGTGACCCTGCACGGCATAGCTTATGGCTTCACTGAATTACACAAGCCCCTTTGCCACAACAAGGCCGTAATCCATGAGGGGGGCACTGAAGTTAGAGTTCATGCAAAATGAAAAAAATACAAATGACAAAACATGCATAGGACTGAGCTGAAAGGGTAGTCAATTCATTAGATGGAATTGGGTAGGCACTGTATTAAGCCTGCAATACCATATTCACAACTCAGGACTTATTTCCGAGTAAACATGCAGAACATCAACATGCAAACCTCCCTGCAAAAGTAACTCATGCTGGAATCCTGTGCACACTTTCCTGAGGGTAAGCCTCATTAAACATAATGGGACTTCTCAGTAGGCATACATAGGATTGTATAAATGAGCAGTATTTATCTTCCCTCCACTTAAGAAAACAAACCCAAAACTCCTATTTTTATTAAAGCTTTCTGTTCACAGGAACATAGAAAGCTGCCTTATACTGAGTCAGACCCTGGGTCCATCTAGTGCAGTATTGTTGACACTGACTGGCAGCAGCGGCTCTCCAGAGTTTCAGGCAGGATTCTTTCCTAGCCCTACCTGGAGATGCTGGGGATTGAACCTGGGACCTCTACCTCTACCACTGAGCTACAACCTTTCCTACTGCTGGATAATGGCAACTGACAAACAAAACAGCCCCAGATTTGTTTCTCTGCAACCATGTGAACCCACTTTTCTCAAAGACTTGAATGAGAAGGAGAAAAACCAACTCTGATCTGTTTGTATAAAGTCAGATACAGTTCAGAACTTCTCTTGCATACCGAAGAGAATTCTCTTTAAGAATTCCTCAAGATATGCTTCATGGAACGAGAATTGCCGAATGTACAACCTGGGTTTAGAAAAGGCAGAAGAACTAGAGACCAAGTTGCCAATATCAGCTGGATAATGGAGAAAGCCAGGGAGTTTCAGAAAAACATCTATTTCTGTTTTATTGACTATTCTAAAGCCTTTGACTGTGTGGATCAAAACAAATTGTGGCAAGTTCTTGGTGGTATGGGGATACCAAGTCATCTTGTCTGCCTCCTGAGGAATCTGTGTAACGACCAAATAGCAATGGTAAGAACAGACCACGGAACAACGGACTGGTTTAGGATTGCGAAAGGAGTACGGCAGGGTTGTATACTCTCACCCTACCTATTCAACCTGTACGCAGAACACATCATGCGACGTGCTGGGCTTGATGAAGCCAAGGCTGGAGTTAAAATCGCTGGAAGAAACGTTAACAATCTCAGATATGCAGATGATACCACTTTGATGGCTGAAAGCGAGGAGGAGCTGAGGAACCTCATGACGAAGGTGAAAGAAGAAAGTGCAAAAGCTGGGTTGCAGTTAAACCTCAAAAAAACCAAGATTATGGCAACCAGCTTGATAGATAACTGGCAAATAGAGGGAGAAACCGTGGAGGCAGTGACAGACTTTGTCTTTCTAGGCGCAAGGATTACTGCAGACGCTGACTGCAGCCAGGAAATCAGAAGTTGTTTACTTCTTGGGAGGAGAGCCATGACAAATCTTGATAAAATAGTTAAGAGCAGAGACATCACACTGACAGCAAAGGTCCGCATAGTTAAAGCAATGGTATTCCCCATAGTAACTTATGGCTGGGAGAGCTGGACCATAAGGAAGGCTAAGCGAAGGAAGATAGATGCTTTTGAACTGTGGTGCTGGAGGAAAACTCTGAGAGTGGCTTGGACTGCAAGAAGATCAAACCAGTCCATACTCGAAATAAAGCCAGACTGTTCACTTGAGGGAAGGATATTAAAGGCAAAACTGAAGTACTTTGGCCACATCATGAGAAGACAAGATACCCTGGAGAAGATGCTGATGCTAGGGAAAGTGGAAGGCAAAAGGAAGAGGGGCCGACCAAGGGCAAGGTGGATGGATGATATCCTGAAGGTGACAAGCTTGACCTTGGAGGAGCTGGGGGTGGCGACAGCCAACAGGAAGCTCTGGCGTGGGCTGGTCCATGAAGTCACGAAGAGTCGGAAGTGACTGACCGAAAAAACAACAACAAATGCTCTGGGTGGAATAAAGAAGAGAAAGAAAGAACAGGATGGGGGAGGGAAGAAGAAAAGAAGAATGGTGATTGGAAATGTGGGGGGGGGTAGAGAGAATTCCCTAAGTCAAGTTGTTCCTTTCAGAGAGGCAGTACTTCAGAGGAATTTAGGAGGCTGTGCAGGATTTGCAAGGATTGCACGTACTTCAATTAACTTTATGAGTTGAGGTGGCTGAAGGGATTTTCTAGCTTTTTTTAAACTGTAGAACCTGTTTAAAAGCATTAGCAGTTCCTCAATCATGATGTCACATAGTCCTGACCCTCCTTTTGAAATAATTTGAGTCCTACAGCTATTTCGGAGAAATTAAAGTGGAGGAGGAGAAAGAAGTTTGTGGAGGCTGATTGGATCCTTTGCTGTACTGAAGCTACTAAACTTCTGCAGAAGGCAAAGATTCCAGTTTGGGGCAGTAAAATCAAATGCTGTGTGAAATACCAGTATTTCACATGGAGCGCTTTCTTCCCTTCCTTCTCCCTCTTCAAAATTTCGTTGCAAGCAAGCTCCCAACAGTGGGCATGTAAGAGTAGAAATAAAAGTAGAGGGAGAGAGGTTTTTTGCACCTCAAAAAAACACAACAGAACTACACCAGAAATTAGGGATAGTGACCTCCTAACGGTCACCTTAAACACCTTCTAATTAGCATCTCTAATCCCCTGGGTGACTTGGCAGTTTTTACTTATTGTTTTAGTCTTTGAGAAAAGGAAACTTTACACATGGCTAGTAGGGATGTACGAAAGTCACTTACCTTTTCGCAGGGGTGCTTCGCGGTGGGGGGGAGGCGCTTCGCTTCTCCCCCCGAAGTTCAGACGAGGGGGGGAGGCGTCCCACCTCGCCCGGCTGAAATTCAGGCCGGGGGGGGCGCCCCGCCTCGCTCGGCCGAAATTCAGGCCGGGGAGAAGCGCCCCGTCTCCCCGGCCGCGAAACAAAGTGTAAAAAAAAAACCAAAACCCCGTGATAGGCTACGTAACGATTAACGTAGCCTATCACGGCTAGATTTCCAAAGTCAGCCGTTATAGGCTACGTAAATCGTTACGTAGCCTATCACGGCTGACTTTGGAAATCTAGCCATGATAGGCTACGTTAATCGTTACGTAGCCTATCACGGGTTTTTTTTTTTTTTTTTCCACTTTATAACGGCGGCGGCGGCAGCCGGTCGGAAGACCGGCTGCTGCTCCCACCCCCGACGAAAGGCTGACGAACCGCCGCCGGGCTCGCCGCCGGGAGGGACATTCGCCAAAGGTAAGTCCCATCCCGGGGGGGGGGGAGAATTTCACCGCCGATTTCGGGGGGCTGAATGCGTTGGCACTTGGCCCCCCGAAGATTCGAGGAGAAATTCTCCGCCATCCCTAATGGCTAGCACAAAAGCCACTGGACCTAACTGTCTGAAATTTGGCAGGTTCAGTCAGCTCCATAGGGGCTGCCAGATTACCAAATTCCATGCATGTATGTGGAAGCACAAAAAATATATATAGCTCTTAGATTTAACATATTTTCTTGAAAATAGCAAATTGTACCTGTGACTAGCACAAAAGCCACTTGACCTAACTGCCTGAAATTGGGCAGGTTCAATCAGCTCCATGGGGGCTACCAGGTCTCCAAATTTCATGTATTTATCATACAAAATAATTTTTTTTTAATAAAAATGTTATGGCCGTTAATGTTTTCCAATGCAAGCCAATGGGAAAATGTAAAAAAAATGGCAATTAGGACAGCGCAAAAGATCCGGGTCCCGTGCCCAGGTGGGCCTGCTTCTAACAACGCCCCTGGCCAATACCATAGAACAGGGGTCCCCAATCCCTGGGCTGCGGACCAGTACTGTATTTTTCCACAGACCGGGGGGGGGGATGGGACCGGGCTGCAGTGGGGGTGTGGGAATCCCCCCCTTACCTTGGGTCCATGGGGGAGGTGATCCGTCCCTCCCCCCTGCCCCGGAATCCTCGCCAGCCCCGGCCGAGTCCATGGAGCTGCCGGCTGGCTCCAGCCCTGTTCTTTGCAGTAATAGCCTATTACTGCAAAGAACAGGGAAGTAAATGGCGTCCGCTATGCTGATGCCATTTGAGTCCCAGTGGCCAGAAGCCCTCCCCTGGCCGGAGCCAGCTGGCAGCTCCGCCACGAGTCCAGGGCCGGTAAGGATTCCGGGGGGTGAGGGACGGATCGCCCCCCTCGAGGACCCAAGGTAAGGAGGGGTTCCCACACCCCTACTGCAGCCCGGTCCCATCCCCCCCCTGGTCTGTGGAAAAAGTTTCTTCCACGGACCAGTCCCTGGTCCCAAAAAGGTTGGGGACTGCTGCCATAGGAGACAGGATCAAAATTCAGAAGGTTCTAGACAGGCTGGAACACTGGGCCAAATTTTTCAAGATGAGATTCAACAGAGATAAATGTGAAATCTTGCATTTAGGTAAAAAATAAATAAATCAAAGACTGAAGTTTAGGATGGGGGAGACCTGACTTGTGAAAAGGACTTGTGAAAAGGACCTGGGTGTACATGTGAAAAGGACCTGGGTACCTTAAGTGGATCACAAGCTGAATATGAGCCAGCAATGTAATGCAGCAGCTAAGAAAGCTAATGCAATCTTGGGCTGCATTAACAGAAGCATAGTGTCCAGATCACAGGGAGTAATGGTTCCACTCCATTTTGCATCTGGAGTACTGTGTCCATTGTGGAAAAACACCTGAAAATAAAATGCCCGTCTCTTTAAAAAACCAGCATACTTGGCACAATGGCCCAGTTTGCCCATTACATAGCAACCTACCTGTCACATTTCAAGTACTCTTCATACACCCAGGCTGGAATTACCTCCTGATGGCTTCTGCTGGAAACACTCCAGTTTTCACCTTTTGCTTCCACCTTCCTGGGTGTCATGACTCCCAGCCCATGCATCTTCTAGTGTACAGCAGAGGATCATGATAAGGACAAGGCACAGGTGACTTCTTCGGGGATAGGACAATCAGTGGTTATTCAGGGCCCTCCTAGTCAGAGGACACAGGCCTGCCATCCTCCTCTGGCTCAGAGGATGAGCCCATCCCTGGCAGAACCTCCCTTTCCCCAGGCTTGCAGAAGTCTCAAGCTACAAAATCAAGCCTTTAATAATCCAGTCAGCTACTCCAGGAGGGATAGAGCTGGCCATACCTACCTAAGGCATCAGTTGGCTTTCATTTCCTGCTGAGACAACATCCTCCTATTGTCCTAGTAGGAGAGACTTCTGGCCAGCAGGGCCCATGTGGTGCTATTGAAGGTCCTTCTTTCTTCCTGCCTTGATCTTGCTTTCCTTGTGAGCCTCAAGGGACCACAGAATGGGACACTGGGTTGTTGAAAGGTGCCATTGTCCCATCTCCCCAAGCTGGGGTGGAATTCTAAGTCAAGAAGTTGATATGCTAACCTTCACTGACCTTGTGCTTTCCAGATGTGTTGGACTGCAAAGACCATGCTGGCTAGGAATTATGGGGGTTGCAGTTCAATACATCTGAAGGGCACCCGGTTGGGGAAGGGTGGTATAGGCCCATACAGATGATATGCTATAACATTTTTCTCTTGCTATTAAACTACTTGCTTGCCTACTCTTCATCAGAGTGAACAAACTACCAGTTCAGAAATTTAATCCCAACACCTTAAATTGAATCCGAACACAAAAATTTAATCCTAACCCATCCCTGCAGGCCACCCACTATTAAGCCTTAACCACCCGGGCCAAGAGGCGAACATACCACAATAACTAACATACAACAAAAAACCTGAGGCATTTTGCAGCATGCCGTAGTCAGTTTAATGGTCTCTCTCTCACACACAAACTCACTCTCTCTCTCTCTCTCTCTCTCTCTCTCTCTCTCTCTCACACACACACACACACGTTAATGGGCCCAGCTTTCCACAGGTTAGAATACCCCTTAGTTTGATACAACAAAGCTTTCAAGCAAACTTACACAGCTGCCAGAGTTGCTATCATGCTGCACACCCCATCTTTGTGAAGCTGTACCTGCTGGCACCCCTAAGCACGGCTCCTCCTATGTCACAAGCCATAGCCCCCTGATGGAGGGGGTCTGTCCATTCCATTTGCCTGAGGAGGGTTAATTCATAGCAGTGGGGCACAGGCAGCCATATAACACTGTCCCTTGGCCTACTAACCTCCCCCTGGCTTCAAACGGTATGGACTGTAACCCACTGTGCAGGCTAAGGAAGTCTGCCTCCTAGTGGCTGAAGATGTACTGCTGGCTTCAACTACATGGGCACATTTAAGTTAATTAAAATTCATGAATGCATTTAAAAGACAAAATAACACCGAGGTGCACACCCCTAGAGTCTCCTTCGTATGCATGGTAAGTTTCAGGTGTCTAGGTTTCACTAGGTTTCTTGACGCTGTAGCCCTGATGGATGGATGGACGGACAAACACAGTCCTCTTTTATAATGACAGATATATAATATTATTATTAAAATTTAATTTTCTAAATATCTCTTCTTTTTTTAAATATATTTTTATTTATTTTATTTTTATAAATGAAATAAACAATACCAAAATTACCAACAACCTAATCAATACTTCAATTTCCCAACAGTACAATATTCTGATGAGGACACCACAATAACAAAGAGAGAAGAAAAAAGAGAGAAAGAAAAAAGAGAAAAAGAGGAAAAGGGAGGAGGAAAGGAAGTGAAGAAAAAAAGAAAAACAAATTCCCTCCCCTTCCCTCCCCCTCTCCCCCCCTTAAAAAATTAAGTTTAAACTCCAACACCCCCCAGCCTCCAATGCCATTCTATTTTAAAAACTATATCTATAACCTTAACAATCTTACAGTTTAATAAACAACCTTACATTTCTATATCATATCATCAATCTTATATAAAGGAAACACGTCTACAATTCATTCCTAAAAGCCTATATCAGTAGTAGTAGTAGTAGTAATAATAATAATAATAATAATAATAATGAAAAATATATATAGTATTATATAATAATAAAACTTAATATAAACCTTCAACCATCAGTAATAAATTTTATACTAGATATATTATCTATTTTAAAATAAAAAATATAAAAAAGCAAGAAAAAAAAGATAAAAGAGAATAAACCAATATAAATGTAATAATTTATCTTCTGAATTAGCCTGAGTCATATAGACTAAGCACAAACAGTTAACAAAGCTTGTTTAAAGATTCCAGTTCATGGGGTTGTAACAGAATTCTCATGCATTTTTATGTTAAGCCAAGCCTCCGCCATTTAATGATTTAAAAACTTCTTCATCTGACCTTCAGACACAATACAAAGTGTAGCAGGATATTTTAAGTAATATTGTAAGTTCATTTGTTTTGCCATATTCTTTGCCTTGATAATTTGCCTTCTTTTATTCGCCACCTCTTTGATGTAGTCTGGGAATAACATCACTTTATCTTGTTTCCAGGAAAGGCTTCCAGTCTCCCTTGCCAAGTGCAGGATATAATTCTTTGTGGAGACTTTTGCAAATTGAACTATGATGGTGTAATTAGTCCTTTTAGCATTTGGCACACAAAATACCTGCTCAATATCAAGTAAATAATCAGATGAAATAGGGACTATCTCATGCAAAAGTTTATCCACAAAAATAGGCAATTTTACATCATTAGACAGATTTTTAATCCCAATAATCCGGACATTGGATCTTTTCATGAAGGCCTCCAGTTAAGAGATTGTATCAGAGATATTTGTGACGTAGTTTAATTTCCTGCCACTCGGTTTTCAAGCTCATTAATTTTCGTCTCCATTTTTTGCCGTGATGCATTAATTAAATCTACAGCTCCTTGCAGGGCGGTGATGGAATTTTGGATTAAATCCAGCCTCCTGACTTGCTCCGTAAATTGCAAAGATAAAGCCTTTATCAGCGTAAATAATTCCCCTATATCTTCTGTCTTCGACACTTTTGACACAGAGGATGCGGGGGGAGTAGATGCCAGCTCCTTTCTTCTCCTCAGCACAGACATGTTTCTCTCAAACAGATCTTACAGGTCCTCAGATGTTCTCAAATATTGTTAACGTTTCTTAAATCACCCCTCAGAGGTTGTTGATATTTCTTAAAGCATATATTATTATGGAACATGTCAGCCCTGTTTTCTCCTATAAAATAGGGGTCTCAGTACAGCTTTTTGCGTTGGTAAAGCTCTGGGGAGATAATCCTGGAATCCAGCCCCCCCCCCACTATCACGTGGGAGTTACCTTTCTCCAAGATGTTGTCCAGAGCTGTTGCCTTGCCCCCCCCTTTCCATTCCAGGGGGGAGATGAAAAGGTTTTTCAACCTTTTAAAAAGCTGTTGGAGAAAGCTCCCACGGAGACCCATGGGAAGCTACCAGAGCAACATCGGTCCTGACCGGAAGTCCAATTTTCTAAATATTTCTGTTGTTTTCTGTGAAACTAACACAAGGAAAAGGTTAACTACTGAGGCCCAAGATAGTAATAACTAGGTAGGCTGTACCTACCCTTTCAAATAACCAGGTGGGCTGGGTTGTTCCTGTGTTCCTCCCCGCTGTGGTATAGTGGTTAAAGTGTTAGACTGGGATGTGGGAGATCCAGGTTCTATTCCCCACTCAGCCATGAAACTCACTGGGTGACTTTAGGACAGTCACTGACTCTAGCCTAACTTATCCCACAGGGGCGTTGTGAGGATAAAATGGAGAGGAGGAGGGCTGTGTAAGCTGATGAAGGGGGAACAGGCCACACTGTTTGTTTGTTGGTTTGTTTGTTTGAGTGTGTGTTACATTTATATCCCGCCTTTTTTCCTCCTTAAGGAATCCAAGGCGGAGTACATAACCCTCTTCTCCATTTTATCCTCACAACTGCAACAACCCTGTGAGGTAGGTCGGGCTGAGAGTCTGTGACTGGCCCAAAGTCACCCAGTGAGCTTCCATGGCCGAGTGGGGACTAGAACTTGGAACTCCCGACTCCCAGTCCAACAACACTCAGCAGTGACGGGGGAGTTAGCGGGTAGTTGCCCCCTCCCAGGTTGAGAATTAACTCCAAATCTTGAAGTTCCTCACACACTAGAGCTAGGGTGAATGGTGGTGGCCAATATAAGCGGAGTGTCGCAGGCTGGCCATGCCCTCAAGGCCGTTTGGTACTTCCACATCTGTGTGTGTCCCCCAGCCCCAGCCGTGTGTCCTTGATTACACAAGCATTGCCGTGATATACTGTTGTGTCATCTCCTCACCCCACTCCCCGTCTAGAATTTGGCGAATTTCTACACTGCAAAGGGAAGAAATTCACGGACTTCGATGAGATACGTCAGGAGATCGAATCGGAGACTGACAGAGCTACTGGATCAAACAAGGGGATCTCTCCTGTCCCGATCAACCTACGGGTCTATTCTCCCCATGGTAAGTCACGTCTTAGCACCAGCTGCAGCTGGCGTGGGTTGTGGAAGCTTAGAACTCCTGTCTTGTCTGCTCTCCCAGTCCCTTGGGATTATTACAGCACATACTGTGTGACTAGCTCCTCCTTTGTTCTCTACAGAAGTTTAGGCTGCAATCCTATGCAGAAATAGGCCTACCACTCCCAGCATTCCTGAGCCAACCATGCAGGCTGGGGAATGCTGGGAGTGGTAGGACATTTTTGCTAGGAGTGGTAGGACTATTTTTCCTGTCTAACCGTGCATAGGATAGCGCCTTCAGTTTAGGAAAAAAGATGATGAGGGGGAGGACATGATAGAGGCTATAACCTGATTAAAAACTCTTAGTGTGCAACCCTATGTATGTTTAGACAGAAAAAAGCCTGGATTGCTTTGCTGACTTGGTTAGCAAAGCAGGGCTTATTTTAAACCACAATTCCTGGTTTTCCTGGACCAGCAAGCCAGGATTCAGCTAAAGCAAAATGGAATCCTGGTTTATTCCTCCTTCCAGCCCTGCAGAACCAAGAGAGAGAAGGGGGGATCGCTTGAGCCCAGTGCTTTGTGCAGGCTTCCTTCTGCTTGTGCATGTAACGCTAAATCAACCTTCCCCAAGCTGTTGCCCTCCAGGTGTTTTGGACTTCAATCCCCATCAGCCCCAGCCAGCATGGCCAATGCTGAGGAATTCTGGGAGTTGTAGTCCAAAACATCTGGAGGGCACCAGGTTGCACTAAATCCTGGCTTAGTGTTACATGCAAATGCAGCCTCCCTCTCTCCAAGGTATTGAACACCGGGAGGCAGTACTCCTCTCCCTAGGCTGTAGAGTGCTACATTTCCACATGCTGTTTCCTTTGGGCATCCAGTAGCTACACAACAGAGTAACCATTCTGGGCACCCCCTTCTCTCTTTTTCTCTAGTCCTGAGCCTGACCCTGGTGGATCTGCCCGGGATGACTAAGGTTCCAGTTGGAGACCAGCCTGTCGACATTGAGTTCCAGATCCGTGACATGCTCATGCAGTTTGTCACCAAAGAGAACTGCCTCATCCTTGCCGTTTCCCCAGCCAATTCAGATCTGGCCAACTCCGATGCTCTCAAGATTGCGAAAGAAGTCGACCCTCAAGGTAAGCGCTGCCCCTGTGTTTATGTAATATTCATAAGATTGGTTTATTAACAGGTATACCAGCAGATCATATTGGAAGTAAGCAGACTCCTAAAGCAGGGAGCTCAACTGCTAATTCTACATGAGATTCCCAAAGAGCAGTAGAGCGAGTCCCTGGAGCTTCATGCCCCAAAGAGCAGCAACCCATTTAGGTAACTCCGGATAAAATCCCAGCTTCCTGCAACCTGAATTTCAAACTTCTTCAAGCTGTCTCTCTGTCCTTCTCTTAGGGAGCAATCCTATGTGGATTGGCGGCCTCCTCCGAACTCGGAGGCGACCACCTATCCAATGCATGGCGGGAGGAGTGCGGAGAAGATCGTCTCCTCCACGCTCCAGCCGCCCTGCTTTCATGGCTAGATGGCCAATTTTGGCTGTCTAGCCGCAGGACATCAGAGCATGGGGTGGGGAAGGTGGACGAGACATAGGAAGTGTCATACGGGCACTTCCGCACTCCCTGCCTCGCCCCCAGGAACACTCCCTTTTGTATCACTCTGCGCTGCTCTTATGAATGTGGAGCAGGGAGATGATCTCATAGGTGGCAGGGGAGGGGGTGGGGAGGTGGTTCTCCGGGTTCCAGGAAACCCACCAATCCTATGGCCATCTACTGCTGTCTAGCAGCCATAGGATTGCACCCTTGGATTCTTATGTGTGTGACATTCCAGAAGCTGGAGAGAGATTTCCAGACATTAAGGACCATTAAGTTCTTAATGTTCTGCCACCACTAGGTGCCATGTTATATGGACTCATAGGCTCATAACATAAGTGTTCAAGACAAAGATGTCTTCCTGGCAAGTTCAGGAGACCTTGCCTGACCCATTCCAGTCATTGAAAATACTGGCCTTTGTAAGTGGTGAAACCCAGTCTGGGAAATGACATGACACATTCGGTGTTGTAAAGCAAGAACTACTAAATCCTTTTGAGAACTGCCCCAAGGTTGCATTGGAACTAAGATTTCTGCCTTCATCCTTTGAATGAAGAGAGAGGCTTCAGTCCCAACATTTTTATCGCCTACCGAATCTCATTAGAAACACGAGAGGAATCTCTCACTTACGTTATTGGTTTTTTTCCAACATGGGAATCCCATATAGAATTCATCTCACATATAACTGGGCATTGGTCTTTACACTAACCATGAATGATGGTACTCTCTTGGTATTTCTATGTGGGGAAGGTCCAGCATAGCCTTCCCCAATCTGGTATCCTCCAGATGTTTTTGAATTCAACATGAGAGAAGGTTACAACAGCTAGGATTGTTTAGCTTGGAAAAAAAGGAGGGTAAGGGGAGACATAATAGAGGTATACAAAATTATGCCTGGTGAGGAGAAAGTGAGCAGGGAGACATTTTTCTCCCTCTCTCATAATACTAGAATCCCAAGGGGTTGTCCCATCAAGCTGATTGGTGGGAGATTCAGGACAGACAAAAGGAAGCCCTTCTACACACAGTGGAGAGTTAAACTATAGAACTCACTTCCACAATACATAGTGATGGCCACCAATTTGGATGGCTTTAAAAGAGGGTTGGACAAATTCCTGGAGGAGAAGGCTATCAATGGCTATTAGTCTTGATGGCTATGTGCTACCTCCAGTATCAGAGGCAGTGAGCCTATGTACACCAGTTGCTGGGGATCATGGGTGGGAGGGTGCTGTTGTGCTCATGCCCTGCTTGTGGGTTCCTGGTCGACAGCTGGTTGGCCACTGTGTGAACAGAATACTGGACTAGAATACTGATCCAGCATGGCTCTTCTTATGTTCTTAACATCCAGCATCCCTGACCCCTGGCCATGTTGGCTGGAGCTGATGGAAGCTGTAGTCCAAAATATTTGGAGGCTGCCACTTAAGGGAGGCTGGTTCAGGATATGTACTAGAATGAAGCCATGAACTCTCATTGGCTCAAGACATGCCATGTTTGCTTATGACTTAACAGGCCAGCGTACCATTGGAGTTATCACTAAGCTGGACCTGATGGATGAAGGAACTGATGCTCGGGATGTTCTAGAGAACAAGCTGCTTCCACTACGGAGAGGTGAGAGAGTGATCATTCAAAATGGGTTAAATGTTTCATACTCGTTTCCATGTTTGATATTGGATTTCTAACTAGCTGCTGGGGTTGACCTTTAAAATCCCAAAAAGATTGAGACCTGGATATCTTAATGGCCATTTCCTCCCCTATGAATGCACCCATATGCTTTGATCTTCAACAGAGGACTTTCTCTGTATTCCACCACTGGCTGAGATAAGATGGGTGAATACACAGAACAAAGCCTTCTTGGTAGAACCTTGTGGAACATTTTATTTGGGAGTATCCACCTGGCTCCCTCCCTATTGCCTTTGGATACTAGGCCAAGATATTACTATTTCAGTGTGTTTTAAAGCTGGATGGAAGCTGATTTTTTTTATTTCAATCATCTTATGTGGGCTTCTGTTGCTTTTGTTGCCCTTTCTGCTGAATTGTACTGAATTGTGCTTTTATTTGTAATGCTGATGAAAGTATTTTAAAAAATCTATATTAATGGCTTTTAGAAAAATGATTGATTCCCCCGCCGCCGGCTCCTATGCAGATAGAAAGGCTGGGTTAATGATGCCAAAACTTGGATTGCACTTCCTAGGAGAGGTCCTACTGAAATTATCCCATTTTGAACATTTGACCTGCTGCTGTGGATATTCAAGTAGATTTTGAATTCTGAATTACTTTCAGTGCCAGAAATTGCTAACTACTTTCCATTCCAAATCTTCCAACAGAAAATAATACTTTGAACACCGACAAACCAGGTGCTGTCTGGAATACACAGGAAAGAGGCCTTGCCCAATTAGGCTTGTACAAGGAGATGAGTCCCTTCCACTTCTGTGATGACAAATAGCCCTGCCTTTATGAGGTTTCATCCAATTTTCTCTCCCGCTCTCTGCATTTATATCTTTCTGTACTAGTGGAAAGATGTCAGGCATGGCGCATTTGAGATCTTCCCAGTTATCAGAGGGCTGGATTCCTTCATCCTTTCCATTTCTAGGAGCCTGGATTTCCTCCTTGTGGAACTTGTAGTCTATAAGAACATAAGAAGAGCTCTGCTGGATCAGATGGGCGAACGAGTGATGTTCAAGATCACTAGGATTCTCTGAGCATCTTCTCGCCACTTGTCTTGTTTCTGATTCCCGTTTGCATTTGCTGCTCGCTTTGTGCAGATGGGAACCTTGTGCAAACTGAGCAGTGATTGAACGGGAGAGTTGCGCAAACCTCCTCAAATTTGCACAACTTTCCTCCATAGACTAAAGTGGGACTGATTTGGCCTACTGAGGAAATTTGTGCAAATTAGGAAGTTTGCGCAAATTGAACTGGGAATTGGGAATGAGATGAACGCAAGCACATGTTGGACAATTTGCAAATATTTTCAGCGGGCACATGCTTGCGCTCACATTTGGAGCTTCAAACAGGGCATGCCCACATGTTTTGTAAGCAAAAATGAAATTCTCATACACCCCTAGTTCACACAGTAGCCAGCCTGATGCCTGTGGGAAGACCAGAAGCAGGACATGAGCACAACAGCGCCCTCCCACTTATGCTCCTCAGGAAATGGTATCCAGAGGCATTCTACTTCTGACACTGAAGAGAATATATAGCCATCATGACTACTAGCCATTGATAGCCTCTGAGAATTTATCTAGTTCCCCATTAAAGCCATCCAAGTTGGCGGCCATCACTGTATCTTATGGTAACAAATTCCATAGTTTAACTATGTGCTCTGTGAAGAAGTCCTTCCTTTTGTCTGTCCTGAATCTTCCACCATTCAGCTTCAATGGGTGACCCCTGGGTCAAAGGGGTCTTATTTATTATTTAGTTATAATTAACATTTATATACCACCTTGTTCACTAAAAAGCCATCAAGGTGCTGAACAGCAATTTTAAACGATAAAAATGTGCTCCAGCCAAATTTATCTAGTCCTGTTGTTTTGGGTCCTAATCCTCAATAGGAATTACTATCGTTTTCCCCAGCTGGTTTTTATTGGAGCTTAAGGTAGCAAAATGTCTTGGATGGCTTCCATCTTGATTCCCTGGTAGTTGTCTAATTGAAGGATTTAATTTTCAAGACACCCTTGGAGAACACAAGGAGGACCTGCAACAAAACGTTGCAGCATGGGGTCCTCCTGTTCAGGATACTCTATCCCAGTCCCCCTCCCATCCAGCTTCCCTTTCTCTGCAGGTTTCCTGCTGCCTTCCTTGCCTTTTTTGGCTCATAAGGGCCAACACTCAGAGGGCTGAGATCACTATTAGGATATACGCTATTTCAGTCACTTCTTCCAGCACCTAATCACATCATCGTGGCCATCATTGGTTCATTTCCATGCATTTGCCACCTGACTTTCTGATCTGCTCTTATCTAGGTTACATTGGTGTGGTCAACAGAAGTCAGAAAGATATTGATGGGAAGAAGGACATTCAGGCTGCACTGGCTGCAGAGAGGAAGTTCTTTCTCTCCCATCCAGCATACAGGCACATGGCTGATCGCATGGGCACCCCCTACCTGCAGAAAGTACTTAACCAGGTAATGACAGCTGCACAGAGGACTGACTCGGTTAGGACTTCTGTCTAGAGCAGGGCTAGGCAACCTGATGCCTTCCAGATGTTTGGGACTACAACTCCCATAATCCCTAACCATTAGCCAGACCTGTTGGGGCTTATGGGAGTTGCAGTCTCAAATGTCTGGAGGGTGCCAAGGGTGCCTATCACTGGTCCGGGGTATCACTGAGAGAAGAATAATAGTAAAACACATAAAGATCATACCAGAAACTGGACTAATGATCACAGGGAAATCCCCATTATACGGACCCATTATGCGAGAATTCATTTTGTCCCTCTACGGTCCCTGGTGCCAGTAAATGTGATTGTTTAGTGACAGACAGTCAGCTGAGCTGCCCCCAATCCTTTTCTGCCACTGTTCTAGATCAGAATTAGGGCTCTGATGTTTAATCAATTAATTGGTTATGTTAATTGATTAAAACACCTTTAATTGAATAAAAAGGTGACCCTGGTTAATATGACAG
The DNA here is from genome assembly GCF_057233095.1 of Heloderma suspectum. NCBI lineage: Eukaryota > Metazoa > Chordata > Lepidosauria > Squamata > Helodermatidae > Heloderma > Heloderma suspectum. The sequence continues at coordinate 20,806,547 of NC_139471.1, read as the reverse complement.
TAGATGTTTTTTAAAAAATGTTTTAAAAATATAAGTGCTTATAAAAACTGCATCATCTTAATAGGGGCATTCTCTATTCAAGAGGGAATGCCTCTTCTAAAGATACATCTTTTCAAAACAAAGAAAGCATGCTTCTCACATTTTTTTTTTACGCACATGCAAGTTTCATCAACAGATCAACTAACTGATAAAAACCCATATAATGAATTCATTAACATGTCTTCAATTGGAATGCAACCCTCCTCAGAATGCTTTCATATGCTTTCAATGACTTCATTCACACTTAATGCCAAACCATGACTACATCAGGCTTCTGTACTCCTTCCTTCTCCTCCCCTCAAGTGCTCTAATTCCCTTCCTCATTTCTTGTTTTGGGCAAACCATAATTTGGGCAAGCCATAGTTTGCCTCCAACCCAGAACCGGGCAAGCATGATTTGAAGTGGTTTCCATTCCAGTTTGGAGGCAAGCTATAATTTGTGCAAACCATAGTTTGCCTGATTCAGATGTAAGCACAATCTATGGTTTGCCCAAACCAGGAAGATCATGAGGGAGGGAGGGGAGACGAAGGAGCATGCAAGCCCTTGGCCTATGTGTGAACTGGCCCAGTGGGATTTTAACTTCTTTTTTTTAATTGCTTTTTTTGTTCAGCAACTGACCAATCATATCCGAGACACACTGCCAGGCCTGCGGAACAAACTCCAAAGTCAGCTTCTGTCCATCGAGAAAGAAGTGGACGAGTATAAGAACTTCCGTCCTGATGACCCTGCTCGCAAGACCAAAGCTTTGCTTCAGTGAGTGACATATGATTTATTTGATCAATATACTGGTTGCTTTTCAGCAAAAAATGCTCTAAGACAGGATTGGGCAATTTGTGACCAGATGTGTTGGCCTACAACTCCCATCAGTCATTACCATAGGCTATGCTGACTAGGGCAGATGGGAGTTGTAGGCCAAAACATCTGGAGAGCCCCAAGTTGCCCACCCTTGCTTTAGCAGAAGAATGCTTTATTACTATTTTTTAAATTACAAAATATATCATTAAAAACAATCAAAATACACCAGCTGAAGTCAAGATAAGGAAATAGCTGCAGCAGTATCGAGAGCTGGAGAAAGTTCTCTTTAAAAAAAAAAGGAAATGAAAGGTGAGCAAGGAGGTAGCTAGGAGGTTCTTCCTGAGAAGGTACTACTTCCAAAGTGTGAATGCTCCAACAGATAAAGCCCTGCCTTGTGCCTCAACCAGTCCCATTTCCAAGGAAGCCAATGCAGATGTGGCAAAATTGTTGTCCTGTGTTCTCTGTGGACGTTCCTCATCTGCAAGCAACTAAAGAGCTGGTGCAATGGCAATAGCCTCTGAGCTGTCTTCAAGGGCAGCCCATGTCAAGTGTGTTGCAGCAATCTATTTCGAAGACTGCCGTGTAATAGCAGTAAGAGAGGAAAGGCCGCAGCTGGCTTGCAAGCTGATGTTTGCGAATGGTAGGATGGCTTCAGCGGAATGACTTAATCCGGTGGGAGCGCTTTCCTGATGCTGTCTTTTCCTTCATAATGCTGGTATTTTTTCTGTGTAGGATGGTTCAGCAGTTTGCTGTGGACTTTGAGAAACGCATTGAAGGTTCTGGGGATCAGATCGATACCTACGAACTGTCTGGAGGTGCTAGAATCAATCGCATCTTCCATGAACGCTTCCCCTTTGAGCTGGTGAAGGTAAAGCTGCTCTTCCGTTGGCCTTTGCTTCAGTGTTTCCTTCATCTCCACATGTTCTTTTCTCATCTTGATCTGTATCGCATTTGTTGTCTTTCTTAATCAGTTGTTGTCTTCAGTTTCCTTGTCTTTTCTTTCTCTTCTTTTTAATCGATGGTCATTCCTACATCCCTTTTGACATGTGAACAGTATCTCACAGACTTTATGATGCTGGCCCTCAAAATGACCTTTAGAGTTCGGGGCGCTATTATCCCCATTTTACAGATAGCAGATTGAAGGTGAGAGACAGCACCTTCATTTTTGGATCCAAATAATGTAAGTGTCCTCCCCTCCAGCCTCTGTTCTACTTGCCAGACCCAACCATAAAGCGGTAGAACTGGGGTTACCCAAAAGATGCTGTCTATGCTTTCCTCTAGCGATGTCATCAGTCAGAGTTCATAGGCGTGTTCACAATAAGCTAGAGGTCATTTGATTTACACATTATTTAAACCAGAGTGCCTTTTTAGTCCTGTTGAAGTCAGTGAGATGGACTCCCGCCCATGCCTGCCCCTGTAGTAATGAACAAAATTCCTCTCATTGTCATGGGCAGTGGGGTGAAAAGAAGGCCCTACATTGCAAACACACCAGCATTCATTACACCTCCCTCATATGTAGTCTCTCTCAGTGAAGGCTGTGGAATCCACTGTCAGGGATGGGGCCTTTTTACCCCCACCATAACAGTGTCCCCAGCTACACTGCTTTACTGGAAAAAGTAATGGCAGCTCTTCAGTTATAATGAGAAGCTAAGGGATGTACCACCAGATACACCTTTGGGGGATGAGCTGGACCTGTGGCTGGAGAAGCTCCATTTCTTGATGGGAGCAAGTCACAACATTCTTGCAGATGGCAACCCATTGACTTCATTCTTTGGAATGTAATGGGAGCTACTGAGAATTGAGCCTGCTCCGATTTGCATAGCTCTACCCCTCTGTTTGGACGGCCTCACCCGGTGTTCTGTTTGTTGGTCACCGTCATGTGTGAATCTAGAGTTTGACAGAGAGAAGGAAGCCAGGCAGTGACCATTATAAATTGCTGTCATCATCCCAGGTTGTGATCCAGTTTTACTCTCCGCTATCCAGTAGCACAGCCTTCCCCAACCTAGTGCTCTCCAGATATTTTGGACTTCAATTCCAATCCGCCCCAGCCAGTATGGCCAATGGTCAGGAATCCTGGGAGATGTTGTCCAAGACATCTGGAGGTCATCAGGTTAGGGAAGACCACCACAGCACATTTTTCACACAGCGCATGGCTTTGTCTGCCTTCTTCCTGGATGGGTCCCTCATATCTGTAGCTGCCTATGCATTGGGCATGACAGCATCTCAGCATATGGCCCCACTGATGGCCTTTTCTCCTGTTGCAGATGGAATTTGATGAGAAGGAGCTTCGAAGAGAGATCAGCTACGCCATTAAGAACATCCATGGTATCAGGCACGTATCAATGTAGGAGAGGCAGGGCCTCTACTCTCTTCCTTTAACAGTATCTCTAGAATGTCCAAGCCGGGGTCCGGAAGAGTTCAGAGGTATGGCAGGTTGGCAGATGGGCGGGAATGCCTGCTCAGGCCATTGGCTTTGAAACTTGTTGGTAGGTTCCTTCGCTTATCCCTCTTGGCTGGCTTGCTGTTTCTCAGAGGTAATGTTTCCTTTCCACTTCCTGGGGAAGGGGAAGTGATGTCATCTGTAAGGGGAAGTAACATGGGAAGTAACATTCTAACTGCTACCCCATCCGGCTATTTTTTTATGTTGCTTTCCTGAATATCGACAAGGGCTCAGTTTCACAGTCTTGTGGCAAGAGCATTCCAGTCTGCAAATCCTCGGCAAGTCTGCCGACCTTGGTATAAAACAGGGGGGGTCAAACTCGCAGCACCCTCCAGGCAGCACGGTGCATGCTAGCTATATAGTACAGCCTACTGGTACTTCGTAAACAGGGATGCTCCAACATTTTGTACAGGCCAGATTTGGAAGCAAACCAAGCCACTCCACACCTCGCAAATCAACGTGCAGATCGAAACACACTTGTTCTTCTGATCCCGCACATCTCTGAATGCTGTGATGCCGTTTTCTGCTTAAAGATGCACCAAAATGCATATCCAGATGCACATTTTGCCATAAAATGTGCATAAAAATGTGCACGTTGCCACAAAATAAATTCCAAAATGTGTATTTTACCACAAATCATGTATAAAAGAAGTATGTTACCATACAGCGCATAGAAGATGCATACGGATTTTCATGTAGATTGTGAATATTTTTAAAATATATATATTAATGCGGCAATGGCATGGAATGGACTTATGAACGAACACGTGCACAGCTGACATGGACCGAAAACAGTCTCATCTGCCCATCCCTATATAAGCTTCCTGCCGTTCTGTTCCCACCTGGATCACAAAAACTGGAGGGGTGTGGGTATTATCAGGCACTTGTTGAGCTGCAGTGTGTGGCTTTTATGGTGCATGCAACCCAGGGGCGTCAGTTTTGACCCTCCCGATTTAAAGTGGGGGTGCTCAGCATGCCAGTTGGGGCAGAACACTCCTGTGGCACGCTGTGTTCCTCTGACTTCCAGAGGGCTTGAAGAAAACCACGGGCTCTCCACATCCGAACTGTCCCATAGTGGGCAAACTCACGACTGGACATGTGGATCATGCATAAGACCCATGTCAGAAAAGGTGAGATTGGATACAGATTGTGTGATGCTTCAGTGTGCAGGGATATTCAGGTCTAGACCAGCTTTCCCCAATGGGGTGCCCTCCAGATGTTTTAGACCGTATTGATTGATTGATTGATTACATTTCAATACTGCCCAATAGCCAAAGCATTCTGGGTGGTTCACAGCAATTAAAACCATAAAATCCAACAATTAAAAGTTTAAAACTACAGTATAAAATAAGAACCAAAACCAAAAGGAAATTTAGCAGCAATGGAAAGATTTGAAATAGAGTCGCAGACTTAAAACAACAGAAACTGAAAGACTAAAATGCCTGGGAAAACAATGTAGGCGCCAGGCGAGCTTCTCTGGGGAGCTCATTCCATACCTGGGGTGCCACAACAGAAAAGGCTCTCTTCTTAGTAGCCACCCACCTCATTTCCTTTGGCGGGGGCTCCTGGAGAAGGACCACTGAGGACTACAACTTGAGGCATGCCCAACCATTGGCCATGCTGGCTGGGGATCATGGGAGGTGAAGTTCAAAACATCCAGAGAGCACTAGGTAGAGGAAGGCTGGTCTACACTGTATTCCTATCAGATGCGTCTTTCTCCTCCATTGGTTCTCATTTCAACTGTGCCATTGTTAGAAAATAGAAATAATCTATGGGACTAACTAGACATTACGTGAGATGCAGGGGCTATCACGACCGTTCTGGGTCTCTTCTAGCCCTCCCCCTTTCTTGTAATGGCTAGCACATTGCCCACCCCACTCGCTAGCCCATGATGCGAGGCAGGAATGGGACAATGCATGGCACAGTAATGTCCCATCATGCATTCTATTCAGCCAGACCAGGCTTTCCAAACCTGGGGCCCTCCAGATCTGTTGAACTGCAGCTAGGAATGGGCAAACTAGTGATGTTCAAGATCCCCAAGATTCTCCAAATGTCATCTCACTACTCATCTCATCCCCGATTCCTGTTCGGGTGTGCGATCGCTGCTTGCTCTGTGCAAATGGGAAAATTGCATGGATTAAGTAGTGATCGGATGGGAATTTTGTGCGAATTTCCCCAAATGTGTTCAAATTTCCTGTTTTGCATAACTTTCCTCCATAGACTAGAGCGGGGCTGCAGGGGGAAATTTGCAGGGGGCTGCAGTCAGTCTGCAGGGGGAAATTTGTGCAAAATCGAACCAGGAAAGTTGTGCAAATCAAACATGAACATATGTCCGGCAATTTGTGAACATTTTCGGCAGACGCATGCTCATTATCATAATCGCGTTCGGGGCTCCAAACAGGGCATGCTCACATGTTTTGTGAGCAAAAATGAAATTTTCATACATCCCTAGCTGCATCTCTCATGATTCCCAAGCAGCATGGCCATGCTGGCTGGGAACGATGGGAGTTGCAGTCCAACACATCTGGAGGGCACCAGGTTGGGGAAGACTGAACTAGACATTATGAGAAGGGGAGGTAGAAAATAGGTGGCAGTACCACACTTATTATTTATTTTGTTATTTTTTTTAAATGGTACCCCTCCTTTCCGAATGCAGTGCCTGAGGTGGCTAACGAACAATACGTCAAAAAATCGCAATAAAACTCCATATAATAACATGTCTCAAACTCCTACAGAAAAATAAAAGCAGATTAAAAACAGGAAGGAAGAATAACATGAGAGTGCTGCAAGGCGGAAGGATAGTCAGCCTGGCAGACCCAAAGCCCACACGAGCAGGAAGCTCTCCCTGCCTTTGAGAACTTCTGGCTGGACCCATAAGTTCCTGTCGGAAATCAGATTTTGTTGCCTTGGTGGAGCTTTTGTTGATGACAGCTTTTCTTTCCTGGGTTTTCGGGTTCCTACTTCAGTTCCCACTCACATTACACACTCAGCCCGCAGCCCAGCTGGGTTTTTTTTGTCCTGTGATCTGAGCAACTGGCTCTGAAACGTAAATGTAACACTGTGACGTTTTCCTTGCCCTATCTCCTTCCCTTCTGCCTTGTCTTGTCAACGTCGTCCCGGGCGTTTAGAACCGGTCTCTTCACGCCCGACATGGCCTTTGAGACCATTGTGAAAAAGCAGGTGAAGAAGATCAAAGAGCCTTGCCTGAAATGTGTGGATATGGTCATTTCGGAGTTAATCAATACTGTCAGACAGTGCACCAAGAAGGTAACCCGGATGGGGAGCATGGAGTTCGAGCACGCTCATGCCCCCCCTTACCCCACTGGCTGAAGCACAGCATCTGTGATCTGGGCAACGACCTTGCCTGGCAGTGATATATTTTGTTGTTTTCTCTCCTGACCACCCTCCTTAACAGCATGACTAGACTTGAGTGAACCCAGCCTGGAGTCTCCTAGCCAATCAGAAACAGATGGAAAAGCGTAAGGGGTGTGGGTCAGCTGTTCACTTTCCTCCACTCGAATCACTTAGAAGTGTGTGTGGGGGGGGCTCTAAAATTCCGGAATCTTGCTACAAGTTTGTATGCCACGAGGGATAACTGCATTCTGGCTGCTCCCATACAGAAGGATCATTTCTTCCTTAAAAACATCACTGGCAACGAAACAAAAGGTTGCGGTTTTCCCCCTTCACAATGATTGTATCTAATTTCTCCATTAATTTCAGCTCCCTAAGAAGATGGGAGATCTTCAGCAGTTCAAACCTGGAATGTGGATAGGAAACCAAATCCATAGGGATGAAAACAGAGGTAGCATTCTAAGAGCGGCTGTAGCCGTTTCTTCACCCACAGCGTGTGTTACAGATATGCATAGCAGCAGCTGTATTACCTAGCATAGCCTTCCCCTGCCAGATATTTTGGACTACAGCATTCCTGACCATTGGCCGTGCTGGCTGGGGCTTCTGGGAGCTGAAGTCCAAAATGTCTGGGCAGTTTGGGGAAGGCTGACCTAGCGCTTCCCACGTCAAGGAGATGTGTCTTGTCCCACCTCTCATGCACCAAGACGACTGTCTGGGTTTCCCTCCCTCCATTTTGGCACATACTTGCTTCTGAAAATACATCCATTATCCTTCACATTTTACCAAAAATGTTTGGATATATTTTTAAGTCAGTTGCAAAACTGCTCCAGGAATTGGTGCAGGAGGTGTATCAGTGATGTCCCAGGCTTTAGCCAATAGATTTGTCTACACCAGCCTTTCCCTGGTTCAAAGTGAACCATGCTGAAAACCTGCAGAACCATTGTTGTCTTTGCCAGAGCTCGTCCCATTTTTGGAAGACCACTGACAGTTCTATCAAACTACCACTGCCACTCTTAAAATGCTATGTCTGTCTTCACCATCAGCGTGTGTAGGCCTCTCTCTTGGGCCTTCAAATCCTGAGGGATGTATTCTAACACCTCTGCAGTTTGGCATGTTTTCTGATTGGCTTGGTTTCTTTCCTGCCTCAGAAGAGCAGCAAGTGGCTGAACAGAACTAAGCTAAAAACGCCTCCCCTCTCTTGATTGCCCAGCCTCGTCCAGCCTCTTGGAATGGGTGGCTTTAGAGATTTCTACCTTTCATACTGATTGGCTGTCATGGGGGTGTGGGGCACAGAACTGCCATAATCCCACTCACCCCAGTCTCATTTTCTAAAGCTGAAAAAAAAAATGCAGGAGTGAAAAAGACTGGGGAAATACCTGCTGCTTCTCTCGGCCCTGGTCTGCTACTTCAGGCTGCCTCCCCAGGCACTGGCATATTCAAACAACAAAAATGGCATTTGACTCTCTTAAGCATGGGCACCTGGAACTCTTGGCATGTTGGACCAGCTGCTAGCCATTTGGGAACAGGTAACTGGGCAGGGTGAAAGAAGGAGTGTTCTAGAAGGTTCTTTTTGGCAGACTGAGGCCAAAATGAAAGACAAGACTCACGATTGCTTTGGCAAGAGGCCTCAATGGCTAGCTGTCATCCTAGGCAAAGCGGGCGGCCCCTGTCCCAGGTTCCTCAAGGTTCTAGAATGCTGGGAGGAGCTTTCTTTGTCTACCCTACTATCCTTTTGGGGGGCTGGTGGGGGGGGGTCTGTGGCTGCAGGGAGCACCCAGAAATTTGCCATTAGTGCCTGGTAAGCACAAGCCCTTGGGCTGCCAAGTATGCAGTGTCATCTGAATACCTGGATCGGAAGGGCCAACTTTCCATGTCCCCCGTCTGCCCGCCCGAGCTTTCCCTGCTAATTTTCCCATTAGTCGATCACCATTCTCTGTTCTTTTTTTCAGATCCCCTTTCTGTCTCTGTGTTGTCTATTTGTTTACTGATTTGCCCTTCATATTCCTTTCTCCTTCATTTTCTTCCTCTCCCATGACACCCACTCCCACTTCCCTGAGTAGCAAATCTGTATCTGTAGTGAAATCCTTTTCTAAAACTGACATGAAGGATGGTTTCCTTTTTTCCCAGTGAGTACAGGGTGCCCAAGGGTTGGTCTGGGAAGGAGCTTCCTGTTAGTTTTCTTCTAAGGCAGGGGTGGGCAGACGGTAGATTGGGATCTACTGGTAGATCTCTGGGTGATTTGCAGTAGATCAGCAAGGGGTTTCTGAGTCCCAAATGTCTAATAATTCCAACAACTAAAGTTTCTCTCCCCCTCTTAATTTACTTTGCTGAAAAAGAATTCTTGGTGGAAACCCAGCAGTGGATTTTTGGGAGAAAAGAACTTGTGGGCTTGGTTCTGGTATTCATCACAAATCCCTCAGCTGTGCGTTGCTTAGGGGGCACGCTGGACTGTAATGTGTAGCTTATATCTGCCTGTGTGAGCTGTTGTTTTGCACCTGGCTCTGGCTGTAACATCTGAACAAGAAGGAATTATGAGAGATAGGAGGAGAAAGGGGAAAAATGCCCCAGAAATGGGGGGGGGGATTGGTGATGTCCTAGGTGTGTTGGCGATATCATAGATGTGAGCCAGTAGGAACCTATTTGAGTGCAGGGAGTCTGTGGTACAGGAGCTATCAATTATGGATTCACCAAGCTCAGATTTACACCCAGATCGTAGTTACTGTGACGTAACTCTGTCTAATTACACTAGAGTTCTATAACTACCTTCTTTGATCTCCTGTTTCATCAGGGCTTCTTGGTGAGTTTGTTTCACCAGGTCTGTCTTCTAGAAAGACAGTAGAGTTTATTAAAGTGATCGTCTGTTACTGTGTGGGTTTGGTTGAATATAAAGGTTTTGATCCACATAAGGGGACGTTGGTCACAGTTGCAAAGAGCGGGGCCGCCCTGCTTCCAGAACTGAACATTTTTATCAAAATTCACAGGCAGGCTGCTTTAGAAATGCTCCCATCAGTGATGTGGCAGGCACACGAAGATGCAGGTAATGCGACTTGTAGGAGCCAAGAGATGATTGGCGGCAAAGAAAGAAAAAACAGGAAGCAAGGCAAAGAGCAGAGCCAGTGAGATATTTGTAGTGGGTGCTTTGTTGCTTAGAGTTTACTGACAACAAAAAGGGGATGTTCATATGGGTAAAGCTATTTGACCCAAAGATGCCTAGGTTTTAACAGAGATGCAGACGGTCATGGAGGAAAGCTCTAGAACAGCCTTCTCCAACCTGGTGGGAGCTCCTCCAGATATTAGCCCTAGGCCAGGAGTTCTCAAACTCACAGACCTGATGGTCCATGAGCTCCATGCAGAAAGGTTTCCGAATAGTCAAGAATAACTGTACTTGGCCCTGAACTTGATTTATTCTTTCTGATGATGGCGATTGTGGCTGTTTTGACCAGGGCCCAATTATCGAACAGGCTAAAAAGGCCACGGACTGGGGCCTGTGATTTTCTTTATACAGCACTGGTGTTGCCTATACTCATTTTCCCCCTACTAAATATTATCAATTAAAGGTAACTTTGCTGAACCTGACCTTCACATCACATCCCTTGCATTAGAAAAGACAAGACCAAGGCTAATAAAATGCATGTGATGGATGTGATTTGATTTGTAGAATTAAAAAAAGTGGTCCATGAAAACACACACACCAGCAATTTTTCAAGTGGTCTATAAAAAAAGAAAATTTGACGACCCTAGCCCTCCCTTCCTCACCCCATGTAATCAGCTCGTCTGGCTTACTTGAATACATCCTACTGAATTCAGAATACTCACTGTCTATCATGCATGCTCCACCTTGCCCCTTCAAGCCAGATGGGATGAATATGACAGTAGACTCATAAATGCAGTTAGTAAGTCTTAGGGCTACAGCACACACTGCGTTAAATATATAGTGTGCAGCTGATCTCACCATTTTGTTTACCTTAGTGTAAGCGCATGGAGCCCCAATCCGGATCGGAACCACTGCACGCAGGTATGGGAGGTTTAAACTTCCCCCTCCTAAATCCACCCAGCCCCCTGGGTGGATTTATAAAAAAGAAAGAAAACTCCCATTGACGCCAATGGATTTTCCCCTATTTTTTTTAGCTCCATGTGGTGGTGGTGGGTGAATTTGGGGGGGGGGGGAAAGTGGCTGGGTGGGAAGTTTTAAACCTCCCGTACACACATGCAGTGGGGTAGCCATGTGTTCTCTTTTACAGAGGACAGTACTCCATTTGAAGGGCTGCTAGAGGGCCATCCTCTCTTTGGTTGTTCTCTGTCTGAAGGGGTGCCCAGTCCAATCCCAGTTTAAAGATAAAGATACCCATAAGAACTTTTCCCCATCCACAGTTAGCACCTGGACAGCCGAATGAAACAGGCAGGCATGCAGGCCACCTGGTTACAGTCTTCTATATTATGGTGGGATGGACTGTATTTCTGTTTCAATAATCATAATCATAATCATTTCTAAATTTGCATAGATATACATAATTTAGCATATGCAAATGTTATGCAAATCACTGTCTTTTGCCCTCTTTTTTGGGTGATGCATGTACTCTTTTTTGGAGATTCACAAGTGGCCATCCTAGGTGGTTCCAATTCAGATCCAGATCCTATACACTTACACCAGGGTAACCCAAATGGTGCGGATGAACTGCACTCTTATGTATTTAACATAGCTGGAGCCCTGAGCTAAGGATGCAGAGACAACAAACTTCAGCAGTGGTACTTTGCAGAAAGGGTATCCCAGCAAGAATATAAAAAGCTTCCACCCTTCCTCTAAGGCTTTCCCAACTGGAGACAAGACGTTGGATGTTATAGATTTGTACTCCAGTTACGTTTCCAGGGGACGACTCAGTGGATGGGTGGTGGTTTACTCTATTCCAAAGCCCCGTCCAGACGTTGCCTTGCTCCAATGCTCCTAAAGTGTGTCCAAACGTGCAGCTGTTATGAAGCGCACTACCACATTTTATTCATACATACAATCGGCTTCCTGGACTTGATTTTGGGGGGAACCGGTTCTGTGCATTGGGGGGCAGAGACTGGCTGTGCACTGCACTGATGGGCCGAGGGTTTGCCACATCCCAAGGTAGCATCACACTGAGGCATTGTGGGAAATTAAAATGGCAACTTCCAGACCTAGATATTTTTCAAAGGGTGGCACTGGAGACCCAGCACCTTCCCCTGGCTCTCATGTACGGATGTTAAACAAAACACGCTCCTTCCCCAGAAGCTTCCCCACTTTTAGAGCACAATCCTATGCAGGTTTAGACAGAGAAAAAGTCCTGCAACTCCCAGCATGCCCCAGGCAGGGCATGCTGGGAGTTGTAGGACCTTTTCCTGTCTAAACCTGCATTTATTTATTTATTTATTTATTTATTTATTTATTTCTATACCGCCCAATAGCCGAAGCTCTCTGGGTGGTTCACAAAAATTAAAACCAAACAACACACAATAAAACAATTTAAAATATATAAAACATTAAAACCACAATATAACAATACAACCACAATAAAACCTAGCAGCAGTACAGGAGTTTAAAATACAGATTTAAAACAGCAAAGATAAAAATTTAGAAAGCTAAAATGCTAAAATGCCTGGGAAAATAAAAAGGTCTTCACCTGGCGCCGAAAGGAGTACAATGTAGGCGCCAGGCGAACCTCACTAGGGAGCTCATTCCAGAGCCGGGGTGCCACAACAGAAAAAGCCCTCCTCCTAGTAGCCACCTGCCTCACTTCCTTTGGCAGGGGCTCACGGAGAAGGGCCGCTGATGATGATCTTAAGGTCCGGGCAGGCACATATGGGAGGAGGCGATCCTTCAGGTAACCTGGCCCCAAGCCGTTAAGGGCTTTAAATGTTAACACCAGCACTTTGAATCGGGCCCGGAAATGGACTGGCAGCCAGTGCAGCTGGAAAAGTACTGGTGTAATATGAGCTCGCAGGCCAGTCCCTGTTAACAATCTTGCTGCCCTATTTTGGACCAGCTGAAGTTTCCGGACCGTTTTCAAAGGCAGCCCCACGTATAACGCATTGCAGTAATCCAGACGAGAAGACAAGCATGGATAACTGTAGCTAGGCTATCTCTGTCCAGATAAGGGCGTAGTTGGTATACCAGCCTAAGCTGATAAAAAGTATTCCTTGCATAGGATTGTGCCCTTAAAAACAGTTTGTGTGGCTGTTTTAAAAGGCATCAAACAAATGCCAAAGTAGCTAAACTCATAAGCGGTGCTGTACATTTTGTGTGTGTGTGTGTTGTTTTTTAAAAAAACAGGCCCTGTGCAACGTAGGGGAATGTACAATCCGCATTGGATTTACTGATAAGTACTCCTGTCCAAAATGTTGCAAAGGAGAGAAGCCAGGCTTACTCCCTGGTAGGAAAAAAAGCACATCAGGTTCTTTTTTTTTTAAGCTATGTCTGTAGGCACCCTCAGTGTGTGGTCAGTGCCTGGTGAAATCATGGAAGCTGTGGAGGGACTAGGAAGATCTCCAGCATGCAGATGCCGTATCTCTCTACCCCTTTCTATATCTAGCGGTGGGGGAATTGTGCCAAAGAACCAAATATATATAATTTGTGCAGGTTGCAATATGTAGCTTTATAACAACGCAGAATTCTGATTTAAAAGAAAAACACTTGTGCAAGAATATACACATGCTCTGTGACAATATCAAACAGGAAATTAAACTCATGTCCTTCAAGAAAAAAAGCCATGAAACTCCCCCAGAAGTGAGTCTGTAGGTCAAATTTTTCCCAGCCTGTCACCATCCAGAGGTTTTGGCCTACAGCTCCAGTCTGCCCCAGCAAGGGCAGCAATGTGAGTTCATAGAATCATAGAATAGTAGGGTTGGAAGGGGCCTACAAGACCATCAAGTCCAACCCCCTGCTCAGTGCAGGAATCCAAGTCAGAGTTGTAGTCCCAAACCTCTGGAGGGCACCAGGTTGGGGATGGCTGGCGGTGGCCTTCTCCCTAATGTTCGTGTTGTTTTTAATCCTTCCTCTGTTGCATTTTCAAGGTTCCTACGATGTAGGCTTGCTTTGCAAGCAACCCAGCACCCTAAGGGAGGAGGGGAGATAAGTTGACACCACAGCGAGGCTCTTAAGCAGGGAGTAGAAGGGTTGATCTTCTCAGCCTCCATTGCGTGTCAGAGAGAGACCTGGGTGGGGAGGAGGAATAGATCCCTGCATGTACCCATCTGTCCATTTCGTTGATCACACCCCAGCTTGCGGTTTTGCATTCTATCCTTTCTTCATCCTGCAAAACTCACCTGATGCTTGGCAGCACTTGGGGCCCTTTAGTGATGCTCACCTGAGTTAGATTTGCCTGTGTGGAGTGAACCAAAAATCTCACTTCTCATTTTTGCCTTGTGTTTTTCTCTTCTCTCCTCCCTTTTGATTTCTTTCTTTCTTTCTTTCTTTCTTTCCTTTCTCCCCCCACCCCATCCCCTCTATCTGATCTCTATCTCTTCTTCTCCCCCTCTATCTGCTTCACACTTCTTTCTTCCTTGTTGCTTCTTTCCCTCTCCCTGCTCCTTTTGCCGTGCAGAACGGGTCTCTTCACACCTGACCTCGCTTTTGAAGCCATAGTGAAAAAACAGGTGCAGAAACTAAAGGAGCCGTGTCTGAAGTGTGTGGACATGGTAGTGAGTGAGCTAACGTCCACCATCAGAAAGTGTAGCAACAAGGTAAAGAAATCCAAGAGAGAACTATAACAAAAATCCCACTATGCGTGCATGCACACACGCACATGCGCAGACATGCATGCACACTGAAACCAGGGGAGCAGTCTTATGCAGAGAGAGGATAACTAGGGATAAGTGTCAGAGTACAGGTTATGGTTTGTCAGTAAGGGTAGGATGCTTGGAAGACCCTCATGGACAGTAGGGTTGTGCAGTGCTGGCTCCAGATTTTGGGGGTCCCTTGGGCAAGTCAGCCTCCATGTGCCCTCTCCCTCAGTGAGTCTGCCTTCTCACCACCGTCATAGCCAGCTGCTTCTGCTCCTCATCTTCTTTCTCATCATTGCTCCCATGTGCTTGACAGGCAGGGAGCAAGGAGGCCACGGCATCTCCTGCTCCTCCTTCTCACCATCACCGTGATCTGGGCCAGAGCGAGAAGGCAGGTTGCAATGGAGAAGAGGAGGAGCAAGTCCAGGGAGTCTTGTCAATGGGCCCCTGCTGAGGTGTGGGCCCTTGGCAGGTTCCCAACCGTGCCTACCCATGCCATCAGTCCTGGGCTTGAGAGAAGAGCTGAGATTCAATGGGCATAAACAAGAGGTGTCGAGATTTGTTCAACCGTGAGGATTTACAAGCTACAGCGTGAACATGCTAGTTGGCTTTATTTAAGCTGGCATGCGGCTGGATCACACGTGGGTACTATCGCATTGTTTTGTATCTGCCCTCTGTGTCCAGAGCAGTGAATGCATCAGGTCAGCCCCTGTGCCAGTAATGGAGGAAACAGGCCCTAGTCTAGTGAACGTTGCACCTGATCCCATCCCAATGTTAAGGCTGTGGAAGAAAGGTCTGCAGACAAGCCACTGGTGTAGCCATCAGTAGGAAACCTCACGTTGCCTTTGTGGCTGCAAGTTGCAACCGCCCAGTGGCCACTGCCACATCTGCCACTACAACAGAAGCACTCACCAACTCCTCAGCTGCCTTGTAACCCGTTCATCCGCAGATGATACCATCTACTGAATTAAACCATTGCGCTGTTTCAGGTTCCCCAGCTCCTTTTGGAGAAAGAGGAGCAGCGCTCTTCTGATGCACCGTTGCGCCATTAAGAAGTGCTCTGCCGTCACGTGGCAGGAGAGGGACCCGACCGGTTTGGGTTTTTTAAGCTAGAAATTCAGAAGTCAATCAGATGAAGGGCAATTGCTTGTTAGCGCACCCCTGTTCCTCACGCCCTCCATTTGTTTCAGAATAAAATCCTGCTGCAGGCCTCCCTAGTTCAGACTTGCATGTTGAAAACCTCTTTTATTTGCTTCCCCCCAAATCTGGAAATCCAAACTCCGGAAAATAATGAAGAAAATTAAGAGAAGAGGTGGTCAGATTGGCTTCTTTGACTGGAATGGTGGCATTCCGGGTCTTTTCCAAATAATGCCATCTTATATCTGTATTCTGGAATCGGAATGTTGTTTTCTTGGACCTACGGACACCATCAGGGGGCGCCACATACCTCTTTAAGGAGACAGGCTTGCCCATTAGTTGATGTTGATATATTCATTTGTTAAAACTGGCTTAGCCTCCTGAAATGTTACTTTCCCCACTCAGATAACCCATTAAAGGTGAAGTTGCACATGTTAGAAGTCACACACAGTTTCTCTCCTGTATTCCAGGACTGGATCTGGCAAGCTACACAGAACTATTCCCAGAGAGGGGAGGTGCAAAGGGATGGAAAATATAGGGTAGATTTAAGGGTGTTTTCACACAACCTCTGAAGCTTATTTTTGTGACCATGTGAATATTGTTAATGTAGGACAGAAAGCAGAACAGAGCAAGTTTGCCATCGAATGGACATTCTAGCCAGTGCATGATGATGTATGAATTACAGACACATAGGAAATGAAGGAAAAATATTTTAAGAGTCATTTGTAAATTGGGCTAAGAGATGTCAGGGCTAAGCTTCGGAGGCAACATTAAATGTATCTGTGCATTTAACATGCATATGTAAGTTGTGATGCTGCTCATTATTGGGATCGCACCCAGCAGGGAGGGGGAATGTAACCTTTTTCTTTCCCTGTTGGTGTTCTAAGAAAAATCTCCTCCTCTGAAACCTCTATTTGCATTGGAAGGAAATACCTAATTGGTGCCAAGAACTTTTAGGCCTGATTCAGATGTAACAACAACCCAGAGTATGGGTTGAGTATGCATTTTGTTGAACCATGGGTTGTTATGTGCGCGCATCGCACTATGGTTTAACTCTATATTATTAACCATGAACAATCCAGACTTCACAACCCAACAACAAATCATGGCTTCTCTTCCTGGATTGTTTGTGGTTAACAACCCGTAGTTAAACCAAAGTGCAGGGTTTGCACATAATGACAACCCACGATTCAAGGACAACACATACTCAACCTATACTCTGGGTTGTTGTTACATGCAAACCAGGTCTTAATGTCACCTCTAGCTTGGCCCTCAGAGTCAGAGCCAAGCTAGAGTGAAGGGCTCATAGGTGATCAAGTTTCACTTTGCTAGTTCCTGTACCTTTTTCAAGAGACATAATACACAACCCTTTCCTTTAGCACCTGAAATTTCTGTGGAATCCTCCATCTTTGCAACTTCTTTTCTCTTGCTGTGTAAGGCAATACTAATTGATTTGGTTCCACTCTTTGCTTACAGAGGAGCCTTGACCCTTTTCCCTAACTCAGTTTTTTTATAACTTTAAGGACAGCAGTAACGTGGTGAGGGATAGAGATGTGAAGCCCAGGGGGTGGAGTGGGGTGACCCAGAAAAATTGGGGGAAACCCCCCATCTCTTTCCAGACACTTTTTTTGTCCTGGGGGGATTTTTTTCTTCTTATTTCTTTACTTTTCTGGATTGTCCCCCCTTCCCCCCCCCAGGCCTTCATATCTCTAGTAAGGGACCGTAGCAGCTGTATAGCCAAACCCAAATCCCACAGCGCAGAAGTCCCCACTCCTAGGCAGGATTGGGTGGGAAGGGAAATCTGCTGGAGGAGCTTCAGCCGACGGCACTTTCCCCTCAGAACCTTCAGTGGAAGCCACACATGCCTTAGTCATGAATGTCACGAGGCTGTGCTACCTTTTAGGCCATCCTTCTGCAACCTGTTGCCCTCCAGATGTATTGGATTGCAACTCCATGCTGGCTGGGAATGATGGGAGTTGCAGTCCAACACGTCTGGAGGGCACCGGGTTGGAGAAGGCTGTTTTAGACTGATACAAGCAGGAGCCCAGTTCCAGCTCCAGGTTTTGGAGGGCCCTGGAGCGAGACACCCTCCCTAGGCCCCCTTCCCTCAGCAAGTCTGCCTTCTCGCCACCACTGTCGCCGGCTGCTCCTCGCCCTCTTTCCCATCACGGCTGCCGCTTGCATGTCTGGCAGGCGGAGAGCCAGTGAGCATGGAGGCCATGGCACTGTTGTCTGGGGCAGAGCGAGAGGCAGGTGAACAAAACAGCTGCAGTGGTGAAGAGGAGGAGCAGCTCCAGGGGGTTCGTGTCAGTGGGCCCCTGCTGGATGTGGGCCCTTGACTGGTGCCCAGTCATGCCTGTGCTTGACTCCGGCCCTGCATGTGCATTTATTCCCTGCAAATTCTTAAGGGATTTTAAGAGACATACTAAACCAGGCGTCTCTAGGCCTACATGCTAGGGACTCCGTGTGTGTGTGTGTGTGTGTGTGTGTGTAACATCCGAAAGTCTTCCTGCTTCCAAATGTGATTTTTTTTTGTCCCACATATTCCATTTCAGTTACTTCTTTTCAGTCACAGGGCAGAGGCAGCCCTGTGCTATAAAACCACATCCTATTCCATCCCCTAAAAGATCATTACTAATCGTTGGTTAACTACACAGGAAATGAATCCATCTGTTTTCTGAATGCCTTTGCGTGGGTGGCTGTGTGCTGTGTGTACTGTAAGAAGAGATGGGAAAGTGAACGGGTGCTGAAGGGAGAATTAAATGTTTAGATTTGGGGAAGAAGAGGCGAAGGTATAGTACAAATAAATAACTTCTCCTTCAGGCCTGGAAGGCCTGATTCCGGATTTCATTTCACCCATTAGAAGTGCCAAGATGCTCCGTAGCCCACAGGCTGTGCTGCTGTGTGATCCCCTTCATAGGATCATCGCTTCCCCCCCCCCCCAGTGGCTCTGCTCCTGTGCCTTTTAACAGCAAGGTTGAAATGAGTGTGGGTTGTCGTTGAACCATGGGTTATTGTGTTGTGTGAACCCAGCTGTGCTAACGAGCCATGGTTTGTTAACCACGAACAACCCACAGTTCACAACCCAACAACAAACAATGGATCCTCTTCATGGATTGTTCATGATTAGCAAACCATGGTTTGTTAATGCAGCTGGCTTCACACAACTGTCAGGAGCGCCCTAGCGGCCTCTTTCAGTAGACTCCAATAGCCAACTCAAGACACAGATGAAAGGATTCTTTTCAAGGCTTTAATTCTATTACAACTTAATGACTCTTTCAGATGCTAATCACCAGCTATTAAGTAAGGAACAGCAGAGTAGCCTATGCTCCGAGTAGGCAGTTGATCCCCATTTGAAGGAGAGTCACTTGAAGACCCTGAACTTATGGGCTAGGGAGAGATCCTCCCTCTTTCCCTTGGGTCCACGGGAGGGAGCTGTTGCTTGCGTGCCAAAAGGGCGCTACGCCTCCTTTCCACGCCCTCCATCGCTCGTCGCTCCCTGTGTCTGCATCGAGCGTCTAGCAAGCCCCGTTCTTGCACTCTCTCACTGCCAGGGTCACTATCTATCTCAGGAATGCCGGCAGGAGGAATCTCTGCCAGCTGCTGTGCCTGTGAGGAATGAGCTGGCTCCTCTCCCACGGATTGCTGATCCTCCTCAGAATCAGAACTGCTCTGGGGTTCTATAGGCTCAGTTTCCACCCTGACAACAACACAACAACCCACGGTTCAACAACAACCCCCACTCAAACCATACGAAATCCTTGAGTGTGGCTTATTATGATGTGTGAACCCAGCCAGGAGTGTGAACCCAACCATGGTTTCCCAGCCCTACATTGAGATGCTGGGGATTGAACCTGAGATCTTTGGCATGCAAAGCAGGTGCTCTGAGCTATTGTCCTTCACCTAAAAATAAAGTGAGTTTCTAGTCTTCGTGGTTCTAAATAAAGGGCTCAATTAACTAGGAATAAAAGAAGCTGCCTTTTACTGACTAAGTCAGACCCTTGGTCCATCTAGTTCAGGATAGCATGCAAAGCATATGCCCTGGCACTGTGCTACAGCCCTTTTCACCTGCTTATTTTTGTGTGTGTAAGTCAGGTGGCCGTTAAAAGCATAGAAGCCCTGCCGGAAGAAAACATTCCACCAGCAAACCAATAATGTACAAGTTTCAGGTCAGGCGTATGATATTCATTTCAGCACTAAATGTGACAGGTGATATAACTGTCACTGAATGAGAGAAATGTAGCTCCGCACACACCTACCCTTGTGAAACATACACGTGTGTGTTTTTTCAGTATCACCATGCTTGCGTTCAAGCAATGGCCATTTTTACACATGCTCACAGACGTATTGTCATAAGGAAACATGGCAGCTAGGACTGGAGCGAGGCAGCTGGAAGGACAACAAAGAAAGAGCCTTCCTACATGAGGCTTTTACTGTCTGCTTGTGACTGCTCACTCGTGGTAGTTTGTGGGTCCTTTACATGACATAGTCAACCTCTAGTGCCTCTCCCATGCTTTCCAACTATTAACATGCTTTTTTCCTAGTGAGGGAAGTCTGGTATTATTTAGAAATGGCGAAATGACAGTCTTGTGTAATTGCGCAATTCCGCTATACCACAGTGCCACCTAGTGGTTGTATATTGAAACATAGAAAGGCAGAGAAAGAAACCCCCCAGAGAAAAGCACGTGTAAAGGATCTGAACTTAATCCCGCAAAGTATCCAGAAGCATAAGCCTCGGTAAAGGTGTGGGATAAAAGCCTCATGTAGAAATGCCCATGTCCATGTGTGTGTTTTCAGTATCGCCATGCTTGCATTCCAGCAGTGGCCATTTTTACACATCCTCACAGATGTAGTATCATAAGGAAACAGGGCAGCTATGACTGGAGTGAGGCAGCTGGAAGGACAATAAAGAAAGATATGGGGCAGAGGCTATGTGGGGTGAGAGGAAGGAGCCGAGGCCAGCTGGAGAAGAGTATCAGGTCTGATGTTCTTGCTCACAACCTGTCACAGAGCATGTTCTGTAGCCTGGAACCAAGTTCTGAAGTTAGGGACATCCCCTATAGTTGTCATGTTCTGGAATAAAAGACACGTGGTAAAAGCCCCAAAGAGGGAAATACGGTGACACAGAAGATGATGAAAGACCTCCTGAATTTGCCGACCCATTTCCAAACAAGCCCCCTTTTCTCAGGTGTGCCTGCTGTCCCATTCAGGATCATGGCATTTCTGGGTGCTGCTTGTGCTACCGCCTTCCTTGCCCTGACTTGCCCTTTTGTATTCCGATGCATGATCCCTTGTGGATGTGATGTCCTGTGTCAGTAATCTACTATTTGCCCAGCTAGTGCTTTCCCTGAGCATGCCCCAATTATTATCTTTTCCCCTGCATGAGTTCTGGTGAACACAACTATGATGATTTTTCTTTTCTTTTTTTCTTTTCCTCCCATTTTGCTTGTAAATTTTGACCAAATGATCAAGGTTTTGAATAAATGGAGAACATTTTGAACTCGGAGTACTTCATTTTGTGTCATTAGGATGGTTATTATTTTGTATTATTTCTACAAAAAAAGGGGAGAAAGATTTTCCAATTTCCTGTTCTTTTTCTGTTTCTTTGACATTATTTCTTCTGCCTTAACCAGCAAGAAATAAAGGAGCCCTGGTGTTTCTTTCTGGGCTTCTCTACACGAAGCTTTTTTGTGCGCTTGTGGCAGTTGAGCTTGAGCTACTACTCATTGGTAGTTTGCGGGTCCTTTACACAACATCCTCATCCTCCAGGGCCTCTCCCGTGCTTTGTGACCTTTCTCTTGATTTTTTTCTTAACAGGGAAAGTCTACTATTTTCTCTCCATGGTAATAGTATTTCTGCAATTGCGCTATACCACAGTGCAAACTAGTGATTGTATAATAAAACACATAGAACACCCAAGAAAGAAAATCCCTGGAAATAAGCACATGTAAAGTAGCCGATCTTAATCCTGCAGAGAATCCAGAAGCAGAAGCCCCGGTAAGGGTGTGGGATTTCAGCCTCATGTAGAGAAGCCCTCTATCTCTTTCTAAAGCCATAGTCAGTTAATTATTCTAGCAGTGGAGACTGGTGGCTCTGAGGTCAGTGGGACGGTGAATCTGCTCTGGGTTTCACATTGGGCTTCACACCTTGGATAGCTCCTTTAGCGTTCTGACTGGTTCTGACTGAAACCCGGAGTGGATTCGCCGCCCCACTGACATCGGAGCCACCAGCTTCCGCTGGATTCTAGAGCAGCCTTCGCCAGTGCCCTCCAGAAGTGTTGAATTACAACTCCGATCATCCCCAGCCAACATGGCATGCTGGCTGTGGATGATGGGAGCTGTAATCCAACTCATAAGGAGGATGCCGGTTGGGGAAAGGCTGCGCTAGAGAAATATTCAGACCTTCCAGTCTTGGTAATGCAGAGTGAAGAAATGGTGTCTTCTCTTCAAAATGACTTTGGTCCCACTCAACAGTTCCACATTATGGAGTGACCAAGGTTCACCTTGAAAGACGATAGTTTATATAAGCCGCTTTTAAGACATGAATATGTGCAGTCCTAATTTGACTTATTTACAGTGCCATCTTATGCATGTTTGCTCTGAAGCCAATCCCATTGTGTTCAGTGGGGTTTACTCCTAGGTAAGTCTGCATAGGATTGCAGCCACATTGTCTGAGTTATAGTCCTGCCTATCAGTTTCAATCTAAGCAAGTAATGCAAGGTTCAGCTCATAAGTTCCTTCCTTAGGGGAGGGATGGGCAACTGGCAGCCCTCGCACCACAGGCAGCCCTTGGCTTAGTTTCCTGCCACTCTTGGCCTAATTTCAGAAGCCATCAGCAAGCGATCAGTTCAGATGAGTCCCTCCCTGGCAGCCCGCTGGGTGGAGAGGAAGAGGGAGAGAGAAAGAGAAGAGGATAGCAGAAAGAGAGGGGGGAGAGAGAGAGAAAGGGAGAGTCGGAGAGAAAGAGAAAAGTGGTGGTCTCGCCCACTCTGGACTTGCCCACCACCAGCATGTGGCCTCTGCCCAGCATCCCGGAGGGAATGCAGGCCTTGGCAGAAAAAAAATAAGGATCCCTACCCCGGTCTTGGGGGATTCTCTAAGTTTGCAAGGTAACACAGCATATAATACTAACAATGCTGATTGCTTAACAATGTAACCAAAACCTCCCTAATGAGCCTTAATTGTATTGCCTTTCACTGGCACAGACTGCAGTAATGGAACTTGTAAATAAGACCCAGATGCTTCAGTATAGAGCAGCAAAACTCTCCCAATACTGTACTGTTTCCAAATACGTTGGAGCGATTTATAGTCTATACAGTTTCTTCAAGCACTAGACCACATAGCAAGCCAACCCCCAGTTCAGTGAATTTTAATTCCAACCAAAGTTGCAGTGCCAGATGAAACTAACATAATTAATTTGTATTTATGTTTATATTTCTGTTCCATGATCCTTTCAAAAATGTAAAGCAGCTTGCAGTCTTAAAAGCTCCACCAGTTGAGTACTTATGCCAAAATATAGCAATTCTTAATCACGATTGAGGCTGCAATCTTATACACGCTTACCTGGGCATACCCAATGGGACGTACTTCCAAACAGGATTGTGTTGCAAAAATTTTAAATGTGATCAATATAAAAACACCATAAAAGTCTCCCCTTTATAAAAGACAACAACAACTTGGGGCATTAGGTGCCTTCTGAAATAAAATTGCTTGTCATAGGCTTATATGCCAAAAGACATCCCATAAGGTAGGAGGGCAACTAATGGCAACTAACGGCAGATGCTCGGCAACTAATGGGCCACCCAAAGAGCCAATTGCTTTGTCAACGGCATCTCCACTGTTGTTATAGTGAACCACTATAAATCCAAAATACATTTCTCCAGTGTATTGATTTATTCAAGGTTAAGCGTGGCAAAATAAAAGAAGTTGCTCAAATATCTTGACTTTTGAGCTCCATTCAGAGACGGCTATGTGCAAAATGACAAGATTCAGCAATTAGTATAGCGTGTGGCGTACCTTGATGCAGGTTATGCCTTTGCCTCTGCATTTGGATGTGGTCAGCCAGTCTGGAGGAACAGGCTGGTTATCTATACCGTATCACCATTGTGTCCGTTGTCTCCAGGCGTAACCCATGCATGCGTGGGAATGCATTTGGAGATCTGCACAGAAGGCTGAGCCAACCTGCTCTTGTTTTCCAAAACATGCAGTCTGTTGCGTGCATGGAACATTTCCCCTCACGCTCACAAGCTTCCAGTTGTGCATGGAAGAGGCAAACTGGATTGGGCGTTTTAGACTACAGAAACATAGAATTGTAGAGCTGAAAAGGACCTTGGAGATCAGCCTTCCAGTGCCCTCCAGTTGTTTTGGACTGCAGTTCCTAGCATTCCTAACCATTGACCATGCTGGCTAGGGCTGATGAGAGTTGGCAGCCCAAAACACCTGGAGGGTATCAGGTTCTCCACCCCTGATCTAGTCCAATTCCCTGCTCAGTGCAGTTAAGAAGAAAAAGAAGGAACAATACCGTGCAAGCAATACAGAGAATGTTCATGTCCATAAAAGAGGGCTGAAGGAAAAATTAGAGACTGCTGAACCTTCAGACTGCAGACTGATATAAATTGGACAAACATTACAATAAAAATCACATCTTTTGATTTAATTTCATACGATCTGAGTACATGTTGGCTTATTCCAAACACTTCGATGTGCATGTATTCCTGCAAGAAGTGACTGCAAAGATGATTGGCGGCTGGGGATGATGGATTGAGCGCACCAGGTTTGGGAAAAGGTGCAACATGCATCTGGCTGCTGATCCACTGCATAAACTGCCTCTGTTACACGAGCCAGTTTGCCATGCATCGTGGTCCAGAGTTTGACAAGTGCAGAGGCCTTTTACAGGCCTAAGTTCCCTTTTGGTCCCTTCAGAAGATGATTTTTAAAAGGAATATGTGAACATTCAGTTTGAGGCTCTTTCACAACATCTCTGGGTGCTTCCACATTAGCAGACCTTCCAAACGAAGTTTTTATCATTCCATTGCCCTGCCTTGTTCATAGAATTTTATAGGGGTTCAGATGACCATGTCTTCCAGTTTTAATCCTACCATAGTGTCCCACCGCTTCTTCCATCGGTTTACTTACCATAGAAAATCTGTTAGGAAAGAAAAGACAAGATAGCTGCATAATGCCTTCTAATTAGTAGCGCTAGACCCCTCCATCCAGAAGCATCCTTTTGCTTTATTCACATTTTTCAGGGCATCTGTATGATGTCATCTCATCACATCATTATTTCCCATATTTTCTCCGTGGCACTCCGGTTTCTTTTGGGAGTTGACAAAATCCAACTTCGGGGGGAAAGAACAGAACAGCTGAGCAATCCCTCCAGGTGCCAATCACCTTAGTACTAGAATCTTAGAATAGTTGGGTTGGAAGGGGCCTACAAGGCCATCGAGTCCAACCCCCTGCTCCATGCAGGAATCCAAGTCCCCTTAGTACACAATAGCTTTAACATGTGAAGTGGCGTTGCAGGCAGTTGAGTGTTTATTCGTTTCTTTTATTTGTAGCCCACCTTTCTACCAAAAAATGGCACTCAAGGCAGCTTACAAAAACAATTTAAAATAGTTTAAAACAATAATACACATTAAAATACACTGACAGAATAAAAGCAGCACCCAACCCACAGACCTCACAGGCCAAAGGCCTTCTTGGATGAAGTGGTGGCCTTTGCCTGCCAGTGGGAGGACAGCAGACAGGGAGCGAACCTGGCCTCCCCTGAGAGGGAGTTCCCACATTATGGCCAACCTTATGGGTCTCATAGGAGCCACTTAGGGCTCAACCCCACTCCCCTGCCTCGCAAATTTATTGTCAATGCTAAGGTTTAGTAAGATAAAGGAGGGAATATCCTGAGCATGTGCAGAATGCCTGCACCTTACTACTGGGTAATCACAGCTAGTTGTTTCTCTCCCCATATCTACAATGAGAGCCTTTCTGGACAAGGCTTTTCTTATGCGCTTGTGATTGCTCACTCATGGTAGTTTGCATGTCTTTTACATGTTGTCGTCATCCTCCACAGCCTCTCCCATGCTTTACGACCATTATCACTTTTTTTTCTTAACAGGGAAAGTGTGGGTTAAAAGCTTCAAGTAAAAAAGCCCTGAGAATGCAGGGTTCCAGGATAAGAGTGCATGGCTTCCTGGTAATCATAAACACAAGTGCCTGCCATTTTAGAAATTAACTGGAAGGGACAGGTTAATCAAACTCAATGTCAGCCCAAGAGCTTTTGCTGCCAAAGGCAAAGGACAAGATGGCGCCCCCTCCTACTCCATGTACAAAAGCCAACTGGACTGGCAGACGGATCTGTCTTCAACACTCATAATAGGGCAGTGACCTCCACTGCCCCTGAAAGTTGCAGGCTGACTTAGGGGGTGAGCTCTCTCCACCAACACCTTGCTGCTGCCTTCTAGCATCTGCCGCAGGAGGTGACTGCTTCACTCTAACGGTAGGG
The DNA here is from genome assembly GCF_057233095.1 of Heloderma suspectum. Classification (NCBI taxonomy): domain Eukaryota; kingdom Metazoa; phylum Chordata; class Lepidosauria; order Squamata; family Helodermatidae; genus Heloderma; species Heloderma suspectum. The sequence goes on along the minus strand of NC_139471.1, from coordinate 20,780,548 downwards.
CCGGCCCTAATCAAACTCATTTATATCCCACCATTTGTAGCGGCCTGGGCTGAGGTCAGGCTTGGGATCCCTTTTGTGAAGACGATGCATGTTCATTCTGAGTTTCCTCAGAGAACCCACTGGGGGTAGCTTCCAGACAAAGGACTCTCAGCACTACCACTCAAAAGGCATTCTGCAGCTATTCGGAAGTTTTCTCCTTTTTTTCTGGCAAGATAAAAGATGGAAGGAGTGGTAGGAAAACACAGGAAGGTTACAAATGGGGTGTGGCAGCATCTAGATCCCCTGTAAAATCTTTTGTTTGAAGCTAAGCGATCGCAAGACAAAAGCCTTGTCTGGATGCACCTAAACGCCTTATGCAGTATGATGAAACCTGGCCACATAACCCGGATTTCAAACATCTCTCATAGGAAACCAATATGGATTTGGAGGCGATTTTTTTTTTTTAAGTCATCTGAGCCAAGACTCAGATGCAGACAGATGGTTGTTCTCTTGAGAAGTCAGGATGTTCTCTGCTGTGAGGAAATTTGGTTCTCCCAAGGCTGCTTCTGAAGAAGGTCAAATAAGACTGACTCAAAATGCTTGGTTTAGTAAGGAAGAACCTCATATGTTGGCTGGAACTTGGAAAATCTCTCTGCAACTTTTGTTTTCTGCACCCCCTCTATGCCTCCCTGCTCGCACCCCCCCATCCCAACTCCCAAGCTTTCTGATGAGGCTTGGAAGGGGTGGCAATGTTTGCCTGGTCTCCTTCCTTCCACCCCCAATATTTCCCTATATGCACATGTTTTTTCCCCCTTCTCTCTTTGTGCAGCTCAGCCAATATCCTCATCTACGGGAGGAAATGGAACGAATAGTTACGACCCACATCCGTGAGCGAGAGGGCAGGACCAAGGATCAGGTATGTATGGAGAGGCTTCACATTTGTACATATACACGCATAACGTATGCAGCATAGCACACTAATATACATGCTCAGGAAGACGTGAGGCATGTGCAATTTTAAAATAAAACTACCTTTATTTAAAGATTTTTCAAAACAGTGGTACATTAACCAGTGTTTCATACTCGCAGACACTATAACCTATTTTGACAGATGCACTTTCTTTTCAGAGTTACAAGAGACCGAACACATCTAAACTACAAAGTACGACCTACTCTCAAATAATTAAAATGTGGTTTATTTAAAAAATAGAAATAAAGTTTTGTCTATGTCAGTATCACAATATAAATATAGACAAGGCTGACCCACAGCATTTTGATGCTTGAGGTAAAGGATACGATAGCGCTTCCCCAGTTCTTCTGATTCCATGTACAAAAGTTGACCAGACAGCCAGTTGAATCTTATTTCAGCAGCATCCTCCACTCCACCAGGGGGCAGAAGAGTAGCTTAAGGGGCATAGAGCTGGTCACATGGCACAGGCATCTCTACCCACTCCACACCCCGCAGCATCTCCTGCCTAAAGTGGACTTCTCACTTTTTACATATCCCTTCTTTTGAGTCAACAAGAAATCACCCTTCAAATTAGGGTGCAAAGCATTTTGCCTAAGTAGTTTTTACATTACAACCAATTCCCAAACTTTCTGCATCAGTGATTGTGATTTTAGAGAAATTGGGTACTAATTATTATTGATTATTATTACCAATAATTGTTAGTAATTGGGTACTGATAATTCCTTTTTCAGTGAAACTGTTGTAAAATGGTATGAGGGTGATGTACATACCCACTCTGTAAATCCCTCTGTAAATCCATTGACATCGCCCCTTGTCCCTTTCTCATTCCTCTGTTTGTATCTTCTTTCCCCAGGTTATGCTCCTGATAGACATTGAACTGGCTTACATGAATACCAACCATGAAGATTTCATCGGATTTGCCAAGTAAGCACCAGCGATGGCATGGATTGCATGTTTTTCTGGAACTCCGTAATATTATAGTAGTATTTCTTTGTGATGAACTAGGTGATGGGTTGCACAGTGGTGCAGTGGTAAACTTTAAAATGCAGGTGCTCACCATGACAGCCTCCATAGTCACAACCCCAAGGAGAGTCCAAAAATGCAGTCAGCTGTGTTGATCCATATCAACAAACCAGCTCTAGCAGTTTTCCTCTCCACCAGGAGCTGGTCTTTTTGCAAAGCTCATGGGTCTGAATTGCCCATTCAGTACCAAGCCACCCCAAAATACTTTGCATTACTGCAGGGAACAAGATATTGTTGCCAGGAAAATTCCTTTCCGCCCCAGCTTCTGTAAGGATTGCAGCTAAGCTCGGAGTCTGAGAGGGGTGGGAGGTGACACCAGCATCCCACCACTGGTCTTGGGTCTGCACTTCATCATGCTTTACCATTTCCATCCCTTCCTGATCATTTTTACCCCTGGCCTCCTCCTCCGCTTAAGGGTGGTTGAGAATCAGTAATAGTTGCCCAGTTAGGAAAGAGAATGGGTTCTCCCAGGCGAGGCTTTTCTCCTGCAGTCGCCCAGCCTCAAACATGGGATTTTACAGGGTTCTCAGAACATGTCACCTCCCATGTTTTCCCACCACTTCTTCTGTCTTTCTTTGTACCTGAAAAAAATGAATTAAGGAGGAAAAGACAGGATAGGCGCACAGTGCCTCTCGATTGGTAGCACCAGTGCCAGCTCTCGGTTTTTGAGGGCCCTCGAGGAGCAGAACCCCGTGGGCCCCCTCCCTTGGCAAGCCTGCCTTCTCGTCGCCACGGTCACCTGCTGCTCTTGCCCCTCCTCCTCTTCCTCCTCCTCGCTCCCACTGGCTTGCTTGACAGGCAGAGAGTCGGTGAGCAAGTTGGCGGCGGCATCTGCTGCTCCTTCTTCTCACCACCAGTGTTGACTGAGCCAGAGCAAGAGGCAGGTGAAGAAGCAGGTTGCCGTGGGGAAGAGGAGGAGCAGGTCCAGGAGGTGTGGGCCCCTGGCAAGTGCCCAACCATGTCTACCCTTGATGCTGGCCCTGGGTAGCACTCGGAGCCCTCCATCTGGAAGCATCCAGTGTTGCTCCCAGGGCCGACCCTGCCATTGGACAGAGTGAGGTGGCTGCCTCGGCCGGCCGGGGCTGAGAGGTGTGGAGGGGGCAGCGAAGGGAGCCCCTTGGCTGTTCCCCTCTGCTGTGTGTCCCATGTGGCCTGTCCTACAACCGCTAAGCTATCCTCAGCGGATACAGGAGGGTGCTGTCCAACCACTGACTGGAGGATGCTGTCCATCACCAGTGTCCAAGTAAGATTCAACTGCCAGTCTGATTGGCTCCTAGGGGTGCAATGGCAGAGGGGACACTATCTTGTCCTTTGCCCCAGGCAGCAGAATGTCTCGGGCTGGGCCTGGTTGCAGGAGCTGATCTCCCGTTGCAGGCAATGGGAGCTTTCATCATAAGAGCATAAGGGGAGCCCTGCTGGATCAGACCCAGGGTCCATCTAGCCCAGCATTCTGTTCGCACAGTGGCCAACCAGCTGTCGACCAGGAACCCACAAGCAGGACATGAGTGCAACAGCACCCTCCTGCCCACATTCCCCAGCAACTGGTGAATGTAGGCATACTGGCTCTGATACTGGAGGTAGCACATAGCCATCAGGACTAGTAGCCATTGATAGCCTTTTCCTCCAGGAATTTGTCTAACCCTCTTTTAAAGCCATGCGAATTGGTGGCCATCACGACGTCTTGTGGTAGCAAATTCCAGTTTGACAATGCGCTGTGTGAAGAAGAACTTTCGTTTATCCATCCTGAATCTCCCACCAATCAGCTTCATGGGAGGACCCCTTTGGGTTCTAGTCTTATGAGAGAGGGAGAAAAATGTCTCCCTATCCACTTTCCCCTCACCATGCTGGGACTAAAAACAGCTTCCAGGGTGGGCTGAGGGATTTTCATCAGGACCGTGGTGGGGCAGGAAAGGGTAAATCCCCCTCCCAGTGCATTGTGGTCCCAATGCTTATCAGCACGCAGCCCCCACCCCCCTTGCTAGAGGAATGGGAGGGGCTGAGCACATCAAGGAAAAGAATTCAAGCTAAACGTGAAGCTGAGGCCAGAAAATCTGAATGCAGTTTAGTAGTCCCAAACCGAAGAAGTTTCTAATGTCTTCCCTCTTGTTTGGCTTGTCCTGTAGTGCTCAGCAGAGGAGCAGCCAGATGAGCAAGAAGAAAACAGCTGGTAATCAGGTAGGCGACATCTTTCGTTGGCATCCCGGGCCACCTTTCAAAGCCGTGAGATGGATGGACGTTTGCTTTGCAGGCGATGGAAGATTTTGTTAACAGGATTGTGAAGAGGGAAGGAACCTGAAAGCCATCTCATCCAGCCCATGAGACAGGGGCAAAATACTCCATTCCCTTGGGGGCAAAGGGGAATCCAGGAGATTAATCCTTATTATGGCTTTAATCTTCAGTTAATTAATTGGTAATATTAATCAGCTAAAGCAGTGGTGGCCCTCCCAAAGTTGTTGACTGCCGCTCCCATCAGTCCAAGCCAGCATAGTCAATGGTGAGGGATGATGGGATGATGGGACTTGCAGTCCAACAACATTTGGAGGGTCACCCATAGGGGTGTTCATCGCTGTGAAATTCGGTCCTTTGGGAGCTCAGTGGACTCCCACTGAGCACCTGTCTCGGCTCACATTTGCAGGCTGCGCCATGCAGTTTTTCCTGAAATCTGAGAACGTTTCCATTTTTTAAACATATCACGTAAAAAGACATTTTTGCAAATTTCAGGTGCAACTTGCGTAATTTACGCAAATCACAGTCATGATGTGCGCAAATTACGCAAATTACATCCCAAATGTGTGTGAATCACATAAATTGCAGCTGCAAATGTCTTTTTACGCAAAAAATGTTAATCTGTGAGCTGGCCTGACTCAGTGTAGATCAAGTCAGGCCAGCTTGTGGGGAAGCAAGCCAAAATCCGGGGGCAGGGTGGGGGTGGGGAGCCGGTGACAACCCAATGAGCTCCACCCCCCAGACGGATTCTGCCAATATCCCTAGTCACACATTCCCCATCTTTGAGCCAAAGCTTTAATCGTATGGTTACCTGATAGCTCAACTAGCTGACCTGGGGCAAGTTCCTTGAATTAACTGTTGGCTACATGCCATACAGAGTGAATTCTATCCAGGGCCTATCCAGATTATTTAAAAAACTCCACTTTTCTCATGGTACTATATTCCGGTTTTAGTATGATCGCTGTGTGTGCATAATATATGGAGCGATACTAAATAAATAAATAAAATCATTTGTAGTAGAATAGTAGTAGTAGTTTTTGCTATTATTCCTAAAATTGTTAGGCACGGTATAAAAATGAAAAACTAAATGGGCTCTGCTCACAGGTTGACAGTTTAAAGCAGCCTTCCCCAGCCCGGTTCCCTCCTGATCAGAATGGGGAAGAAATTCATTCAGTTTGCAAACTATATGTGAACTGACCAAATTCATACTACCCAAACCCGTATGCAAACCAGATTAATTGATGCAATTAAACATTGATATCGTCATTTTTCTGAAATCTGCACTCAAAATTTACACATCAAAAAATGTCTATAGTATGAAAAAGCGGGCACAAAAATGTGTATATTATGGAGATGTGTGCACTAGAACGCTTTATCCAGTGGAAAATTCCCTTCAGAGATGGATATAATTTGAAAAATGTGTACAAAAATACATTTTGAGAAATGCACATGAAAATACATGCACATTTTCATGCCGACTTAAAAAACACACACCAAACTGATGCAGCAGTGGGTCAGAATGAGTGTAATGAGAAACAGAGTGAAATTGAACTTGACAGATTCATCCATCTCTACCTCCAGATGTGTCAGACTACACCTCTCATCTTTATATAATGGGAGCTGTAGTCCAGCATACCTGGAGGACACTAGGTTAGGGAAGCTGATCAAAGGAATGAAATGGGGAGAGGATACTGCAGTACTAGCATCAGACCATGGCTCTAAGGGAGAAACTGTCAGTGGCATTTTAAATCTAGAAAGACACTTAGAATTTGAAATCCCATTTTTCAGGGCATGTCATGGGGGTGCAAAGCACTTCCTGCTGCCCCAGTACAGTTATGGGCCAAAAAGAACACTTAGAATGCAATGCTGTGCATGTTTAGCATAGCTGGCTAGGGAATGCTAGGAGTTGTAGGACTTTTTTTCTTGTCTGGACATGCATAGCACTGTGTCTTTAGGTCGTATTTATACGACAGGCATACGCTTGTTCAGTAGTTCATCTCCACTGCCGAGCGAACCTCGCCTCGAATTGCAATTCTGTGAGCGGGGCTACAGCTCTTTAACAGAGAATCCTCAGCACTCTCACCAAATTACAGCTCCCAGGATCCTTAGAAGGAAGCCATGACAGTTGGACTGGAATAGAAGGCATACCAATGTGTAGCGAAGCTCTGCCTTCCCTAACAATATCTGGCTGGAGGATGCTGGGACTTGTAGTTCAACACATCTGGAGGACACCAGGTGGGGAAGATTGGTGTAGATATACCTTTAGAGCTGCAGCGAGGCTGAGTATAGCTTCTTCTTCCAATGCCCTTTCTGAAGATATGACTTTACTGGCTATCTCTTGACCCTGGCCAGTTGCATCGAAAGACGTTCGGGGAAGGAATACTGCAGATCTGTCCAGCCTGTTCATATTTCACTTTTGGGCTTGCCTGCTGTAACCAGCCTATGCTTCTTTTTATTTATTTTTCATCTTCCCCCTTTTACCTGCGCAGATTTTGTTTTGTGATGTGCTCTTTATGATGTTTTTGCAACAAAAGTGTTAATTTAGCCAATGTTTCTGGTGATATATGTTTGTTTTTGTTATTTTATATATATAAATATCTGCATCTATATATTATTTCCTTTTTGGAGCCTAGTGTCTTCCTCCTGCTCCCGCTTTTCTGAGTAATGATCTCTCCTTTCTTTGCTCCTGCCTTCTCTGCTGCTGCTGTTGTTGCTATGGCCCTCTTTTTGCAGGATGAGATCCTGGTGAGTAAAAAAGGCCATTCAATGTGCAGTGCTAACGAGTACTAATTTAGGTGCATCTGGGGAAATGCCAGGATCCTTCCATCTGCTGCAGACAGGGCAGGGCGAAGGGGGGAGAACCCTCTGCAATAGTAGGTCCAGGGGAACAGGAAATGAGCGAGCAAAGGTGCTGAGTTAATGAGCAGTTAGCCAGCCGGCGGAGTGGAGTGGGGATGACTTATGGGGAGATCTGGAGCGGGGCTGTGGAGCTTCTCCTCCCTCCAACAGAATTACAAAGCAAAAACGGTGGCGCTGCACTGGTCATGGCAGATGTGACTGCTGTGGGTTCACTGGTGTTTCCTGCAGCAAGCAATATTAACTATGGACAATATGCCCACATCTACAAAGAGGTTTGTGGAGCCCTGAACAATCAGGGTTCCCACACATGTGTACACAGGTGTTTAAAATATTAGAGCTCTTCTCCTCCTCCTCTCTTCTTCCTTTCTCCTCCTTTCTCCTCCTCCTCCTTCTCCTTCTTCATCCAGGACCACTAACCAATTGCCTACTGCACCCCATGACCCATACACTAGGATGACCTGCATATACTAGTACAAATCTACATCTGTGTCGCTAGAGCTGTAACAGCCTAGTTTTGGGCAGTTGGTAGGGAAGAAGATGAGTGTTGTTGCTATTATTAAACAATTGGAAGTCAGAAAGCTTTACCAGTCTAGCGCAAATCCTTCCATGATCTACCAGTAGGTCCCGGTCTGTCTTCTCTCTACCCTTGGTTTAAAATCACAGATTTGTTGCTTACACTTTGCCTCTTTGGAGCGGAAAACAGCGGTGTTATGCCACTGTGCCACAACAGTGGTACCTGCGGCATAAAATGTGGTGCCACCCTTGGGCCTAAGGGTGGACACAAGCACAACTCTGTGTCAATCATGTCTACGCAGGGGGGAAGGGTTGATTTGAATTTCCCAAAAGGCTTATGGGCAGGTAGTGTTGAATCCCTCCCTCCACATTCATTATATTTTGTCCTCCCAAGCAATTTTCTCCCAATTGAGTTCAGTATCAGTCTTTATTTATTTATATTTATATCCTACCCTTCCTTGCTAGCAGCCCAGGGCGGCAAGGTATCAGAGCCTAGGTGCAGGAAAAATGGATGACGAGGGATAGTGTGTAGGGGCAAGGGGAGCAGAAGGGGAGAGGCTTCAACCCTCTCCCATGACCATATGTCCCTGTGGTGGTTTAAACCTTCCCTTCCCAACTGCCTGAATCTGTCATCCATCCATCCATCCATCCATCCATCCATCCATCCATCCATCTTTGATCTGTCCTATCTATCTATCTATCAATCTATCTATCTATCTATCTGATTTGTGCCCTGCTCTTCCCTGCTCTTCCCCCCAAGTAAATGGCATTCAAGGAGGCTATCAATCACAGGAACCAAACTTTTAACATTAAAACTTGGTGAAAACAAGAAAAAAACAAATACATTAAAAACACAGTGAAAAAATACAATTATAATATAATAAAAGCAGCACCCAACCCAAGAGACCTGCTGCCATGCCAACGATCTGCTTGAATAAAAACATATTTGCCTGCTGGCGGAAGGCCAGCTGAGGGAGACCAACCTAGCTTCCCTCGGCAGGGAGTTCCAGAGCTTCGGAACAGCCACCAAGAAGGCCCTCTCTTCCATTGTCACCAAACGCACCTCAGAAGGCGATGGTACTGAGAGAAGGGCCTCCCTCAAAGATCTTAAAACACCGGGCAGGCTCGTATGGGAGAAGGCAGTCTTTCAGGTAGCCTGGTCCCAAGCATTAAATTGTATTTTATTTAGTTATTTAAAATATTTCTTGGCCGCCTTTCAGGGCAGGAACCCTCCCAAGGTGGTGTAAAATTATAAAACTCACATAATTAAAATGGATGAGGTAATAAAACAGTAAAAACATAGTAAAAAACAGTAACAGCAGCGAATAGTCTAAAAACAACAACAAACACCAGCTTAAAATGAAACATACAACAGACAACTGCAGCTATAAGTCAGTCCAATAAACATAATCAGGATTAGGCCAGAGTAAAGTAGTAAGATTTCAGGGCCTTCTTAAAAGCCTGCAGTGATGAGGCCTGGCAGACTGCTAACGACAACTTATTCCAGAGGTGTGGGGCCACTGCAGGAAAGGCACTCGCTCATGTAGTTGCCCACCTAAGTGCCCTCATGGGTGGGAAAGCAAGAAGGGACTGTCTTGCTGATCTTAAAGTGTGAGCTGATAAGGGTGAAGGCGGTTCTTCAAGTAATTTGGTCCCAAACCGTTTAAGGCTTTAAAGGTCAAAACTTGTGCTTGGAAACACACTGGTAACCAGTTGGGTGACAGGCTTGTGTTAGAAGTCACGGGCCTGCCATCATCACATGTAGTCTGGGCTTCGGTTGTGAGGTAGGCTTGACTCAGGCTCTGGATTTTTAGAACATCTACTTAGGATGTTGTTCCTACAGGATGGCTTTGCACAACTGCACACCCACCAAGCTGAACCTTCCAGCTATGTATGGAGGCTCAATAACTCTCTAGAACAGCCTTTCCCTAGGCTACGCTAGGGTTTTGCCTGCTTGGGAATACAAAAATGAGAGTTGTCCTGCCCCTGGCTGGCCACACAAAACATGGCTAGTGAGACTGCATCAGTTGTCGTATAACATTTCCTCTAATTTCCATAATTAATCCCAGTTGCAGAACTGGGGTTTTCTGCTTAAGAGAATGCCAGAGTTCTTGTAGCCAAAGAACTAAAAAAACCTGGATTACCCATGGTTTAATAAGTTTTACTGAAGTCATACAGGGAAGAAGTTACTTGAGCCTAGATGAAGTAGGACTTCACATCAATAATGAGAATATTGTTTCAATATTTCCAGTTAAGGGACTTTTTTTTCAACTAACATGAGAAAAGATACTCTAAAATCCACCATGGCTGTGAAATTATTCTAATGAGCACCAAGGCAACAAAGGGGACTCTTGTCAAAAATATACTCCAGAGGTCGGCAGGCACATTTGGAATTTTGAGAGAGTGTCATGGGTGCTCTCACAAAATGGCGGTCACGGCCAGTCACAAAACATGTCCCAGAAGGCAAACTGGTGAGACTAAAATAAAAGTAACTTGCAGCGGTGGGATCTAAGCTACAAAACCACTCTTTTGAACCCAAATAAAGATGGTGAAGGAGAGCAGCACTTTGCATTGCGGCATGCCAGGGTCCCGTTTTTTAAAAAAGTTAATAAAAATCCTAAGAAATAAAATAAAAATTAGGAAGGGGCGGGACTGGAAATAATTTAATTTAAAATGAGGAAGGAAGACCAGTATGGATATCCCAGAAAATGTTAAGGCCCAGTTCTTTACAAAAGGTCCAATTGTATCCTCCTGTGTTAGCCTTAAGGAGAACTACTACACACTCATATTGTTAATACCTTGTTCCACATGGTTCAAATAAAAGTTATTAATAGTTCAATCCTATTCATGTCTACTTAGAAGTATGTCCCCTTGAGTACAATGGAACTTGCTCCCAAGTAAATGTATATGGGATAGCAGCCCAAGGGCACATAAAATGTGAAAAATCAAACAGAGAGCAAAACTAATGGAGCATGTACAGTTAAGAGAAGGAGGAAAGAAAGTGTAAACTTTTGAGTTAAGTTGGTTACCTTTGCATAATCTTTGCAAGCAATGATTTAAATAAGTGATTTGCAATATCTTAATGTTACAGATTTTTGTGTGACCTCCTTTCCCATGAAGTTTACTTTTATGTTTTGTTGCTTCCCCATGCATATGTTAACAATTGGTTTGTTTCTGAACATAAAATAGTTATGTTTGAATGAGCAGTAATGCTTAATAAAAAGATTAAAAACAGAACGTTGCCATGGTGACAAGCAGGCCTTCCCAAAAGGGAAAGAAAGAAAGAAAGAAAGAAAGAAAGAAAGAAAGAAAGAAAGAAAGACTGGATGACTGATTTTAGGAAGAAGAGGACATAAATACACAAGAAATCTGTCAGGATTCAGGGCCTTTAAAAATCACAACTTGTATGGCTATAACTTGACTAATCGCGTAACTTTACTTCAGATAATCTGCTTTATTTTAAAATAAAAGTGGAGGTTTCTTGAATTCCAGATTCTCTTCCAGATATTTGCAGTGTACCGATAGCTTAGAACAGCAATGGCAAACTGGTAGCCCATGAATCGGATTAAACCCCCAAAGCAATTTGATCCTGCTCCCCCAGTCCCGCCCCCGGCAAGCCTACCAAATTTTAATCAAGGTGCGGTAAAAGGAAAATGGTGACATTGTCACTGTTATGGAAGAGAAGACGGCTTGCAAAAGGTGTAAGAGAGAGATTTGGCATTTCAACGTGGAGATTTGTAAGAGAGAGATTTGGTATTTCAATGTGGAAGCGCTCGTTGAGGTTCCCCTGGCATGCCTGACTGTAGGTGCATCATAACTGCGAAAATCTTTACTGCGAGGTAGTACTAACTTTATTATAGAGCTTAATCATCTGTGAAGGCATTGATTTATGTGGCCAAAAGCAGCACCTGGTATCCAAGAACCCAGCACCTGCAAGAATACAGAAGTCGGACAGCCCTTCTTTAGGACGTCTTAATATTAATGCAGATAGAGTGTTTATAGCTGTGTGGGTCCCATAGAATCAGAGGCAGAATAGATGCTCATTCAGTTGTTTAGCAGTTTTGTAAGTTTTCCTGCTCTCCTCTTCATAGGATGTAGATGGTTTCCACTACCAGATTTTTTTAACAGTGTAGTTTACTCGAGGCTGATTGTTCCTCCATGTTATAGTGACTAATTGTACGCCACCCATGTGCTGCTCTCATCTTCTCTGTCTCATGTGCACGTGCGTGTGCGTGCGCGCACACACATACACACACACACAGAGGGACATATTAAATCCAGAAGATGAATTCCAGATGCACCTTTGCTTCCAGACATTCGCTGTTTTTATTGTTTTTTTAAAATGCTATTAACTTCTTTGCTTGTTGTCTACATCCTTCTTCTGCTCAGTGGACTCAATTTTACTACACAGTGGTGTCTAAACAAGGCTGTGTGTACTCTGCATGTTTAACAAAGAAACAGATAAACTCAATTGTGCAGCCTGTATGAAGTACGCAAAGTAGGCAGATGTGCATATCTTTGCATAATTTATTCTGCTTCCATTAAGTCATACAGAGGAGGGCTGTGAATGAGCTCAGAGCCATTTCCAATAATCAAGGCAAACACTGCTCAGACTTCTGAGTTTCATTGGGCATTCCCAACACATTTTTCAAACCTGGTCTGGTAGTCATAAGGGCAAGAAACTTGCTTTAACCAAGTGAAAGCTGAGAAACCCCAGAAGCTAACCTGTATCGATGTTCCATTCTGTGCTTCTTCTGCACTCCTGCTGAATTGCAGAGTACGGCCAGCCCTGTTTATCACCACTACCAAGTGATGGAAAAACTGGGTTTGCCAGACATCCTTTGTTCTAGAGACCTGTCTCTTGCTCCAGAACACCAACGCCCTCAAAAATATACCCTAGTCTGTAATGTCTTTTTAATATTGACCTTGCAACCCAGGAGAGCTTCCCCTCCACAGCCATGATGAATGGTGCATCCCAGGTTTCCTCTTTCTGACTTCAGACCTCTACTGTTTGCCACGTTTTGATTTCCCACAGGTGGCAACAGATCAGAGGTTCCAAGATCCAAGAGCCTTCCCTTTGGTAGAGGAAATACGAGCTACGAGGGGTAGATTCTTGCCTGCTTTCTAGTGTTACCTGGCTAGCTTTTCTCCTGTTTTGAAAGGAGGCCCCTGACTTGCTGGCCTGAGTTCATCCTCCACGGAAGGTTCCCAAGCAGCTGCCAGGCCAGTCCTGCTGTTTGATACGCTGCTGTGCTTATGTGTAGTGCCGTTCTCTACTTATCCACTGAGTCAACTGCTGGCATGCATGACTGTGATTTGTTTTCGTCGTGTAGGTGATCCGCAAGGGCTGGCTCACCATCAACAATATCGGCATCATGAAGGGCGGCGCCAAGGAGTACTGGTTTGTTCTGACGGCAGAGAACCTCTCGTGGTACAAGGACGATGAGGTAAGGACTCCAAGCTGGTGTTTTCTCTTGTCATAAAGGGGAAGAAATTTGAAAGCCTTGCAGATCTGCTTTTGGACTCTGTAGTTCTCCATAGAGTTCGGCAGTACCATATCTTGTTCTGGCTTCCAGGGCTGGCATCGAAAGTAGGCATGATTGGGCACCTGCCAAGGGCACACACCCCAGCAGGGGCCCACTGACAAGAGACCCCTGGATTTGTTCCTCGTCGTCACCATTGTCACCTGCTTACTCTGGCCCAGACAGTGGTGGAGGCAAGAAGGAGGAGCAGCAGATGCCACTGCCTGTCAAGCAAGCAAGCGGTAGCAATGATGAGGAAGGTGATGAGGAACAATAGCTCCTGGTGACAATGGTGGTGAGAAGGAAGACTCACAGAAGGAGGAGACCCACTGAGGGTGCCTTGCCAAAGGGCACTCAGAAACCTGGAGCCAGCACTTCCAGCTTCAGATATCCCAAATTTCAGATCCTAGGAAATTGCCCTGAGCTCCCCCTCTCTCCTCTCTCCACCAGAGTGCCCCAGATCAGACCTCGAGTCAAACATTACTATCTTGAGCTCAGTTTTTGATATGGTGAAGTCAGTTCCTGCTTGACTTGACCAGGTGGTGAACTACTTGTGTGATTGTTTCTATGTCTCCGAACTATGAACCAGTGTCTCCTCGTCTTCTAACTTACTTCTGGAAGGTTTGCAGCCAGCTTGCAATTTGGAGCTGTGTTAAAACAGTCACGTAACAACTTTACCACCTAACAAAGTCGACTCCTGGCTGACCTGCACATCAGAAATTAGCTGAAAATTGACATGTGAATCCTATCAGGTTATATGGTTGGGTGGAAAGAATTCAGGAATCCACTGGCACCTAAAATATTGGGTGTGGCAACTGGCACCTGAGTTGCTGAAGGGGGCAGGAAGCAGAGCCTTTCTTTACGAGGCATTTATTATGTGCTTGTGATTCCTCGCTCAAGGTCGTTTGCGAGTGCTTTACACAACATTGTCATCCTGCTGGGCCTTTCCCATGTTTTGCAACCATTTTAGTGGGGTGGGTATGTGTGTGGCGGCATGAAACCCTGGTGTATTTCTGCAATTCTGTTACACCACAGCACCACCTAGTGGTTGTGTAATGGAACGTATAGAAAGGCAGAGAAAGAAACACCCTGGAAAAAAACATGTGTAAAGGAGCTGATTTTAATCCCACAAAGAATCCGGAAGCAGAAGCTTCAGTAAAGTGGCATGTTGAAAGCCTCAAGTAGAAAGCCTCAAGCCCCCAGTTTTCTCTTCTTCCTCCTCCTCCCCCTCCCCTCTATATGGTGTAGCTATGTCTCTATCTCTCCCTCCCTTTAATCTGACTTCTAGACAATCTCACTGGCAAAAGGTGCTCCCAGAAGAGGCTTCTAGTGTTCTGCATCTATTCCATCTTTTCCTCCTGAACTGATATTTTTCAATGGAAGAAGTGGTGGGAAAACCCTGGAAGGGTTACAAATGGAAAACGTTGTCATCCTCTGGAACATCCCGCCCTTCCCAAGTCCGTGACTGAGACAGGGTGATTGCACAATAAAAGCCTCATCTGGAAGCCCCTGATGTTCTGTGTATACTTTCGGACTCCTTCCTACGTGTGTGTGTTCTTTTACAATTTGGGGGCAAATTCCTTGTGACTCTGGGCTCTAGAGTCTAGGGATACTGCTATCACCTTGGGAAACAGCGTAGGGGAGTTTCTCCATGTGAAAAAAGGAATGTATGTGGATGTATGAATAAGTGCAGGAAATACATATACATACGCAAATGCATAATCCCAGAGTTGGAACTTGTTGGCACGCTCGTGCTTACAAAGTGTTCTGAATCTTTCGAGAAGGAAAAGTATTGTTCTTAATGAGCCATAATGGTTCCTTTGCCTGGCAAATTCCCTAGCCAGAGTCTGGCTAATAAATCAGATCGGTATGCCTAGGGAAAAAAATTGGACTCTAACAAGGATTTCCTCTGTCCAGCCTATGTTGAGTGGCATGTGTGTGTGCTCAGACTAAGGGTATCTTTTAATATGAAGACTTCATTTCCTGCTAGCAGGGATTGAAAGAACAGCCCTTCAAGTACATCACTTTCTTACCTGTCGTCTGCTTCATCTCTCTGCCTGTCTGATTCTGAACGTCACAGTCCAAGGAGAATACTGCCAAATCAGGAAGGGTTCTGAGGACACGGAAAGGATGATAAGGGGGCTGCAATGATAGCTGTAGGAAGAAAAACTGGAAGGATAGAGAAGATGCAAACTGGGGGATATGTTGACAGTTTTGAGATGTTTGAACATACGTTGGAAAACAGCAGGACACCTGTTCTCTTTATCTGTGAAGACAGAACAAGAAACAAATGGCTGAAACTACAGGAAGGCAAAATGAGGGCCTTTCCAAAATAATCTAAGTGCACCCCAACTGCATTTTAGCCTTTGTGCAATACTCCCACAAGCCCCAGTCCAACTACAATTGTAGAACAACACACTCATGCTGCACAATATGGAGTAGAGCAAACCGGACCACCGGTGGGTCTCAGCCCACCGGGGGAGGGACGAAAGAAACCGGCAGTGTGAGGGGAGAGGTTATGTACTGGAATCTTAGAAGAGACTCAAGACATTGTCTTTTTTTTTAGTTAACAGATTTTTTTATTGATTTAGGTTGTGTTTATACTAGTTTAGCTATATTGAAAGCCGCTTTGTGAAGGCCTTGAATTTACCTTGAAAAGTGGAGTATAAATAAATGAATGAATAAGGTGTGAGAGGAGAAGGGGAGAAAAATGCAGGAGATGAGTAAGAATACGTTGAGAGGCATTTGGGAGTGTAGGCGAACAATGTAAAATAATGGCCTACGTATTTCCATTTTGCGGGCAACATGGAGATGAACGTTCTCTGCCATGCTACCTGTCCTGTGGAATTATCTCCTCTCTGACGTATGTCAGGCCTCAACGCTGGCATGTTTTAGGTGTTTATTGAAAACATATCTATTTGCTTTGGCTTCCCCCTAGCCGTGAGCTATCTGTGTACCCACCTCATTATACTAGTGTACGTGTGTGTTTTGTTTGTTCGTTTTGTTTTGTTCGTTTTTATAAACCACTTCAGGATTTGTTTCAAATAAGAAGTGATATGTAAATATTGCTAATAAATAAATAAAATGAAAAGTCCACTTAGAGCCTCTGGGTCACCAAACTCTGTCTCAAATGGCGAAGCTTAGTCCCAAATACTCCAGAGGCAATGATTGTACTTCACGTGAGGAAAGTTGAAATATAGAACTCCCTACTACAGGGAAAGAATGCACTGTAGCAAAGAACTGAGCCATTTCCAAAGAGGGATTAGGTATCAATATACAGTGGTGGCCCAAGACCTTTTGCTGCCTGAGGCGAAGGACAAAATGGCGTCCCCTCCCATTCCATGTACAAAAGCCAACTGGATTGGCAGATGGATTTGTCTTCCAACACTGATAACGGGATGCTATCTTCCACTGCCCCTGAAGACTGCAGGCTTACTTAGGGAGCGCAGAGCAGGCTGCATGGCTACAGCTCTCTCCTCCAACACCTTGCAGCTGCCTCCCAGCACCTGGCAGCTGAGGTGACTGCTTCACTCTGGCTAATGGTAGGGCCGGCCCTGTCAGTGTAACATTCTATCAGTTGATAATGCCAAGCCGCCTCCATTTGCCGCCATTTTGTGACTGGCTCCAACCTTGCACCACCATGGAGCTTTTATCCTGCGATTGAGATTGCTCCTTCATAGAAGTTTGTGGGCTCTTTACATGACGCTGTGATCATCCAAGGTGTGTTCTGCACGAAATGCCCTTTGTTCCATTTTTAAATAGATCTCAGATAATGAGCTATCAAATTACCCCGTTGTGTTCCACTTGAGTTTCCTCCGTGAAAAGAGGAAAAAGTGGCAAGAAGAGGAGCAGAGATCAATGAAAGATAATTGACGACTCAGATACGGGGAGAAGGAGGGGGAAGGGGGTGCAGGAAAAGGAAGCACATGAAAAGGGGAGTTGTCGTGATCTTGCATTTAAAATGGAAGCAGAACGCCCTGTTTTAAATGCAGGATTTTAGGTTGCTGTAGAGATGCCCAGTGACTGGTGGACCTCAGTCATTTTCAGCTCTCTCAAGGGGGCTCTGAGGTTAGAAAATGTGAGAACTCCTGGAATAGAAGGATAGCCTTGCTGCATGGGGAAATTTATTTTGTGAATTGCTCAGACCTTCGGTTATTGTGTGGTATAGAAATGGAAGGAAGGAAGGAAGGAAGGAAGGAAGGAAGGAAGGAAGAAAGAAAGAAAGAAAGAAAGAAAGAAAGAAAGAAAGAAAGAAAGAAAGAAAAGAAAAGAAAAGAAAAGAAAAGAAAGCCTGGCTTTCACTTGGGTATTTTTGTTTTCTGTTTTCTTTCTGATCATCTGTGCACTCCAGAACAGGAAAGAGACATTAAAAAAAATAAAATAGTGGAACAGGCCGGGGAGTGAGGTATCCTGGCTATGTTTCAACACTTAAGAGAAATGCTAATTGTGTACTCCAGCATTGGGATTGTGCTGAGAAAAGGTACACAATCACCTACATAATTAAAGGAGAAGTTTACAATTAAGTTATGGCTATTTATGATTTGGTGCAGTGCAGAAATGGCAAAACTGACAGAATGTATTCAGTCGAGTGACAGGAGGAAACAGAATGAATTTTGTTTATAAGAACTGGCTGCTTTTGATGAATTTTATACAAAGGAGATTCACCCTAGACATTTAATAGATACCATGCATTTAATTTGGTATGAAATGTGATACATTTATTTCCATGTTTTTGGTCTTATTAATTATGTTCTGTTTATGAAATCTGTGGTAGTTGTGTTATTATGTGTGGTATTTATGTCATGTTACCTTTGCATTGCAGATGGTATTCAGGATCGCTGAGATGTTTACAGTGCTTGGGGTATTTGAGATGTTTATGTTGGTATTATGGTAAATTTTATAATTGTTGTGTTGGTATTATGAGTATTTATGGTAACATAAATATTGTAGGTTCTTTAAG
This sequence comes from Heloderma suspectum, assembly GCF_057233095.1. NCBI lineage: Eukaryota > Metazoa > Chordata > Lepidosauria > Squamata > Helodermatidae > Heloderma > Heloderma suspectum. The sequence continues at coordinate 20,762,496 of NC_139471.1, read as the reverse complement.
ATGTAGCTTGTTTCTTATCTTGTTTTGTAGTTATTTATGGAGGAGTAGCTGGACTAGGGGCAGCTAAAGTGAAGTGTGTTCTATTTATTGACTTTCTGATTAGAGATTAATCTGGTGGAGGAATTTGTGCAGAGTGGCTCCTTCATAGAATCATAGAATAGTAGGGTTGGAAGGGGCCTACAAGGCCATCGGGTCCAACCCCCTGCTCAATGCAGGAATCCAAGTCAGAGCATCCCTGGCAGATGGCTGTCCAGCCTCATCCTGAAGGCCTCCAGATGCCTTCAGCAGAAGTGCTGACTGGAGGAAGTGTCTCTTCTTCCCAGGTACAAATTATTGTGTTGAGAGGGCTCAAAGAATGCAGTACCTGTGCAGCTAAAGTTCTCCAGCTGACACACATCTTGATAGGACCCCTGTGCTTTTAAGAAGAGAGAGTTTCACCAGGTATGCCTTTTCCTATCCAGTTGCTGTCATGATGCCCACACCTGGCCAAGCAGCCTCTCCTATGCACCTGTTAAAGGTGTGGAGGCAGAAGCCCAATCTGTAATAGAAGCATATGCCTGAAGGAGGCTGACCAGATCAGCAGATGAATCAGACTTAGACATTGGCAATGGGCCAGGGTCTTCCACTGCCCCGGCGGGTAGCAGGCTAGCTTAGGGCAAGCCATGTGGCACACATGGTAGCAGTCTCCAACATTTTGCTGCTGCTGTCCTCCTTCTAGCATCTGCCACCTGAGGCAGCCACTTCACTCTGCCTAATGGCGGGGCCAGCCCTGAATCTGTGCACATCTGACTAACCATCAGATGAATTGTGCAGATGCAAATTGCACAGCAAAGCTTTTAGGTTCAGCATTGGGAGAAATCCTCCTAAATCTGAGGGCTTATCTAGATGATGACTCATAGCAACCCCAAGTGCATTTAAACCTTTGCAGGATAGTGCCACGAGTCTGAACTTAACGGCAAGTATGATTCCTAGTCCATAAGGAAGAGTTGGGGGAGCAACATGCCTGCAGAGGGCGGTGGGCAGCCTTAACGCAAGGAATCACATTCACCCTTTTTTTGAAATCACAGAAGATATTTCTGTTCATTGGATTTGTATCTTGCCTTCTTTAAAAAAAAAAGAAAAGAAGCAGCAGCAGCTCTGGGCAGCTTCTAGGAGTAAAAATAAAATACATAATTTTTCATTTAAGAGGAGTATTTGAGGCCAAAAACTTAAAAACCTTGTTACCCAACTTTAAAATACAAATACAACCAGTTTCAAATAACATAAGCAAAGAGATAAGAGGAGGGAGAGAGGGAGGGAAGGAGGGAGGGAGGGAGGGAGCTCTCATAGCTCTCATTAAATCACCCAAAGGGAATCTGAACAGAGCTTCCAGAGGGGTAGCCATGTTAGAAACAACAATCTTGTGGCACTTTAGAACAGGGGTGGGCAGAAGATAGAGCTGATGTTTTGGACTTTAACTCCCAGGAGCTCCTGCAAGCATGTTCGATGGTCAGGATTGCTGGGAGTTGAAGTCCAAAACATCATAGAATCATAGAATCATAGGGTTGGAAGGGGCCTACAAGACCATTGAGTCCAACCCCCTGCTCAGTGCAGGAAGCCTGATTCCCAGGCGGTCTCCCATCCGAGTATTAACCAGGGCTGACCCTGCTTAGCTTCCAAGATCATCTGGAAATCTACTTTCTGCTTTAGAGGCTAATAGATGAATTAGTTGTGCCACAATATATGTCCCTCCTGGCCCCCCAAAAGCTGTTAGTCTAATGTGCCCACGAGATTCTTTATTGCTTCTTGCTGAATAAAAATGCACTTCATCTCAGATGGGACCACACACATCCTCCAAAGAATTAAAATTGATGGGTGACCAGTGTTCACACATGACATTGAATATATTCCACAGGTGCACACCCATTTAGGCAAAACATCACGTGTGAAATTGCCCCTAGCTAGGCCTGCCTGATGAAAGGATATTAAAGGTGTGTGGCCTCTCTCTTGTAATTTGAGTACTATGTTTCCAGATGGTTCTTATTTTGAAGCACATGGTTTATCATAAAGGATGGTCCCATTTTGGAACTTTCAGAGTTCCCCTGAGCAGAGTGGATGGCCTTTATCTCAGGCTGAGCAGCTCCCAAGACAGCATCCTTTCCTTCTGGAATGTTGGCCTTGCAATCCTGTGGCAAGCATGGGTTGGTAATGTGTGGATTTTCAAGGGAGTCTGAACCACAGGCTCAGTCAGTTCCCCCACCGCTGCTGTCATCAAGATTCCCAGAGAATGCCCCCAGCACTGCAATTACCCCTTGACGTTAGGTGTGCAGGCAGGAGAGGACGAGAGACTCAAACATTTGCTTTAGATTTCACATTGGCCTCTCTCCCTCTGGATTCCAGAGGTGGCCAGAATTCCCTCCCTTCGCTGCAGTTGCTCAGAGGTGATGGGAACGGCTGTGGTTTAGGAGCATAAGCCATTTTAACCAGTTCCAGCTGCAGGGATTGGGGGGTAAGACATGGGGGGAAGAGCAGTTCTCTTTAATCCTTGGGTGAGGGCAGCCCTCAGGGGCAAATACCAGCTGGAGGTTTCTACTTCTTCCCTTCTGGATGGATGGTGAGAAGGCAGCACTGCCTAATTAAAACAGCTACCTGCCAGCTACCATCCCTTAAATAAATGCAGGGAGACCCAAGTGCTGATGGAGCGGGAGTGGAACAGAAGAAAGGGTCCTTTGTTTTAACCAGTGTGCAGGGGAAGGGGGAAACATGTTTTTATTTCCTCCCCCTCCTGTGCCACTTCAACATCGCCCCCCCCAGTACACACACAGGCATGCACCTCCTCTTTCATAAGTTCCAGGCCTTGATCACTGGCCTCTTTGGAAGGAAAAGTTAGCGGTTTCCACTGTAGCCAAACTACACTTGAAGGGGGCGGGGGGGGGGGAGGATATTTCAGTTGGAATGTTGAGAGTGCTGGGATTTTAGCTCCCTGTGCGGATCAACTTTCCCCACCGTTTATCATGCCATAACCTCCAGCATTTCACAGGTGAAAAGAGGGACACGTTTGTAACGTCCCAACTTAAGGTCTCATGCCTTAAGCTCTTGGACTTCCAAAAGGCTTTTGACAGTCCCTGACCAGAGACTCCTGAGCAAACTTAGCAGTCATGAAATAAGAGGAGAGGTCCTCTTATGGATCAGTAACTGGTTAAAGAACAGAAAGCAGAGAGTAGGAATAAATGGTAAATTATCCCCACTGGGATTTGTATTGAGACCAGCTTTTCATCATAAATGATCTGGAATTCATAGAATAGAATAGTATCATAGAATAGTAGGGTTGGAAGGGTCCTATAAGACCATTGAGTCCAACTCGAGTCAATTAGGAGTGAGCAGTGAAGTAACCAAGTTTGCTGATGACACCAAATTATTTAGGGTGGTTAAAACAAAAAGGGATTGTGAGTAGTTCCAAAAGGATCTGTGCAAACTGGGAAAATGGGCATCTAAATGGCAAATGCGGTTCAGCATAAACAAGTGTAGAGTGATGCACATTGGGGCAAAAAATCCCGACTTCACATATATGCTGATGGGATCTGAGCTAACAGTGACTGACCAAGAGATTTCGGTTTGTGGTGGACAGCTTGATGACAATGTCAACCCAGTATGCAGCTGCTGTAAAAAGGCAAATTCCTTGTTAGGCATAATCAAGAAAGGAATTGAAAATAAAACTGCCAAGGTCATACTCTTCTTTTAAAAATGTATGGTGTGACCACACTTGGAATGCTGTGTGCAGTTGTGGTCACCACAGCTAAAAAAGGATATTGTAGAGCTGGAAAAAGTGCAGAAAAGGGCAACTAAAATGACCAGGGGGCTGGAACAACTCCCCTATGAGGAAAGCATACAACATCTGGGACAGTTTAGCTTAGGAAAAAGGCAAGTAAGGGGAGACATGATAGTGGTGTTCAAAATTATGCAAGGTGTGGAGAGAGTGGAGAGGGAGATGTTTTTCTCCCTCTCTCATAAGACTAGAACCCAAAGGGGTTCTCCCATGAAGCTGATTGGTGGGAGATTCAGGATGGATAAACAAAAATCCTTCTTCACACAGCGCATTGTCAAACTGGAATTTGCTACCACAAGACGTCGTGATGGCCATCAATTTGCATGCCTTTCCAAGGGGGTTAGACAAATTCCTGGAGGAAAAGGCTATCATTGGCTACTAGTCCTGATGGCTGTGTGCTCCCTCCAGTATCAGAGCCAGTATGCCTACCTTCACCAGTTGCTGGGGAACATGGGCAGGAGGGTGCTGTTGCACTCATGCTCTATTTGTGGGTTCCTGGTCGACAGCTGGTTGGCCACTGTGTGAACAGAATGGTGGACTAGATGGACCCTGGGTCTGATCCAGCAGGGCTCCCCTTACGCTCTTATGATGAAAGCTCCCGTTGCCAGCAACGGGAGATCAGCTCCTGCAACCAGGCCCAGCCCGAGACATTCTGCTGCCTGGGGCAAAGGACAAGATAGTGTCCCCTCTGCCATTGCACCCCTAGGAGCCAATCAGACTGGCAGTTGAATCTTACTTGGACACTGGTGATGGACAGCACCCTCCTGAATCCACTGAGGATAGCTTAACGGTTGTAGGACAGGCCACATGGGACACACAGCAGAGGGGAACAGCCAAGGGGCTGCCTCAGCTGCCCCTACCACACCTCTCAGCCCCGGCCGGCCGAGGCAGCCACCTCGGAAGGAAGAACTTCTTAAAAGGAAGAAGGAAGGAAGGTTAAAAGGAAGAACTCTTCACACAGCACATAGTCAAACTATGGAATTCACCTCCACAAGATGTAGTGATGGTCACCAATTTGGATGGCTTTCAAAGGAGGTTAGACAAATTCTTGGAGGAGAAGGACATCAATGGCTACTAGTCCTGATGGCTACATGCTACCTCCAGTATCAGAGCCAGTATGCCTGTGTACACCAGTTGCTGGGGTCCTCCCATGAAGCTGATTGGTGGGAGATTCAGGATGGATAAACAAAAGTCCTTCTTCACACAGCGCATTGTCAAACTGGAATTTGCTACCACAAGACGTCGTGATGGCCACCAATTCGCATGGCTTTCAAAGGGGGTTAGACAAATTCCTGGAGGAAAAGGCTATCAATGGCTACTAGTCCTGATGGCTATGTGCTCCCTCCAGTATCAGAGCCAGTATGCCTACATTCACCAGTTGCTGGGGAACGTGGGCGGGAGGGTGCTGTTGCACTCCTGTCCTGCTCGTGGGTTCCTGGTCGACAGCTGTGTGAACAGAATGGTGGACTAGATGGACCCTGGGTCTGATCCAGCAGGGCTCTTCTTAAGTTCTTATACCAAGAAACACTGCTGAATGGATTCCCACCCACCCACCCCATCACTCTACTTTGCTGAAAGCTCTATCTCGTCTGGTGTATGTTGTATTAATTTATTCTGAAATTGTTTGTTCCCCGGTGATTTAAAAGCCAAGAATCAGCATAATTCTGGTTAAAAAACCAATAGAAATAGCCATTGTTTCTCCGAAACTATATTAATAGTTCAATATTAGGAAAGGGCGAGACTTTTGTTTGGTCGGTGTGTGTTTTTTATAAGAACTTACCAAAATTTGCAATTTTCTTCATAAATGGGACAGAAAAAAAACTTGAGATTTTTTTTTTTTAAATCTGAATGTGGGGGTGAGGAAAATTGACAAATCCACCCATTCAAAATATTCAAAAATATATTCAAAATATAACTCAGCAGCTTCAGAATGTGAAATGGCAGCCTGTTCACTGCATGGTGCTTAGTGTTCCTGCCCAGGCAGTTACATGTATGTGCACTAGAGACATTCCTGAACGTTCATGTGCACGCATGTAACACGCACGCATGCTAGAGAATATGCCGTGCGTGGTGCCTTAGTGTTCAAGCGCAGGCACTTACATGCATGTACAGTAGCGACTAGTTGCATCCTCCCCAGGTCCAGTAACTGACTCACAGGTGGGCAAACCACTGCCCTCTGCCATTCTCTGTGCAACCCGGAGAGCTCTACGTACTTTTCCCCACAGCCCAGCTGATCAGCCATTAGCAGGATGGTGGGGAAAAGACTGTTGTTTCCCACCAATCAGCAATCTTGATTGGGATCACTGGGGGGGGGGGAGAGAAGCTTTAGTGTGTCCCCCCCCCCCCCAGCAATCTTGTCCCCTGATCACAGCAGGCAAAACTGTAGCTCCAATTCACTGTGATAACAGACCTAACTTCCATGAGGGACTCCCTGTTTCACATACAGATTTGCAGCTGCCATTGTTGGCATGGAAGCCCATGCTGGGAAGTGCCGTAAATGAAGGCCAGGCCAGGAACAAAGAAAACGCAACACCATCACATATGGGGCACTATAAGGGACATCTTTTAAAGAAATGAATTAAGGTGCACTTTGTGGAATGTTTTTGGGAATCTCCCAATCCAGATTGCTGTTTTTTTGCTGGTATTGGCGATTGCAGCTGCGTCAAGATTTGGTTGGGGCAGTGGGGTTAAAGCCTCAATCACTGTGTACAGTTGTATGTTCTACCACCAGGGACAATTAAGAAGCAAATTTTCCTGTGCCCAAGAAGTGCTCTTTCAAACCCCACCCACCAAAAAATAATGGTTTCTTACTAATGACAAATCTTGGCATTCAGACTTGGAAATCATGAAATATTCAGAGATTCTGGGCTTCCTTTTACTTGCTCCCTTGTGGGTTTTGTGTGCGTATGTGTGGCTACCCTGTTTTTAGGCCATGATGCCTCTGAACTTTGCCATACATACCCTCCAGCATTTCATAGAGGAAAATAGGGGTACTCTTTCATACTTAAGGCACTCCAGTTTTGCACATACTTAAGACACTCCAGTTTCCCAGTTATGGCCTGAGATCCCCATCCCTGCATATTGCAAATGGACTCCTTTCTGCCTGCTGATCATTTTCTCTGCAATTTTCTGTCCTGAACTGACTGACTTCTCTGAACAAGGCATCTGTGTAGCTGAACAGGCAGTTTATGCAGGGATGAAAAGGAAAAGCGATACAACGGCGTCCTGTGTCCATGCTCTCGGATTTACCTGCATGCGCACCAGAGTCAAATTGCCACTTTTGGAGCAGCTGTCCCTCAATTTGGTGCCCTCCAGATGTGCAGACTAACACATCTGGAGGACCTGGGGTGGGTGCTGCTCTACTGTTTTTCTTGGATGTTTCCTAATGGACCAACACAGCTTCCTGCAATTTTTGTAGACTTTTGCATGGCAAGTAATGACTGGCTTCTTAAAAAACGAAAGCAGGGCTGTTCTGGAATTTACTGGGAAATTGATAAATTACATATTAAATGCCTGCTGTGTCAGTGTTGGAGAGGGGACATATTTGACCCATACACACACAGTCATTCTTTTTTCTTTCTTTTTTTTAAGACAGTATTAATGTGCTTTGCTCTCGATTTGGAATGGCAGAAAGCAGCCCGAACCTTGATGCTCTTCCCCAAAGAGAGCCTTTGTCGCCCCATCCTCCCTGTGCCAACGAAGCCAGAGTGCAGTTGGCTCTGTCTGAACTGGTACAACGGGAGAAGCAGCATGAAGCTGGCTGTTGAACCAACCAAGCCAGGCTTCTCTGCTGCTAATGTGGAACCCGGCCCTATTGCGGTGGAGCCGGGCAGCAAGGCTGTGTTGGTGAAAACATCTGGGCCCCATTAGCAAAAAATACCAGGCTTTTCCCGCAAAAGCTGCCTTGTTTTTTCTTCTCTCTCTTCCCCCCCACCCTCACCCCCTGAAAGGAAGGAGCTGGAATGCAAAAGAGTCTTTAAAGGGCCAAAGTCTGAGCCAGGGATGGGGTTCTTGCCTGCTGTGTCGGGAGAGGCTGACGGTGTGTAATGTGTAATGGGGAAATGGATCAGATGAGAACGCCAAGCGGGGGCGGAAAGCTCTGCCCCGTGCCCAAGAGCCCTTCTTGTTTTTGGATTCCCTTTCTGTTTTCTTTCCCTTAGTCAGCTTCCCCAGTGGGCTGGGTCCCTGATCTATGGAGAGCCACAGTGTAGGTATCGTAGATCTGCTGTAGCGATGGGAGGCAGAGCGCGATTTCAGACGTCTCAAGAAGGAGTTGCTTCCTTCAAGGATTTCCAGAGGAGCTGCCTTGCCAGTCTGGTGTAGCAAACACAGCAAAGAGTCTTGCGTTGAGACTACAACTCCCAGCATCCCCCAGCCAGTCCAACACATCTGAAGGGCACCAGGATGGGGAACACTGCCAGAAAGACTAACAAATGTATTCTGGCATAAGCTTTTGTGGACACTGTCCACTTCATCAGATGCATTTTACAAGGGGACGTTATGCATCTGCTGAGGTGGTCAGTGCCCATGAAAGCTTATGCCAGAATAAACCTGTTAATCTTAAAGGTACCACAGGACTCTTCATTGTTTTCCCTCCAGGAGTGCTTCCAGCAGAGTTTTGCTTGCAGTGGACTGGCCAAGTTGGGGTCCTAGGAGAGTGATTTCACATATCCAGTGGCATATCATGTTTTCTGTTCAGAAGATGCCACCACTAGCCAGAGAGGTTTCAGAAGAGGCTTAGACCAGTCCCAGCTCTTTAAAAGTAGACTAGTTAATGCTACAGTTTTTTAAAGCATAATCTATGTTCATCTTCTAAGGCTTTCCTTCAGGTGCCTCCTCCAATAGAGGCTCGGAAGGTGGCAACAAGGGAGAGGGTCTTCTCGGTGGTGGCCCCCCAAATATGGAATAACCTCCCCAATGAGGCCTGCCTGGGGCCAACATGGTTATATTTTTTATATATTTTAAGACCTTCCTCTTCTCTCAGGCATTTGCCAGCATATGATGAGTTTTACTGTTGATGGTTTAAAATTGTTTAGAGGTGTGTGTGCTGTCTGTTTATGTCTGTATGCAGATTTTTTTTTTATATTATGTATAATGTATTTTAATAGTTTTTAATCTTTGTAAACCGCCCAGAGAGCTTCAGCTATTGGGAGGCATAGAAATGTAAGAAATGAAATGAAATCTGAGGCTGCGATCCTGTGCAGACTTACTTGGGACTAAGCCCCAGTGAACATAGATGGACGTACTTCAGAGTAAACGTGGAGGGGATTGTGCTGCACATTGTGTTTGCTTCCCTTTCAAGTCAAGTTTACTTCGAGAGCTGCCAGATATCATCTCACCTTTGAGGGTTCGTAAAACACTGTTGTTAGCTATTGACAGGAGCCGGGAACGTTTGCAAGGGGTGTTGTGTGGATTTCATGGTAGGGATTATTAGAAAAGGGATCAAAAATCAGCTCCCATCAGCCCCTGCCAACATGGCAAAGGTCAGGGACACTGGGAGTTGTAGTCCAAACCAATTCGAGAAAAGGCAGACTAATACTTGGGCTTATCCAATGAAACTTGGGCATTTTTCAGTGATTAGCAGGAGATTCGGGACCCTTCCACCCACCCCCCACGCCCCTGAGAAAGTCCTTTTTCACACTGCACATGATTAATTATGGGATCCGCTACCACAAGATGTGGCAATGGCCGCTGATGCTTACAATGGTGCAGGGACAGAGCTAAAGGGAATTCGTCAGGGTCAGTACTAAAGGCAAGGTCAGTAAGCCCATGTCCAAACACAGGGACTTCCAGAGAAGAGCTACTGGACAGCAGGTTTAAGATTACAGAGGAAAGGAAATCCTTCGTTCACCCCGTTTCAGTGTGTGCACAATGGAGGCTTTTGAAATCGCAAATGCCAGACTTGTATCTATTTGCATGTTCACCACCACCACCACACACCCCATTTCGAAGGGAAAGCAAGATGCGCTGCTTATTAAAATAGGTGCACAAGAGCGCATAGAGGAAAGGCGGGGTACCGATGAAACAAACAAATGAGAAAAGCAGACTCATGTACAATACTTCCATAAATATTTGTGGGTCCTTCCTTGCACGGATCTGTGTTCTCCGTTTGGACTGGTTCTGCTCTCTTGACATTTCTAGGTTCTATAGTGTGGCAGATAAGTGTGTGAAAGTATATGTAGCAATATTACTGGCATTTATGGTGACCACTTACACATTGCATATGCAAAAAAGAGGGCAAAAGAGGCCACAGAGTTGCATAACATTGGTGTATGCTCATTTATATGTATAGATGCACATTGAGATATGATTTCTGTGATTTAAAGAGAAATACAATGCATTTCACCATAGTGGGGAAGCCTGTGGCCTGGGCCCCATTTACATGGCATCGCTTTGGCCCCCCACCCCGTCGCAACCGCGCAGCAATGCAGCTTCGAATCACCATGCCCCACGATACACTCGCGATGTACTGCATGCTTCCCTAAGACACTCACCGTGCCCTCTTTTTTTGCCATTATACTGAAATGCGCAGCTGTGCAGTCCCATGAGTGTGGGAGTGTGACACTTCAGTGGCGCTCCAAAATGGTGGCCAGAGTGATGTTGTGCCTCCCCCAAGACCCCCCCACCCAGCCCTTGGGTACTGAGTCCAAAAGCAACCGTTGCGAAGATACGAAGCTGCAAAAATGTGTGAAAGTGTGATTAAATAGATGAAAACGCCCCTCTGTGCCTCTGTAACCGCGCAGCTGCGAAGAGATGGAAGAGTGAAGGGGTGTCACAGCGTGACGCAGGCACTACGCATGCCTACAACACGCCCACTGCAAAATGCGAAGTCGGTTCAGGGAAGGAACAGACAGTCCGCAACCGCAGTGGAACCCGCAGCAAACCCAAAAAATCACAGTAAAACAACTTCTTGGAACTCCGCTTTTTCTGGGCGAAAACCACGGATGGCTGCAAAGTCGCAACTGCATCATCTATCATGAGGGACCTCGACTCGCACACGACCTGGAGTAAAAGCCCGGTGTAGATGGGGCCTTGGTGAGTCATGTACCTGTTGCTCAGTTTGCTCTCCTTTCTTAAAGTACTTTATCTTCAAATCTTTAAACCAGACAGCTGTTCAGAGGACGTCTACAATTAGAGGACTGTCCTCTGTGATATATGGGCACCCTACTGGGGTGCGTGCTTTGATGTTCCTGGAAGCAGGTGTGAAGAGGTGAATTTCTATGTGCTGTGTGGTGAGCCATGCTGTCCTCTGTGGCAAAGAGCCCCTTCTTTTAATCTTCAGCATGGCCTAGTATTTGATGGAGGAGAGTGCTGTGCCAATGGGCCGCTGGCCACTTCAAGCACCTGGAATGTGAATCACAGCCATTTATTATGGAGACTCGAAACTGCTTCTCCTGGGATGAAGATTGCGAGGATGTGTGCAAGGACTGTTAGAAACCACCTTTAAAACCTGGTTAGGGGACTGGACTGATTGACTGATGGATTGATGAGACTTATAGCCCACCCTAACCCAAGGGCTCAGGGTGAGCAAATCGTGTTAGTTTTTTCAGAGTGCCGGTGATGCTTTGGGATGAGCAGTGCCTGCTGTGTATGTAAAGAGATAATTACAAAGATTCCTCCAACGTCTCCTGGGCTGTCTCCTCCAAAGAAAACTGACCCCACGGGGCTGCCCTGATTATCCCAGCGCTCAGGAAATGCACGTGCGAACTTTGGGGTGAGATGGGGACAAGACCATTGCAAAGGGTACGTGTGAAGTTCGGGGCATAGAATGTGGGAGTGATGCAGTGGAGTCAGCAGACTGGTCCATCTCTCTAGCTCAGTGTTGTGCCTGCTTAGAATAGCCAGAGGACTGGATGCTTCATCCATCACCATATTCGCCCCCAGTTGCTCATCTCCAGCATCTGGTTGCAGTGGAAGCTGGTGGCTCTGACGTCAGTGGGGCAGTGAATCCGCTCCAGGTCTCAGTCAGAACCAGTCAGAACTCTAAAGGAGCTAAAAGGTGCAAACTTTGGATAGCTCCTTTAGAGTTCTGACCGGTTCTGACTGAGACCTGGAGCGGATTCATTACCCCACTGACATCGGAGCCACCAGCCTCCACTGGTGTCTGGCAGTCATATTATCTCTGAACGTTACAGCTGCTGATTTATCCTCTATATATTTACCCAGTTATTTTTTTTAAAGCCCAGGATAAGCTTGTTTTTCTGTTTTTCTTTTGGGAACTTGTATGCAAGCATTTCTTTTGGTGTGTAATACTGCTAATACTTGGCCATGCGTTGAATTCACAAGCGTGTGTATCAAGATGGATCTCTCTCTCTTTCTGTAGTGGCAAACATTTTCAACTCCATTCTTTCGTATTTCATTCCTTTGGATGTTTACTCAGAAGTAAATCCCACTGGGCTCATTCTGGCGTTCTCCCAAGTAAGTGTGCCTGGGACTAGAGTGTCAGGCTGCAGACCTATACCCACTTACTTGGGAGCAAGCCCCATTGAACTAAATGGGACTTACTTCTGAGTAGATGCATATAGGATTGCACGGTTTTGGTGTGAGAGCCAGTGTGGGGTAGTGGTTAAAGCGTTGGACTGGGACATGAGAGACCCAGGTTCTAGTCCCCGCTCAGCCATGAAGCTCACTGGGTGACGTTAGGCCAGTCACTGACTCTCAGCCTAGCCTGCCTCACAAGGTTGTGAGGAGGATGTGCATTGCCTTGGGTTCCTTGTAGGAAAGGCAGAATACAAATGTGACAAATAAATGTAAGTAATCGACACAACTTCCAACGTGGATTGAAAAGGGTGTGGTGTTGACCCCTCCGCCTCCTTCTCCGTAGCCCCTTTTGACTGCCTATAGATTAAACAGATCGGTGCTTAAGGCATGTTAAGAGGTAATTACTAAATCCATGTTGGATTATCTTGAGAAGGCGATGTGCAAATGACAAAGGAGCATAAACGTTTTATCCTTTCTGCATAACAGGCGCATTCATCAGGCAGCTATTGGATTTCTGTGATTGCTTAACCTATGCCCTGTCTCTGCACTGAACTGGTATGTATCTGTGGTTTGGCCTCCGTCACTGAAGCCTTCGGGAGGTCTTCCACAGCAGGGTGGGGTTACTCATATTCTCACAGGAATCTGTTTATTGCGACCTTCTCTTGGGACTTAACTTCTTAAAGAAGGGCTGCTGCGGAAACCCTCCCTCGGTCTTGGGCGTTTTCTTCCTTGCTGGATGCTGAGGGCTGGGTTTGGTTACTCACTGGCATAAGAACAGCTCTCTGTACGTGCCCCAAAGCATCCTCTTCTGTATCATCATCATGCCACGTGTTCTGGGACCAAGCCCTGGCATTGGCAGTGAAAACAGATCTGCGGCTAAGTCTCAATGACTCTGGCCCAAATTAAACTTTGTCCCCACTAAAAGTTTAAAATTCAAAATCATACACAGTGATCTAGAAATTAAGTATGGATGATCCTGTCAAACTTGTTTTTTCTCAGTTTTTCATTTTTCCAAGTTCAGTTCGTCTAGCACTTTGAAAAAGTTTCCAGTCTTAAGGTTGGCTCATCCCAAACTTTGAGAATCTGTTTTATACGTTTGCATAAACATTCATAAGCATTTTGGGGCACATTTCTCCTAATACATGCATTTTTATATGCTTCCCCCCCTCCCGAATATGCTCATTTTTTGCAAGCAATTTTCCTAATAGAATTCATTCTTGAATGTAATTTTTCCTAATATGTGCAGGATGTTTTTTTTTATTGGAGAGCTCCATTACAGAATGTAGAGCAGTGCAAAATGTGAACAATAACCGAGTTTCAGTTTGCCTAATTCAAAAGTGTGAAATTTGGCAAATTCATATTAAAATGTCAACTGAATGATTTTCTCTGGCATCTTTACTAAACAGATTTTGCCTGCTACTGGTCCCCTTTACAGATAGCTTTCAGGTGGTAGGATTTAAGCACAGTGGGTTGGGTCCAGGATCTGCCTTCTGTAAATGGAAGGGATCCACTTAAGGTGCCGATTTTCCAGGGATCCCCCCCTCCATACCCCATGCATCACAGCTCACCCCATCCATCAGGGTCCTCGTTTGTGTACCCTTTTCAGGAGTCTGGAGGGGCTGCTGTGGGGAGGAGGGGGTAGCAAAATCCATTTCTACCAGCCCAGTTGTAGATGCCTCAGTCTGGATCCAGTCCAATGAACACAAGCTAATTCCAATCACCTTGAAAACTCTTGGTGCTCAGCTCAGTACAGGTTTTATCATGCAATTGCACTGCCTCATTTATGGAACTTTATTGTGGGGGGGGGGGGTTCCAGGCAATAGTGTCTTTAGTTGTAGCCTTCCCATGTTTTCCTGCTGCTGCTTCTGTCTCTTCTCTTATTAGAAAAAAAATCCATTAAGGAAGATAAGACGGGATAGGTGCACGATGCCTCTTGACCGGTAGCCCTCCGTTCGGAAGCACCCTAGTTTAAGGGCTCAGCAACGGTGCCACACTTTTCTAAGTGGTGAGGAGGGAGCTTGGGGGCGTGGGTGCTGAGCAGCAAAAGTGACAGTTGGTTAAAACAAGCCTTAGTGCATTGCAGGAGCCACTTAGAAACCACACTGAAGTGTATTATGATCCCAAGCTGCCTTGAAAAACCTTCTCTGTTCATCAGTCTGTCTCCCCTTTGTCGCTCGAATCTCATCCGATATCAAGACAGAACTTGCTGTAATGAGGGCAGTTTAGTGGCAGGACTAAATTTTGTCACAATTCTGCCCCCCTCCCTTCCACCCCCTGCTTTTACTCTCTGCCCTGGAATCCATCCCAGTCAAGAGGCAAGAAGACAAAAACATCTGCGGCTCCCTAGAAACTAATTACAGCACGAGCTGTGTTGGGAAGCAGCCTCGTTTGCCCAATGCAAGACTGCGCTACTCCAGGCATGTGATGAAACCAACCGATGTTTGCAAAAACTCATGCTGTGGTAAAGCAGTTAATCTCTACGGTACCCACTGAGCAAGTTTTTGTCTTCTGTCCCAACGCCCACAGATATAACAGTAGCTACTTCTTAGGATAGATTAGCATTCATGCGCTTTTCTTACATCTTGTTTCTGCTCTTTTATAAATCTTGCCCAGTTTTCCCCATTCATTCATTCATTCTCTCTCTCTCTCCCCCCGTCTCCCTCTCTCTCTCTCTCTTTGTTTCCCCCTACCTTTTCTTTTTCTTTCACTCACCTGTTGACTTTCATCCCCCATTGAACAAAAGGGCCTGGAATAAATATTTAAGGACTCCCAAAAGCTCAAAACTGCAAACCTTTTGACCCTTTCTGTTTTTAATTATCAACATTTTCATCGACATTTCTCTCCTCTGCAGCCATCCCCTAGGAAGCCCTAAAAGAGTTGTCAAGCAAGTCAGTAGGCAACGAACATTGGTGCGCCACATCCCTGTGCTTGCACAAACACAAGTTAGTGGAAGAATCATGCCATCCCTAATCATTTCTCAGGTCTGCAGCCAACACCACAGACCTGATCAGAGAACACCTGGCTCCCAGGGTGGAGAAAGGGAGCAGAGACAGAACAGGGGGAGGAGGCCAGAGAGTGAAACGGCAGAGGTCAAGTTCAAGGTGCAGATTTGGGAAGGGATGAGGGTTGGTGTGGGGGGGAGAAGTGAGGTTGGCATGCAGTTTTCCCTTTGCCATGCGAGCGCTGGTTTCCGTCCCCGCGTAGTGCCAACAGTGCCTGTGGTATATCCCAGCACAGCCTAGCCAATGTGCAGACTACTGTGCAATCTCGTAGTCCTGAACAGGTAGTCCGAACACTGGGCAGACGGAGTGGAGCCTCTGTGTCCAGAAATCCGGTGAGCGGTGGTGGCACACTGATTCCTTTGCCCCAGTTCCTGCCTCTAGGACGACCATTTGAAGTGGGGGAGAGGGAGAGAGAAGCAGTGAGAAGCGGTGAGCGCACAAGCCATGGGGAGACCTCGTCCTTTCGGAAGATGCAGCTTACTTCATCCACTGCCAGGGAAGGAGCCCAGCTCCGCGCTCGGGAACCTCCCTCATCCTCAGAGCCTCGCGCACCATCGAGCTCTTTCCTTCTCCATCGCAGATGGCGACCGTCCCGGCTCCTTCGGCAGCCACGTCGCAGATTCCTTTGGGGGAGGAAAATAAACAAAATCAAATAAAGAAATGACTGCCGCCAACAGAAAAAGGGGCGAGAGGCAGCCGTGTCGTACTGAGGAGGCACGGGTTCCCTGGCTCCGTTTGGGACCCCCACATCTGGCCGGCTCTTGGCAGAGGATCGCTCGGGCCCACGCGATGCTTCCATGCAACTGTGTGTGGGGGGTTGTTTTTGGTTGGTTGCCCCGAGGAGCCCCTGCCTGCTTGATATCCAAATGGGGTGCAAGGCACCCGGCATTTGTTCCCGAGCTAGCCATGAGGGTTCTTTGACCTGCGTTGGCCACTTGCCTTTGCAGCTAGCCTCTGGCTATCATGAGAGCCATCTGGCTCTCCCTCCTTTGTGGCCTCCCCACCCCCACCCTGCCTTTGGCACTCTTGGCGTTCCCTCCCTCATGCTGGTCCTTGTGCCCTCCCTCCTCCTTTCCTTCCTTCTTTCTTTCTCTTGCTTCCCTCCTGCACTTCTGCCTCAATTGACGTGGCACTGCAAAACTAACTCGATTCGAAGGAGGAGCCTGCCAGATGCCGAGAAGGTCAAAGTTCGACAGGAACTGAGCCGTCTGGTGGATAAGGTTGCGCGGGAGGGGGAGAAGAAGGCTCCATACCTTGGATGGAAACTCGAGGAATGTCTCCTTCCCTCTGGTGCGCGGCTCCCATGTAGCGATTCCAGATGTTCCCTGGGCCGTGTGCTCGACTTCCTCTCTGGGGCTGCAGGGATAAAGAGGGCTTTATGTACAATATGCAAACCCACCCGCGCACACAGGAGAGCAGGGGCGGGGGGTGAGCGGAGAAGGGGAGATTCGGAGTCTGCGGGTGAGCCCAGATGAAACCAACGCAAACAAACGGCCGATGGAAAACAGCCCCTTGCTGACTGTGTTCCTCCGTCCCTCCGTCCTCTGAGCATCCCTTGGCTTCTTGGGTTGTGGTGCACAAGCCACGGGTCATATCTGTGGGCTGCAAGGCACGGGCAATTCCGTCTGGGAGAAGCGAGCAGAGAAAGCCACTTGTAGAGCTGGCCTGTTCATTCCAAAGCAGCCGTGCGGCCTGGGTCTCATGGGGAGGAGCCTCGAGCCAGCGGGGGGGACCTTGCATCCCACTACCCACCCGCCCCTGTTGCCCCACCTTAACACCCAGCCTGCTCCTTTCCCGGCTGGGAAAGGAGGAAACCGCATGCCGCAGTTGCCAGTCACTTGTCATCTGCTTCCTCCCTCTTGTTCCCTCGAACAGGCGAAGGAGCCAGCCGTGCTCTGAGCTGCAGCCATCCAGAGATAAGGAAGAGGTGAAGTGCAAAGCAGAAGGGCTGGTTTGAGCTAGCGTTCGAACCCCTCTTTGGTGTAGGACACACTTTGCCTGCTTCCAAGAAGGCAGCTGTGAGAGGCGTCTGGGTTGCCAAATCATCAAGCCGAGGAATCTAGTCTCTTCCATCAAAGTAATGGGATGAGAACCGGGGGTGATAATTCTTTGTCAGGTCAGCAACAGGGACGTGCACAGAGGCAGGGCAAGTTCCCCCCTTTCCCCCCACCCCTTCCTGTGGTTTCATGGCAGCATTTTCACAATGGTGCCTCAGCTTTTCTCACTGCAGACTTTGCAGTGGGGAGAAAAGCACAGCAAAGCTAAACATAAAGCTAAACATCCAAGAAAGGGGAGATGGGCAGACCAAAGGTTTTCTCATTGTTACACCCTTTATTTCACAATCTTCCATAAATAAGGATGCGGGAGAGTTTCCTTTCCTTTCCTTTCCTTTCCTTTCCTTTCCTTTCCTTTCCTTTCCTTTCCTTTCCTTCTCTCTTTGTCATCCTCATTTATTATAAAGTAGTTTCATAGTTCTGCCAACATCTGTCCAAGCCCTGTGTGTGGTGGGTTTTCTGTGTTAAACAAATAATAAATGTGACTTCATCATTCAGGAGTACATCCTTTGAGGTTGTTGCTTGTTTTTTGTTTTTGTTTTTAAAAAGAAGAAGAATGCTTTCTCCATTAGCAAACTTCGTCCCAGCTTTGCAATAGTTGGGGGGATTTTTGATAGATGGAACCTTACTTGGCGAGTGCCAAAGCAGTGGCAGGGAAGACATCAGTCCTGGAATTACCAGAAAGAGGACAGACGGGGCTTAGCCCCCTGACCTTTTGTTCCAGTCCTCTCAGCTACTGTTTTCAGAAGGCCGCAGAGCTGGGGTGTGTGTGTCATGATTTGCCAAAAAGTGGGGGCAGAGTCAAAGGTGAGGCTTATGGATTTATTATTTATTTATTTTATTCATTTCTATACCGCCCAATAGCTGAAGCTCTCTGGGCAGTTCACAAAAACTAAAACCAAAGAGCACACAGTAAAACAACACAAAATATATAAAACATTAAAATCACAGTATAACAGTACAACCAGAATAAAACCTAGCAGCAATTCAGAGATTTAAAATACAGATTTAAAACAGCAAAGGTAAAGGCCTAGGAAGCTACAATGCTAAAATGCCTGGGAAAATAAAAAGGTCTTCACCTAGCGCCGGAAGGAATACAATGTAGGTGCCAGGCGAACCTCTCTAGGGAGCTCATTCCACAGCCGGGGTGCCACAGCAGAAAAGGCCCTCCCCCAGTAGCCACCCACTTCACTCCCTTTGGCAGGGGCTCACGGAAGAGGGCCGCTCAGGATGATTTTAAGGTCCGGGCAGGCACATATGGGAGGAGGCGATCCTTCAGATCACCTGGCCACAAACCGTTAAGGGCTTTGAATGTTAATACCAGCACTTTGAATCGGGCCCGGAAATGGACTGGTAGCCAGTGCAGCTGGAAAAGTACTGGCGGCAATATGAGCTCGTTGACCAGTCCCTGTTAACAATCTTGCTGCCCTGTTTTGGACCAGCTGAAGTTTCCGGACCGTTTTCAAAGGCAGCCCCACGTATAACGCATTGCAGTAATCCAGACGAGAAGTTATCAGAGCATGGATAACTGTAGCTAGGCTATCTCTGTCCAGATAAGGGCGTAGTTGGTATACCAGCCTCAGCTGATAAAAAGAGCTGATTAGAGGTCTCCCCCCGTGCCCCCCCCTCCGGTTCAGGAATTGCATTTAGTTCTGTCTTTATTTGCAAATAAACACAGTTAGAAACAAGGTGGTAACATGGCATTTTCTTGAGGTACAGCAGCATGCCTTGCCTAAGACATTTTGAAACCTGAACTGTAAAAAGTATATTCCCCTGGAGCCCAAAGACTACATTTTTGCCTTGTTTACATGCTTTGGAGGGTGGGGCATGTTCACTTACTAAAAACGCCCTCCATGTACTATTTCTGTGGATGTCTGGATGTTGTTAATGCCTGATAGAAAGTGGAAGAGGTGTCATTAAATTGGAAATATATAGTGTGTGGGCATGGCCATTGGACATACTGGCCAGGAGGATGGGAGTTGGTAGCCCAGCACACTTGGCTGGAGAAGGTTGGAGAAGCCTGGTTTGCAGATTTTGTGGAGGAAGCTGAACCCTAAAGAATGACCACTATAGCAACTCGTACTAACAAAACGGTGATGACACATCCTCAAGAGGCAAAAAAAGGGCAGTGGCAGGACATTTCCCAGGGTCGGCTCTGGGTTCAAGCTGGGCTCAAAATGCCCTCTGGTAGTCTCTTCATGCATCAGTGGGCCTTGGTAGGCTTACCTGTTGGTGGTATCAGACAGCAACTGTGTTCTGAGCAGTGCCAGGCAGTTGGGCCCGGCCGCCATTTTGATTTCCTACAATCCCTTGACGTAACCTCTCCGTGCAGCATTAAGTGGGAAATTAAGCACAGAATCCTATGCATGTTTAGACAGAAGAAGTCCTACAACTCCCAGCATGCCCCAGCCAGCCATGCTGGCTGGGGCATGCTGAGAGTTGTAAGACTTTTTTCTGTCTAAACATGCTTAGGATTGCGCCCTAAAACAATGGCCCGGTAAGAAAAATAATTAAGGGGGTGGGACAGGGCAGGCAGAAGGGATGGGCCCTACTGGAGCAACAGCAGTTGCCCGATCATGCCTGCCGTTTCTCCCACCCGGTATACATACAAGTTAGGAGAAGGGGGGCATCTGAGTGCAGTGTAACCATGATGTTTTTAAATTATTGTCTTGTATTTTAATATTGTATTTTCCTCCTTACATTTGGTCAGCCTGCCAGGGGATATGTCTTGATAGGCAGCCATAAAAAAATGGCTAAGAATAAGAATTTCCCCTCTCGACTGACTGAGTCATCTTTCTGTGTGTCTGGCGTTGGTGGGGGTGGAGGTGGGAGATACACGATCATCTCACTTCCTTGAACCCCCCCACCCCCATTCTTGTATATGTATCTCGAACGCCGAAATCGCCTTCCCGCTTCCCCTGGCCACGAGTCGTCCCCTACGGCAATGTCTGTGCAGATGTCATCCAAGCTGACATGAGCAATGGATGTTTTCCTCTGCGTGATCCCCTTTGAGCCTCGGGCTCACGGAAGAAATGCCTGAGAATGAGCAACACAGGCGTTTTGGGCCCGGGCCGAGGCCGGCCTCCCCCTCCCTGAGGCCGGCCGGCCGGCCGGCCGGCCCCTACCCCTCCGCCCGGCCCCGTCCTAGTGCTTTGGCTGGGGCTGCCGTTGGGATGTCTCGGCCACCGCACACACTGCCTGATTGCTAACACATGTGCAGGAGGCTCACAGCCAGCGCTTTGAAGGCCTCGGCCCTCGGCAGCTCCTTACACGCTTTCCTGTCTCTGCATTCAGGAAATGAAGTCAGAGCGTTGATATAAAACAGGCTGAAAGGAGAGGAGGTGGAGACACTGGAGCGAGCAAAGCCAGGCGTTTAGGACGGGTGGGGCGAGCATAGATGCGTATAAGGGGAGGTCTGCAAGGCCTCTTGCATCGTACTGCAGAGGGATCTGGGGGCAATTCAGACCTGCCAGATCTACCCCTCCAGCACGTTGACTCTTGTCCACTGCCTCGGCGTTTGTCTTTGTTCCTGCTCTGGGTCCAGAACTGCCGCAAAGCATTTTTGTGTTTCTTTCGTTGGCGTTTCCTAAGCCACATAAGCGGCAAAGAGTGAGGTGAGCGTTCCAGGAGCTGAGCTGCTGGTTCAAAGCTCAGCTCTTTGGAAAACGGAATATTGCTGGAGGCCCAGTTGCAAGTGGAGATGAGAACGTGCAGAGAAGATGACAGTAGACTCGGGCCCATAGGGCTGTACCAGACAGTACAACATTCCTGTGCAATCTTTCCTGTGCCGTTTTACTTCCCACCCCATGTACATGCATGAAAATGCCCCTGTGCAGCATACTCTTGCTGGACATCAGATTGCAGCCTTGATTTGACTGCATGCTTGGATGTTCCCCGACACCGTGCACATAACGACCGGCTTGCCAGAGAGAAAGCTCGACTAGCCTAGAGCTCTCGTCCCTGGTATGCTACTTTTCTATGAGCAGGGAGTTTTTAATGCAAGCGGGATGGGCGTTCAGCTATGCCATCCCCTACCTGCTCTGCTCTCTGAACCCACATGATACAGCAAGACCTGCATTGCATGATATCCCCCAGCGTATAGCTCCGCTCTAAAACGTAATGCGGCCCTTAACGTTTCTGCTTTTAACATTTATTTAGTGATGGGGACTGAATGTATGCCAGTGTTAAAATAATTACCTGATCTGGGAGAACGGGAGAGTAAAATCTACTGCAAGAAACTGGGGAGAGACGTGCTGCTTCCACAGCATCTTTTTGACGAGGAGATGACAGATTCTATGACTTGGGGATCTGGGATGGGTAGTAATGTCTTTCTCAAAAATAGCACATAGAATGGAGAGCTGGAGCGTCTCCCGCTGCTCTCACCTGCTGTAACCCATGGTTTCTCTCAAGCCACCGCCCTTGAAACCCATCACAGTCTGCCTTTCCCCCCCAGTGCAGAATTAACGTATAGACTTCGCCACTACAAGGAGCAGTGACAGGCAGTGTGTTCCATGGCTTTAAAAGGAGCATAGACAGATTTGGGGAGGAGAGGCCTGCCTGTGGTTATTGGCTCTGACGGCTAACATGGACGCTCTGTGGTGAGACGTAGTGGGCACCAGTTGCTCAGGGGGGAAAAATAGCCAGAGAGCTGTTGCCGGCATCCTTTTTTGACAGCTTCCCAGAACCAACTGGTGGACACTGTCAAAACACAGCGATGGGCTAGCTGGAGCATTAACTTGATCTGGCAGGCTTCGGGGCGTAGAAGAGCCCTGCTGGATCCGACCAAAGGCCCACTGAGTCCAAGCAAGACATGAGCACGACAGTATCCTGCTTGTGTCCACCAGCAACTGCTATGCAGAGTCATGCTGCCTTCGAATCAGCCACCAGGATTAGTAGCCGTTGATAGCCTGATCTTCCGTGAACGTATCTAATCTCCTTTGAGAGCCATCCACGCTGGCGCCCATCAGCACATCTTCTGGTGACAACTTCCATCGTTCATGTGCTGTGGAGGAAGTGCTTTAGGAACATAGGAAGTCACCTTACGTCAAGTCTGACTGTAGGTCTTTCTAGCTCAGAATTGTCTCAATCAGCCTTCTCCAACTTGGTGCCCTCCAGATGTTTGGGGCTTCAACTCCTATCACCCCCAGCCAGCATGGCTGATGCTCAGAAATCCTGGGAGCTGTAGTCCAAAACATCTGAAGGGGTCCGGGTCAGGAAAGGTTGGTGTCTAGCAGCAATGGCTCTCCAGGGTTTCAGGCCAGATTCTTTCCTAGCCCTACCTGGAGATGCTGCTGGGATCAAACCTGGGACCCTTCTGCATGCAAAGCAGGGCCTCCACGACTGAGCTATGGCCCTCTCCCATCCTTTCTTTGGTCTGTCCTGTATCTCCCACTATTCAGCTTCATTAGATTTTCCCAAGTTCTAGTATTATGAGAGAAAAACTTCTCTCTATCCCCTTCCTCCACACCACGTGTTAATTTTATACACGTCTATCATGTCTCTCTGTACTCATATTTTTTCTTAAGCTAAATAAGCTTTTTTCTAAGCCTGAAATGTTGCAACCTTTACCCACAAGGGAGTTGCTCCATCCCCTTGATCATTTTGGTTGCCCTTTTCTGCACTTTTTCCAGCTCTACAATAATCCTTTTTTTGAAAGGCAACGAGAGCTGTATGCAGTCTTCTAAGCGTGGTCGCTCCATAGATTTGTATAAAGGCTTCACAGTATTGGCAGTTTTATTTATTCTTATGTCTTGTGAAAGATCTGGTAACATTTCAGAGGGGCCTCCCTGACACCACTAGTGTTGAATTTAGGGCCCAGAGTGAGATATTTGGGGCAAAATTTGTCCACCATTTGCTGTGCCTTCATTGCAGCCCAAATCTGCCACCTGAGGTTGGCCCGGCCTCGGGTTCAAATCCCAGCTCAACCATAAAGCTCACTGACTGGGTGGCCTTGGTCAAGTTTTAGCTCATGATTTTTGTGACAATTATTATTATTTTTTAAATAGCAAAGGGCTACTTTATTCTGGGAAATGCAAAAAAAAAAAACGATGACGGGTAATATGACCTGTCTTGAATATGATTCATGGATTTGAAAGAGACCACCCAGTTCCATGTTTCTGAAACATTGAATGGGTTGTGGGATAAACTGCATTTCCAGAAGTATGGCTCCTGGCAGGCATATTAACAGAACTGGGAAGCGTTCGGAAGAAACTGACAGTGGAACCACAATGTTGCTTGGTGTGTGTTTTTTAAACTCCCACCGCAAGATATTAAGATCTTATGGCCTGCTGGCAGAATGAAGGCTTTCCCATGCCCACCTACAAGGACGACCAACTTTCTCCTCAGCCTCCTACTTTAAAGAAGGGAAGGGAAGAAGCTTTCCTAAGAACGAAAGGGACTTGGGCTCAGATACGCTGCTCCGTTTTCTGTCGCTACAAGACGTTGGGGCAGCCTTTTATGTTAGCACCAGGGGCGGTGCCGTGGAAGGGTAACGTGCCATAGGAGCACAGCTCTGGGGCATTTTCTCAGAGCAGGAGCGTTGCTGTCGACGTCTGGAGCGCCAGGGCAGTCGGTGGGCCCTCGTTGCTCCAGCGAGCAAATGAGGTGACAACAAGGCTCTCGAGCATCACTGTTGTTTCTGGCCGATTCGCATTAGTGGAAGTCCAAGGATGAGGAAAGCAATTGAGCCGAGGCTGGGGATGTCTTTTCCTTTCTTCGATAGGGTTCCTACTTCAGACTAGCACAGTGGTCTGCACTGTTTTTCAAGCAGAAGCCACAGCAAATGGGCTGATTGCTCCTATGTTTTCCTCTTCCCCACCGCTCTGCCGCATTACGGCTGATGAGCGGCAGGGCTCCTGACTCCCCACCCCCGAGGCCTCCTCCAGTAGCCCAGATTGTAGCAGTCGGCCCACTGCTAAAACAAAAAAGGCTAAGCTAGAGAGAACTGCTGAGAGCGCACAGCTACTGCAAGAACAGAGAGAGTGAACGAGAGAAAGAGGTAACTGGGAGCCACCAATGGCCCTCAAGCCTTGCCGTGAAGAACACCGCACTAGCCGTTTAAATGGGAACTCTTCTCCTCAGGAATGTTTGCATTTCCAATTAAAAGCTAAAGGCTGCATTTCAGGTAGCCGGAGATCTTTTGTTAAAGTTCAGTGTGTTTTACAAGTTGAATCTATGCAGTCAGAAATAAACACCATTGGGTTCACTGGAGCTTACTGCTATAGGATTGCAGTTCTGCTGATCCTAATAAATTGGGTGTTATACTTTGGCACTAATGCTCACGTGTGCGTAATGCGTGCACACGCACACACATGCACAAAGCTAGATACATACACACACACACACTCATCATAAATTTCAAAACACCAGCCTAACCAAGAACCTTTGCTCAATGGTGTTGTAGTTCAGATCATCTGGAGGGTACCAAGTTGGGGAAGGCTGTACTACATAGTTCTCCATAGATGACCAGGAATTTCATGCAGACAGGGGGGTGGGCTGTCCCCTTGTACGCCCAGAGTAGAAACTGAATGGGCTGTTAAAGGAGGGAAGGCCCCTCCACACCAAGCATAGAAATGCCATTCTCTGTCCCTCCTTTGCCAGCCCCTTACAGGCTAGTAATTTCTTTTGCAGGCTAGTAACTGGGGGAGGGGGGGATTTGCAAGGCTGTGTTTTGGCTTTTGCAACTGGACCTCCATACTGATGATGGAGTAGAGGAGAGCATGGGACTTTGGCAAGACTCCAGAACCATCCCAATCTCTCTGCTTCTTTACAACAGTTCCTCTGGACCTGGGATGGTTTGAGATGAGGCTTTTATCGAGCCACCGCCCTGCCTTGTTTACAGAATTGTTCAGGGGGGTCCAGATGTCGTCATCGGCTTCCATTCAGAGAGAGCCTTTCTGTATTTCCCCACTGCTTCTTCTATCTTTTTTTCTTACTGTGGGCAATCTCTTCATTAAGAAAAGACAGAATAGCTGCTCTGTGCCTTCTGATTGTTGGCACTAGCACCCCTCCGTCTGGAAACACCCCTGCTCTTGGTCAGTTTCCCTGTTACCGAGAGGGCCTTGGGTAGCTCTGTCATCAGACGTAAGCTTGAGATGTGTGTAGAGATACCGTCAAATTTGACGGGATTTAGTTCATAGCAATGTGTTTGGGATCGGGACATAAGGAAACTCGGGGGAGACTGCTGTTTGCGCTCTTGCGCACTTCACAGTTGACTTCTCTTTGCTTCGAGGCCTCTTGTAAAAGAAATCTGACGGAGAACAGAAAGAACAGTAAAGCTCTTGCCATCTGGAAGCTGTTTGGTGACTGACGGTTTGTGAAATGGGTTTGCGGTGCCTCGGTTGGGTTCTTAACCGTTAGGCAACCGAGCTGCCGAAGGCATGGCCCCACCCACCAAAGTGGGGGCTCTGCTGTTTGAGGGGGGGTTAGTAATATATTGGGTTGCACAGCTGAGTGTCCTTGTGGCTGAATTTAGGTACACCAGTTTCCATGGGGGAATAAAAAGGTTAGCCGTGGAAGCCCCATCCTTAGCTACTTGGGTCAACAGCCAAGGAGGCTGTTATTGTGCAATCGCCTCATTCATCAGATTTCACGGGGACTCCAGATGATGCTGTCTTCCATTTGCAGCCCTCCTGTGTTTTCTTACTGCTATAGGCATCTCAACACCAGTCTAAGACCCTGCATTTAAAAGGGGGCTTTCTGCTTCCATTTTAAATGCAAGATCACAACTCCCTTTTTCACGTGCTTCCTTTCCCCACTCCCCTTTCCCCCTCCTTCTCCCTGTATCTGAGCCTTCCATTATCTTTCACTGATCTCGCTCCTCTTCTTGCCGCTTTAACTCTTTTCACGGAGGAAACTCAAGAGGAACACAACAGGGTAATTTTGACAGCTCATTATCTGTGATCTATTTAAAAATGGAACAAAGGGCATTTCGTGCAGGAGATGCCCTGGAGGGACACAGCGTCATGTAAAGAGACCACAAACGTCCGTGGAGGAGCAATCTCAATCGCAGGATAAAAGCTCAGTGTGAAGAAGCCCTACTTCTGCCTTCTTTCTTATATATATATATATATTAAAAAAAAAGTTATGGAGGAAAATATGGACTATTTATTTATTTCATTTCTATACTGCCAAATAGCTGAAGCTCCCTGGGCAGTTCACAAAAATTAAAACCAAAGAGCACACAATAAAACAACACAAAATACATAAAACATTAAAACCACAGTATAACAATACAACCAGAATAAAGCCTAGCAGCAATGCAGAGATTTAAAATACAGATTTAAAACAGCAAAGCTAAAAGTCTAGGAAGCTAAAATGCTAAAATGCCTGGGAAAATAAAAAGGTCTTCACCTGGCGCCAGAAGGAATACAATGTAGGTGCCAGGTGAACCTCACTAGGGAGCTCATTCCACAGCCGTGGTGCCTCCTAGTAGCCACCCACCTCACTCCCTTTGGCAGGGGCGCACGGAGGAGGGCCACTGAGGATGATCTTAAGGTCCAGGCAGGCACATATGGGAGGAGGCGATCCTTCAGATCACCTGGCCCCAAGCCGTTAAGGGCTTTGAATGTTAATACCAGCACTTTGAATCAGGCCCAGAAATGGACTGGTAGCCAGTGCAGCTGGAAAAGTACTGGCATAATATGAGCTTGTTGGCCAGTCCCTGTTAACAAATTTTCTGCCCTATTTTGGACCAGCTGAAGTTTCCGGACTGTTTTCAAACGCAGCCCCACGTATAATGCATTGCAGTAATCCAGACGAGAAGTTCTCAAAGCATGGATAACTGTAGCTAGGCTATCTCTGTCCAGATAAGGGCGTAGTTGGTATACCGGCCTAAGCCGATAAAAAGTGCTCCGTGCCACTGAGTTCACCTGTTCTTCAAGTGACAGTTCTGGGTCCAAGAGCACCCTCAA
Source organism: Heloderma suspectum (assembly GCF_057233095.1). Lineage (NCBI taxonomy): Eukaryota > Metazoa > Chordata > Lepidosauria > Squamata > Helodermatidae > Heloderma > Heloderma suspectum. The sequence goes on along the minus strand of NC_139471.1, from coordinate 20,735,243 downwards.
ACTTATTTTAATTAATTAATTTAGAACATTTATATCCCGCCCTATATCATTAAGATCTCAGGGCAGCGTACAGCTAAAATCAACTTAAACAGTATAAAACAATAAATAATTTAAACAGCTAAAACATATTAAACAAGCTAATACCGATTAAAATCTAAAACAGTAAAACGGTTAAAACGGTGTGCTACTTTAGGGAACGCATTTAGCCCACAAAGGCTTTGGCAGAAAGCCATGTTTTTCCTTGGTGCGGAAATGAAACCAGTGTCAGCACCAATTGGGCCTCCAAGGGGAGGGCATTCCACAAGCAGGGTGCCACAGCAGAGAAGGTCCTCTCCCACGTCCCACCGTAGTGTATGTCTCGCACTGGTAGGACGCAGAGGAGGGTGCCTTCAGCAGATCTCAGTCCTCGGGCAGGCATATATAGGGAGAGGTGCTCCCTCAAATATCTAGGTCCCAAGCTGCTTAGGGCTTTAAATATCATCACCAAAACCTTGAATTCCGACTGGAAGCGTATTGGCAGCTTCCAGTATGAGCAATGGTGTAGTGGAGGCAGGGCTCGCAGGGGTGCTACACCAGCACTTTTTTATTAGCAGGGATGGTGATGTCATCTGCCACCCCCTCAGACGTCCCTCTTCTGGGAGCTTAGCTGCAATCCTCACAGTAGGATGAATTTTCCCAGCAACATTATATAGTCGTGAGCTCTCCCTCTTGTAATGTAACGTCTTTTGGGGGGTGGCTTGCTCTTGAATGGGCAACAAAGGCCCATGAGCTTTTCAAAAGCCCTACTCCTGATGGAGATGAAAACTCCAAGACCTGGTGTGTTGATAGGGATCAATGCAGCTGCCTGGATTTTTGGCCTCTCTTTGGGGGCGTGGCTATGGGGACAGTCATGATGAGTGCCCGCACATCAACGTTTACCACTACACTACTGAATATGAGAGGAAGGGTTGTGATACGCATAGCGTCAGCCTTCCACAACCTACAGATGTTTTGGACTTCATCTCCCATCAGCCCCAGCCAGCATGGCCAAAGGTCAGGAATCCTGGGAGTTGTAGTGCAAATGTCTGGAGGGCGTCATATTAGGAACATGGGAAGTTGCCTTACACTGAGCGAGACCTTTGATCCACTTAGCCCAATATTGTTGGCTGACTGACAGCAGCGGCTCTCCAGCATTCCAGGCAGGTGTTTTCCCTGCCCTACCTGGAGATGCCGGGGATTGAAGCTGGGCCCTTCTACATGCAAAGCATGTATTCTGTCAATGAGATATTGTCCTTCACCTAAACATAAAGAAAGGTTCTGAATAAGAGGCCGAATTCAACAGGAACATGGGAAACTGCCTTATACTGAGTCAGGTGCTTCGTGCATCCAGCCCAATATTGTCAAGTGCAGCAGTGGCGATCCAGGGTTTCACGCAGAGGTTTTTCCAGCCCTACCTAGAGATGCTGGGGATCGAACCCGAGACCTTCTGCATGCAAAGCCACTGAGCTACGGCCCCCTCCCAACCTGGACGACAAGCTGAGGAAGGTTACACTATGAGTATGTCCACACAGGAGCTAACTCGAGTTCCACACCTCAGAATTAAAATGGAACTATGAGAAGCTGTTCCCATTTCCCCACATACTGTCTGGCATTGTGGGGTGGTGGTGGAGGAGGATGTATCTCCCGTTCCACTCCTATTGCTGTTGTCTTCTAGGGATGTCGGAGGAATCCGTCTGGGGGGTGAAGTTGGCCGAGCTTTCAGCAGCTTGGCCCCCCGCACTCCAGCTCACTTACCCACAAGCCGGCCTGACTCGATCTGCATTGAGTCGGGCCAGCTCGCAGATTTTCAAGGTTGTTTGTTTTCTTAAATCACCATTTATGCAAATTGCAGCTGCAATTTCTGTAGTTTACGCAAATTGCACGTGCAATTTGCGCAAAATAAGTATATTGCGCACGCAATTTGCGCAAATTAAGCATATTGTGCCCACAGTTTGCTCAGACTCAGCATATTGTGCCCACAGTTTGCTCAAACTGAGCATATTGCGCACGCAGTTTGCGCAAATTAAGCAAATTATGGCTCCAATTTGCAATGGTAATTTAAGGGGAGGGAGAAAACAAGAAAGTTCCTGGATTTGGGGAAAAATCCCACAGCTCAGCTTGCAAATGCAAGCCAGGCTGGAGGCTCCGGGGAAATCCAGCGACCCGAAAAAGGGCCAGATTTCTCTGCATCGGCCATCCCCATTGTCTTCTCACCATTTCCTGCTGCCTTGTGTGATTCCTTATGTGATTCTTGCCATTAGTGATTCATGTCAGGATGATCACAAGGAAACAGAACCCTCTGGAGAAGCAGCAGATGGACAGCCTTCCCCAACTCGGTGCCCTTCAGATGTTTGGGAGATCAACTCCCATGAGCCCCCAGCAGCATGGCCAATGGTCAGGGTTGATGGGAGTTGTAGTCCCAACATCTGGAAGGCAGCAAGTTGTGGAAGGCTGCCTTGAGGGCAAATTGATCAATGCCTGTTGACTTCCTTTCATCTCCTGTGACTACAGTTTAAGTGTTTCTGGGATGCAGCATCTTTCATTCCACCCTTCTGAAACAGAGGGAGGAAAGATCCAGCGAACAGTCATCCCATGAGTAGTAAGGGCTGCAGGCTGCATCAACTGCATTATCCATTCCCCACTCTTTTGCTCTGTTTTCTAGTTAGATTTTGGGATCTGAGGACCGCCAGCCTGCCTGCCTTTTCCATTCTCCTTCCTGCTGCAAGAGATCGTATTTCTTCATCTTTCCAGCCAACGGTGGCATGACGCACATACCAGACAGCCACAGTTGCATGCAGAAGCATTTCTGCAGAAGCAGGAGCATCGCTCCCTCTTCTAAGCATAATGGTTCCCCCTCAAGGTCACTTGTAATGCACCAGTATCTCTGTAGATTTGCAGTGTGCTTGCGGAAATATGTGTTCATGGGCTTATATTCAGAAATTCATCGCAGGGCAAGATGCTGTTTTGATACTGTAAGCATTTTGAGCAGTATTCCATTTTAGTCTAAAAGAATGACATGGGCTGCTTCTAGACAAGGCTTTTATTCCGCAGTTGCCCTGCCTCCTCCATGGAATTTTGTGAGGGTCCTCGAGACATTGTGACTTTCCATTTGTAACCCTCCCATATTTCCCCACCACTTCTGCCATCTCTTTTTTTTTTTAACCACAGAAAATCCACTAAGGAGGGAAAGACAGAATATCTGCACGATGCCTTTTGACTGGGAGCCCTAGGATCCCTCAGTCCAGAAGCACCCAGAAAAAATAGAGGAGTCTGGTTTCTGCTTTAGATGTAATGATTAAGCTTAACCTCTCTCTCTCTCTCTCTCTCTCTCTTTACAAACAAACGAACCTACCAAACAACTAAAGATAGTTGTTGTTCAGTCATTAAGTTGTGTCCGGCTCTTCGTGACCCCATGGACCATAGCACGCCAGGCCTTCCTGTCCTCCGCTCTCTCCCAGAGTGTGCTCGAGTTCATATTCATTGCATCGGTGATGCTATCTAGCCATCTCATCCTCTGCTGTCCCCTTCACCTTTTGCCTTCAATCTTTCCCAGCATCATGGTCTTTTCCAGGGAGTCTTCTCTTTGAATTAGGTGGCCAAAATATTTGAGCTTCAGCTTCAGTATCTGCCCTTCCAATGAGCAGTCAGGATTGATTTCCTTTAGGATTGACTGATTTGACCTCCTTGCAGTCCAGGGGACTCGTAAGAGTCTCCTCCAGCACCACAGTTCGAAAGCATCGATTCTTCAGCACTCAGCCTTCCGTATAGTCCAGCTCTCACAGCCATACATTACTACTGGGAAAACCATAGCTTTGATTAGACGGACCTTTGTCGGCAAGGTGATGTCTCTGCTTCTTACTATGCTGTCTAGGTTTGCCATCGCTTTCCTCCCAAGGAGCAAGCGTCTTTTAATTTCATGGCTACAGTCACCGTCTGTGGTGATCTTGGAGCCCAAGAAAATAAAATCTCAGTGCTTCCATTTCTTCCCCTTCTATATGCCAGGAAGTGATGGGGCCAGATGCCATGATCTTAGTTTTTTTAATGTTGAGTTTCAAACCAGCTTTTGCACTCTCCACTTTCACCCTCAACAAGAGGCTCTTGAGATCCTCTTCACTTTCTGCCGTTAGGGTGGTATCGTCTGCGTATCTGAGGTTGTTGATAATTCTCTCAGCAATCTTAATTCCGACCTGTGATTCATCCAACCCAGCGATTCTCATGATGTACTCTGCATATAAATTAAATAAGCAGGGCGACAATATGCAGCCTTGTCGTACCCCTTTCCCAATTTTGAACCAATCGGTTGTTCCATGTCCAGTTCTTACTGTTGCTTCTTGACCCTCATACAGGTTTCTCAGGAGACAGGTAAGGTGGTCTGGTACTCCCATCTCTTTAAGAATTTGCCACAGTTTGTTGTGATCCACACAATCAAAGGCTTTAGCATAGGTTGGGGCATAGACTTGAATTACTGTGCTGTTGAATGGTTTGCCTTGGAGTCGTACTGAGATCATTCTATCGTTTTTGAGATTGTACCCCAGTACTGCTTTTCCCACCCATTTGTTGACTCTGAGTGCTACTCCATTTCTTCTAAGGGATTCTTGCCCACAGTAGTAGATATAATGGTCACCTGAATTAAATTCGCCCATGCCTGTCCATTTTAGTTCGCTGATTCCCAAGATGTCGATGTTCAATCTTGCCATCTCATGTTTGACCACCTTCAGCTTACCTTGATTCACTGATTTTACATTCCAGGTTCCTAAACAATATTGTTCTTTGCAGTATCGGTCTTTCTTTTCACCACCAGACACATCCACAGCTGAGTGTCCTTTCGGCTTTGGCCCAGCCGCTTCACTCTTTCTGGCGCTACTTGGAAATTCCCTCTGCTCTTCCCCGGTAGTATATTGGACACCTTCCGACCTGAGGGGCTCATCTTCCGGCGTCATCTCTTTTAGCCTTGTGATACGTTCCATGGGGTTTTCTTGGCAGGAATACTGGAGTGGGTTGCCATTTCCTTCTCCAGTGGACCACATTTTGTCAGAACTCTCCGCCATGACCTGTACGTCTTGGGTGGCCCTGCACAGCATAGCTTCGCCACAACAAGGCAGTGATCCATGAAGGGGAGGAAGCATGGTATCACATATTTAAAAAGAAATAAATTTGAGCCATCTCATGTTTGACCACCTCCAGCTTACCTTGATTCATTGATCTTACATTCCAGGTTCCTAAACAATATTGTTCTTTACAGCATCGGACTTTCTTTTCACCACCAGACAATCCACAGCTGAGTGTCCTTTCGGCTTTGGCCCAGCTGCTTCACTCATTCTGGCGCTACTTGGAAATACCCTCTGCTCTTCCCCAGTTGGACACCTTCCGACCTGAGGGGCTCATCTTCCGGCGTCATATCTTTTAGCCTTGTGAATCGTTCCATAGGGTTTTCTTGGCAGGAATACTGGAGTGGGTTGCCATTTCCTTCCCCAGTGGACCACATTTTGTCAGAACTCTCCGCCATGACCTGTCCGTCTTGGGTGGCCCTGCACGGCATAGCTTATGGCTCCACTGAGTTACGCAAGCCCCTCCGCCACAACAAGGCAGTGATCCATGAAGGGGCTAAAGATAGTACTTTGGGCCAAAACAGACATTATTTTCATCAGTATCTACCAGCTATGTCTTTTCCCCCCTTCGTCTTTGCTCTTCCGTAGGCAGAGGGAGCCTTATCCCAATCTTAAAAGCCTCTTCTGCCCCCCAGTACTCAGGTCCCAAAGTGGATCAGGGGCCCTGCATCTACTCCAGAGTAAAAAGGAACAAAAGATGTAGCTGCTAGATACAGAATTAAAGTAACACCTGTTTCAACCCTGAATTTCTACATTTAGATGTTCCTGCATTCAAGCTTACCTGGAAGCTGTGATCATGGCCAGGGAGCCCTGCTTCCAAATCCCAGGTGAATGCAGACAGTCTGTGGTTTCTTGCTGTAGAGGAAAGAGAACTAGGCCTCTGCGTCCTACACACCCAGGGTGGAGGCTAGGGATGCTGGAGAAATTCAAGACAGATTAAAATGAGTTCGGATTTCTAAGAATCCAACCTGCAGAAACTACTGCGGAGCGCCCTCCTCAGACAGTGCAGAGTCCGTGGACTTTTGGATGATTTTGTTACTTTCCCAAAATTTACGCATATAAATCCATAGAAAAATATGCAAGTTTCTGCTGAGGAAACATTGAATGTTACATTCTGAGGTAAATGTTACGTACTGAGGTAAATTACGTAAATACTTGCGTAAATATTTAAGTAATTATTTTTGTATTTTTCCGCATGGCGAAAAAAAATATTTGCATCCATCTGTGGGCAGATGACGGAACGAAAAGCGCATGACAATCCGCGAAACACAGACGGAGCGGATTTTACTCGGTCCATACATCCCTAGTCGAGGCATGATTGATGGTGACAAAAGACAGGGGCTTCTCAGTGGCCGCATCAATATTTATGGGGCTGTAAAGCCCAACCAGCCCCTTCTCTGATTGTCTTTTGCCTGTTGGTGAAGGCATTTCTATTCTGGCAGGCTTTTGACTGCTAAGTGGGGATGTTTTGTTTACAGCTCTGTTTTTTCTGTGGTCTCTGCTTCTATAGATATTAGAGAGAGAGAGATAATAATATGGTATTCTATTGAATGTATTGCTTTAATTGTTGTTAAATTCTTGTAAGCCGCCCTGAGTGGTGCTTGGGCACTAGAATGATGGGACAGAAATCTCTAAATAACTAAGGGCACAATCTTAGGCATGTGTAGACAGAATAAAGTCCTACAACTCCCAGCATTCCCCAGCCAGCCATGCTGGGGGCATGCTGGGAGTCCAAACAGGTAACACCTCTGCAGAGGCATCACACAGTATCTTTCACAGTTCCGTTTCCGGGGAACAAATGAATGTGAGATGACACGGTGCTAACTTGGTTTAGCGGTTCCCAGGTGTACCAAAAAAAGAAAACAGTGCAGGGGCATTCCCCCAAGGAAATAGGGGGTATCTCTGAGCACAGACAGGCAATCTACGGCCTTCCAGGATTAAAGAAAGGAGCCAGATGAGGGGACTAGGGCGACCTGTGGTGGGACAGATACTCCCATTTGCGTGGCTGGGCTTTGCAGGACGGACATGGGCAAAATGGCCCAACATTCACTTCCTGTGTAGAACCACCATCTTCATTGCCTTTATCGGAGCTAGATAAAGCTTTCTCGATCTCGCCACTTAAAAAAAATATCTGTGTACGTGTTCTTTTTAAACTTGTTTTATTTGGTTTTCAATTTTTATTTATTTACTTGTTATAGCATGTTTACCCCACTCTTCAGCAAAAAAAAAAAAAGAGAGAGAGAAGGCTCCCATTGTGGGTTACGAAGATTAATAATGAGACCAACCCTTCCCTCAGGCTTACTATCTAAAATTTTGTAATCCACCCTGGAAATTGGATTGAAAGGCAGGGGATATTTCCCTATAATAAATGCAAAGTAAGTAAGTAAGCAAGTAAATAAATAGGGAATCTATATGTCCTAACATTCATGTCATGCCTTACAGTTCATAGGGCTGAACCCTGGCCTAGAAAAAATGGTTTCTGGTACAGCATTCTGGCGCAAGGATAACCCTCCACTCCCCAGAACAACCTTCCCCAACCTGGTTCCCTCTAGATAGGTTGGAATAGAGTTCCTAGCATCCCTCAGTGAGCAACTCCCAGCATTCCTCAGGTTGAGGAAAACTGGCCTAGAGTATAAGCTAACAGAGAGCATCAGTCCACTAATGCAGGGACTTTTTGTGTCAGTGAGCACATTTAGAATGTTGGGAGAGAGTTTTGTGGGCACCCTCACAAAATGGCTGCCTTGAGGTAGGCTGCCCATTCACAAAATGGCTGCCATGGTGGGTGTGGCTGGTCATAAAACACCCATTTCCCAGAAGGCAAACTGGTGAGATGAAAAGAAAAGTAACCTGCCCAAAAACCTACATACAAAGCAGAGGTGGAGTCTAAGCTTCAAAACAGCTGCTTTGCAGCATGCCGGCCAGCTAGTTAATGTTTTGTTTAATTTAAAAATGTATTTTAAAATAAAAAATATCAGGAGGGACAGGGAGCCTTCAGGTGGGAGATGGAGCAGGGCTAGGAAATGACTGATGGTGGATCTTTTTGCCTTTCAGGAGAAGGAGAAGAAGTACATGCTGCCCGTTGATAACCTGAAGGTGCGGGACATCGAAAAGGGTTTCATGTCCAGCAAACACATCTTTGCCCTCTTCAACACGGAGCAGAGGTGCCGGCCTTTATCTGTTCTGGGGGTGGGGGCCAGGGAAGGGGTGTGGCCTTCTGGGGAACCCTGGGAGGCCGGATTTGGTCCCTGAAATGGGGTTCAACACCCCTGGTCCAGTGGAGGCTGGTGGCTCCGATGTCAGTGGGGCGGTGCATCTGCTCTGGGTTTCAATCTGTACCAGTCAGAATTCCTAAGGAACTAGCCAAGGTGCTTCTGGCTGGTGTGGATTCACCACCCCACTGAAATCGGAGCTTCCACTGCCCTGGACTAACTACCTGTGCTGAGATGGGCAAGTAGGAAAAGCGATGTCACCTTTCTTTTCCTTTCCGTTCCTTTCACTCCAGGAATGTTTACAAAGATTATCGGCAGCTGGAGCTGGCCTGTGAGACCCAAGAGGAGGTGGATAGTTGGAAGGCCTCCTTCTTGCGTGCAGGAGTTTACCCGGAGCGTGTTGGGGTGAGTTGATCGCCAGTGGTAACAGAAACGTAAAAGTGGAAGTGAATGAAATGTCTTCAGACAAACTGTGGCCTATTAAGGACCAAACCACACCTGATGGGGGCAGCCATGACTGTTTGTTGACATGCTCGCCCTCACGCTGTCCAGGAATAAAGCAAGGAAGGAGGAGGTTCTAATTTTAACCTTAAAGGCGGTACATGGGTAAGGGAGGCTGAACCTTTCCCGCTTCTCGCAGTTTGTCACCTCAGGCACTTTTGTCCTGGCTTGGCTCCAATACCAGAAGTGAGCCAAAACCAAGTACATGAAGTGATGGAAGGTACAGGCAGTTTGGCAGGGGAGGAGGAGAACTCCTTCCCTCTCATCTGTGCACCCTTCCTGATCTTATTTATTTATATCTTTATTAGGCTTGTACACTGCCCAACTGGCATAGGCCCTCAGGGCTCTTTGCAATCATAAAACCAAGCAACAATAACAACAACAGCAGAACCACCAAAAATAAATAAATAAATAAATAATACAACTATCAAAATAATACAAAATTAAACATTAAAATAATTTTAAAATGTTAAAAACATTGAGGAGTCAGCAGTAAACATGATAAAGCAACAGATTAAAGGTTTAATGCCTGGTTAAAGAGGAAGGTCTTAACCTGGCATCTAACTGTATACCGTGAAGACGCCGGGCAGATCTCTCTGGGAAGGGCATTCCACAGATGGGGGCCGCTACAGAGAAGGCTCTTCCCCTGGTAGCCACCCATTGCAACGTTGTGGGTGATGGCAGTCGGGGAGCAGCCTCCGAATACAATCTTAGCAATGGGGCAGGAACATATGGGAGAAGGCGCTCCTTTGGGCAGAGTGGTCCTAAGCCATTTAGGGCTTTCAGAGTCAGCACCAACACTTTGAATCGGGCCTGGAAACTGACTGGCAACCAGTGCAGTTGATGCAGCACTGGAGTGATATGTTTGAAATGGCCAGTCCCAGTAAGCAGCCTTGCTGCTCTATGCTGCGCTAACGGAGGTTTCTGGATGGTCTTCACCGGTAGCCCCACACATAAGGCATTGCAATAATCCAGACAGGAGGTTACTAGTGCATGGATCACTGTAGCCAGACTCTTGCTGTCCTGGCATGGTTGTGGCTGGTATATCATCCGAAGCTGATAAAAGGTACTTTGTGCCACCAAAGTCACTTGGGCCTCGAGTGACAGAGCTGGATCTGTTGGACGCTCTACCCAGCGGAGGCTGGCGGCTCCAATGTCAGTGGGGCGGTGAATCTGCTCTGGGTTTCAGTCAGAACCAGTCAGAACTCTAAAGGAGCCTCGAATGTGTTTCTTTAGAGTTCTGACTGGTTCTGACTGAAACCCGGAGCAGATGCACAGCCCCACTGAAATTGGAGCCGAATGCCAAATAGGTCTGCTATCATTATGCCTACTTTGGTCCTCAGGTGGTCTGTATGCTTTTGTGACCACCGGTAGGTTTTGAGGGGCCTGTCTTTGCACGATAGCTGCTTGTCCGAATATATGGCTCAGGGAAATAGCAACTCTCGTCCAAACTAATGACAGTATCTCCAAACGTTAGGAAAATAGACTCCTCTTTTATGAGGTATTTCACTTCTGGAATGGGTTATTATTAGCTACTTCGATTCTTATTTTCAGTAGAGAGGCAAGGTGTGAATAAGCAAGGCCTAGGTATAGGGGAAGGTGAGGCCTTAGTTAAAAGAGGAGAGCATAACCTCTGCCACGGTTCGCTTTTGTGTAAATAGAGTACGTTTTCTGCAGATCGGGGAGCCACTGTCCCGAGAGAGGATATATCTGAGAAAACTAGTGAGGAGACACCCCAAACGTGGGCAGCTGGACCTCACAGAGGAATGCTTATGACCTTATCCCCTTTCATGGTCTCTTAAGTTTCCCTGAGCGTATGGGAGAGCTAGTCTTTGGCAAGAAACACGTGCCTGCTAAGACACGAAAGGGAGAAGGAACAAAACGTACATGGTACTAACGCAGAGGGGCTTGCGTGGGCCAGTGGGTGGGGTTGTGTTTCAGCTTATAGGAGGCAATCAGACTTATATGGTCAGCACAGAGGTTCAAAACCGATATGGTTACATCCCCACTAGATGGTTTTCCAGTTGATCTTGCTGCTTTTAGTAGAACCTATAACATTGGCCATGATTCTCAGTCTTAAAGATGCTGTGGCTTGTTGGCAAATGTTGCTCTCCTCTTAATTTTGGAGCTCTGAGCATTTTTTTTGTTTAGCTCTGAGCAATGGGTTATTAGTGGGAGCTGAGAGTCCTGACCAAACATCTACAGGAACCTAGGAAGCTGCCTTATCCTGAGTCAGACCCTGGGTCCATCTGACTGGCAGCGTTGACTCTTCGGGGTTTCAGGCAGGAGTTTTTCCAGCCCTACCTGGGCATGCCAGGTATCGAACCTGGGACCTTCTGCATGCAAAACAGCTGCTCTGCCGCTGCGCTGCAGTCCCTCCCCACCCTCTGTCTCAGAGGTCCGCCACTTGTGGCTCTCCAGAGGTTTTGGCCTCCACAGAGGTTTTGGCCTTCTAACCATGGTCCTGCTGGCCCACCTGGAGACCTGCTCATAAGGAGGGGTGTAGAGGACAGGACCATGCGGGGGGAGGCGGGAATGGGAGGGAGGAGCTGCCGTCGCGTCTTCTCCTGCTTGAGCTGGAGCCAATATCTGGTGTCGAGAATCAGCGATGGCACCTCTTCTCTTCATCACCTGTTCCTGAATTCCCTTCTCTTATTCTACTCACAGTTGCCTTTCCCTTCTCATAGATCCTCCCCCCACAACACGCGCATGCACACACGCGCACATGCGCACAGGCATACAGACGTCTCTCTTCCCAGACGGGCCAAATCGCCTGGCCTGCTTTTGATCACTACTCCACGGCCACCATATTGTATAAAGCAGCTTAGGGACAATGGTGCCACCTGTTGGTGATATGGTGGAATGATTCTGGCCCAGTTTGTGCTCTGGGTCTGTCATAAACTGTGTTCTACCTTTAGGACTTGTTTTTAAAAATTCTGTTCGCCCTTTTTCAAGCTTTGGCCCATTTCAATCGATATGCCTTTGCTCCCTCCTCCCACCTCCCTTGTTATACGTTACGGATGGTCTCCCCTTAGGCCACCGTTCTTTGGACAATATATTTGCACTAGATCCCATCTAAGGACTGGGGTGGGGGGAAATAAACTTTGGCGCTATTGGTAAGTAATTATTTCTAGGACATAATGAGCCAGTTTGTCTCTTTTTGCTTTGCCGAGATCCCACTTCAGTTGTGTTTATTTGGTCAGTTATCTCCCAGGTCCTCCAAATTCTTTAGCACGTGTCTTTTTGAGGGGTTTGCCATACGCCCATGGCTGTACTAGGTCCTTATCTGCACCTCATGTTGCAAAAGTAAAATACAGGGGTTTTGAAAAAAAACTGTCACATTTGTTCTTCTTTTTGTGTTTTCCCTTTTTGCGTTTTGTGCTCAAACTGGCTCTCCAGGACAAAGACAAAGTAAGTGACAGACACGCTGCCTGCTCTTCCTTAGGGTGGGAATCTCATCATCTGAACTGCTCGTTTTTGTTTTTATTTGTGACTTCCTTTATGTTTTTTTAAATATCCTTTTGCCTTTGTGTCCCAAGAGACACATCTTCCTTCTCCCTTTCTGTATACACTTTCTGCCACATTGTGCGTTGAATTCATTTCTTTTCTTCCTTTGGTTTTCCTTCTACTCATCTGAGTTTCCCTTCTTTGGAATTTGATTGCTCAGTTTCTGAGCTGTATCTAAATTACTCTTTCCCTCATCTTGTTATGATTTTTCCCTCTTCTTTTGTCTTTTACTTCCTCATTTTTTGTTTTGAGTCGTGATGCTCTGATATCCAGTTCCCCTAATCTTCTGTTTCCAAGAATGTGGGGATGCATACATAAGCTATGCAACAAAATTCCCAAGAAAAAAAGCTGTGTTGTGGGGGGAAGAAATCCCCTCCCTCTGTGAGAGGAAATTGTCCACATCCTAGGAGACCTGCCTCTTCTTCCTGGCCTGGTGTCCCAGTGGAACAATCTGAATGCACAAGAGGTGTCTAATGGCACCTTAAAGACTAGAAGCAACCTGGTGCCTCCAGAAGTTTCGGACTACAACTCCCATAAGCCCTAGCCAGCAAGAGCCAGGGATTCTGGGAGCTGTAGTCCCAAACCAGGTTGCCTACCTGTGGGCTACTAGATGTATTGTGGCAATGGATCAGATGCATGAAGTGTCTTTTCAGTTGGCAGATGTGCAAGGGTAAACTGCTGAACTAGAATTTATTGGCAAGCCTTTAAGACTCAATCAAGACTAGGGATTTCACTTCTCTCCCATTTCAGGTGTTAAAATAGTGTCACAGGGCTAGGGAGATTATTTAATTGCCAATGGCTGCTGTTGCGAATAGTCCGCTTATCTTGTATATGTTTGAGCTTTGCATTGATATGCCACAGACTGTACCTCTTCAGTTTCATGGCTGTTTGGATCCACTGTTAACACTTTCTCTCCAAATACGCGCACACACACACACACACACACAAGCTAACCAACTGAGGATAACATTTAATGTATCTGAGAAAGTGGGCTGAAGTCCATGGAAACCTATTATGCCATGATAAGGCTGCAATCCTGTATACCCACTTATCTGGGACTATGCCCATTGAATTCAATGGGAGATATTTCTGAATACCCTAGTATATGATTGCATTGTTAATCTTTAAAGTACCCAGCATCCAATTTTTTTGCTTTTGCTGTAAAGCAAAATATGAAAGAAGAAGCTTTAAAAAAAATGAGAATGTGGTTTTTAAATACTAGTTTGAAGCATAGTCAAAATCTACACTGTTCCAAACATGTTGTGACTGACAAATATATATGGTAGAGCCTAGGGATGGATGAGAAATTATAAAACTAACCCAATTTGCATCTCCTAACCTTATACAAAAACACATTGCCCAATGAAACCTGCACTCTTCAGAATTTTGCAGTGCAATTTGCAGTTCAAAAAACGCACACAAAATGTATGTATTAAGAAAGAATGCATAAAAATGCATGTATTAGAGGACAGTACACATAAAAATGCATTATATTAGGGTAAAACTGCCTGTTAGAAGGGTTGTATCCCATGTTAGTCCTACTTAGAGTAGACCTATTGAAATGAATGGGACTTGTTAGTAATGAGTAACATATGTTCCATTTATTTCAATGGTTCTCCTCTAAGTAGGACTAACACTGGATACAACCCAATGCAATTGCACACTAGGGAATATGTGTACAAAAATGCACATATTAGAAGAAATCTGCATGAAAATTCCATGAGTTTTCATATGGCCTCCCCACACACTCCACATTTACAAACTGATGGGGAAACAGCCAAAAAAAGCTCCATACACCTGGGAAAATGCAAAACTGAGTGAAACTGAAATTGACAGATTTCCTCATCACCAGTAATGGTGATTATTGACTGAGAACTGTTTTTGAAGGTGACAGGGGGTTTCTCGCATGTTAATAATGATTTGCTCCCCTTCCAAACTGATGTTGAACCCCCTGTAAAATTCCAGAAATGAGACAGGTTGATTGTGTAATAAAAGCCTCCTCTGGAAGCACTGTTGACTTCTCTTTGTAAACCACCTGGGTTTCCCCGCTGTTTCTTCCGTCTTTTTGGGAAAGACAGAAGAGATGCACCATGCCTTTTGACTGGGAACGCTAGGAGGCCTCAGTCTGGAAGTGCCCCCAGTTCGGAAAGCCTGTTTAGGGGTATATGCCATTTATTTACAGATTGGCATATTGAGAGCCTGAGAAGGGATGCATGTTAGGGTTGCAGGTTTCCAATCTAAAAATCCCTGGGGCAAACCGGAATGCCTTTCCCTTGGGACATAACCACATAAGCGCAATCTGAGGAACATTTACTCAGAGGTAAGTCCGGCTGTGCTCATGGCGGAATCCTTCCAAGCCAGCGTGCAATAGGATTGTAGCCTTCGGGTGCAATCCCGTCCGTGCATGTTTAGACAGAAAGAAGCCTTCCAGCTCCCAGCATTCCCCAGCCAAAATGCTGGGAATTGTAGGACTTATTTCTGTCTAAACGTGCATGGGATTGTACCCTAAGTATCTTCAGTGCTGCTCAGCTAACTCTTTGAATGAAGCCACAGAGAACTGGTGTCCTTGGGATGCTAAAGCGGTCATAATGGCTTCTGCAGTAGTATTTTCCGGACAAGTGAACGGAGCCAGAAGAGAGTTTGCTTATTTCCCCCAAAGGAAAGTCCTATTGTGCCTCTGTGTGAGGCTCCTACAACCTGGTGGCCTCCAGATGTGTTTGACTGCAACTCCCAGCATGTCACAGCCAGCACGGCCAACTGAATGATGGGCATTGCAATTCAACACCGCTGGAGGACAGCCAGTTGGAGAAGGCTGCTCTATATATGACAAAGGGGTGGGGGGGTTGCCCTATTTTAGGAGGTTCCCAAAGCTCTCTCCCCTCCTGCTACCGTGCCTTTAATCTGGGCAGTGGACAAACTCTGTATTGGGCAATATATGCATTTTTTGACTTCTGGGCTGGACTGCAGGGGAACTGTAGAAGGGAGGATGCCCAGGATGTATTTGGTACCAGGCAGCTGGGGTGCAGAGATGTTCAACTCTAAAAACATCCCCTGCTTCTTCCGGCATTGTCCCATGAGTTCCTCAGCATCCCCTCTTGCTTTCTGGCACTGGGGGTGGGGTGGGGGGTGGGGGTCTCATTAAAAGACATTCCCTCTTTCTTTCCGACTCCTCCATAGTCCAGCGAGTCCGAAGAGAATGGATCCGACAGCTTGATGCATTCTATGGACCCTCAGCTGGAGAGGCAGGTGGAGACCATCCGGAACCTCGTGGACTCCTACATGGCCATCGTCAACAAGACCATCCGCGACCTCATGCCTAAGACCATCATGCACCTTATGATAAACAATGTGCGTATGCTGTTGCGCCCACCCGTGGGACTGCGGGGGACGTTGTGCAGCACATCCGAAGGGCACCAAGTTGGGGAGGTCTGCCCTAAAAGGAGGAAGTCCTCTTTGCGCCAACCAGGCTCCCTGATTTTAACGTTATGCCTTTAGAGATTTAAAAATTTCCTTTTTTCACTGGGGGGTTGCTACACTGCAAAGCAAAGTGCTGCTTTCTAGAAGCATCCTTACTTGCGATCAAAAGAGTGTTCTGGAGCTCAGACTCCACCTCTGCCTTGTACTCAGGTTCTTTATTTTCTTTATTTGTGATACTTCTATACCGCTTAATACAATAAAAACCCTAAGCGGTTCTTGGGCAAGCTACTTTTCTTTTGGTCTCACCAGTTGCCTTCTGGGAAATGAATGTTTTGTGACCACCATGGCAGCCATTTTATGAATGAGCAAGTCCCCCCCAAAGGCAGCCATTTTGTGAGAGTGCCCATGACACTCTATCAAAATTCCAAATGTGCTCAACAATCCAAAAAGCTCGGGCATCCCAGTCCTAGAGTTTCCAAGGTTCTCACCTAGAGATGCTGGTCTCCATAGCCTAGACCAGTGTGATGTAGCAGTTAGAGTGTTGGAAGACCCAGGTTCAAATCCCCACCAGTCCAGCAGCTCACTTTGTGAGCCAGTCACCATCTCTCAGACTAACCTACTTCACGAGGGTGTCCTGAGTACAGAATGGGGACGGGGGGAACCATGCAGTGGGGGCTGTTGGCTCCGACTGGGGCTGTGGATCCATTCTGGGTTTCAGGCAGAACCTGCCAGAAATATAAAGGAGCTCTCTAAGGTGCTGAACCTAAATTGGCGATGGGCTTCCACATCTTGGACAGCTCCTCTAGAATTCTGGCTGGTTCTGACTGAAATCCAGAATGGATTTAGAGCCCCACTGAAAAGAAGGAAGGAAGGAAGGATATATTTTAGCCAACTAAAAAGTGCTAGAAAAAGAGGGTGCCCTTTCCTAGTGATCCCAGTGTTTGCATGATGTAAAATGTAAGAGACAACCTCGTGTCTGTGAACTGAAGTAATTGTCATTTATGCTGGCTTGTATGTTCTATTTTAAGTATAAAACAATGGAATATAAATGTGATAAATGTCTGTTTGCAGTGCAGGACCCCTTGATTTTCACGGCCTGCGTTTTCCCCTTTTGCAGACCAAGGAGTTTATCCACTCAGAACTGCTGGCAAACCTGTATTCCTGCGGAGACCAAAACACCCTGATGGAAGAATCGGCCGAGCAAGCCCAGCGGCGCGACGAGATGCTGCGCATGTACCACGCCTTGAAGGAGGCGCTCCACATCATCGGGGACATCAACACCACGACCATCAGCACTCCCCTGCCCCCGCCGGTGGACGACTCCTGGCTGCAGGTGCAGAACATACCGTCCGGACGCAGGTACCCGAGGCTCAGAGGGAGGCCCCCGCAGACCTTCCTGACGCCTCTTTTAGCAACCCGACGGGGGTCTCCTGCTGGAGTGGGAAGGAAGGGAGCTGGGGCGCGCGCCTCTGGCACAGTGGCGGATCCGCGCATGAAGGGGTGGGGTTTGCTGGGACTTCGGTGGCAGGCAAAAGGCCCTTGGAGCCTGCGTGACGCCTGACGCCAGGGACCCGCCCTAATGACCGTAGGGGTGGGCTTCAGAGAGTTGGGGGTGGCTTGAAAGAGGCCCTGCTTCAGATGGTGTCTGTGTTATGCCCGCTGCTTCTGGTAGTGTCGTTCCAAATGGCTACAAATGTTGCTGGACTGCAGGGAGCAGCGAGACCCACGGAAGATGTGCCTGCAACCAGTGAGGTTGGTGGCTCCACTTTCAGTGGGCCGGTGAATCCGCTCCGGGTTTCAGTAAGAACTCTAAGGGAGCTATCCAAGGTGCTGAACCCATAGACACTTTGACTAGCGCCTTAGGGTTCTGACTGAAACCTGGAGCGGATTCTCTGCCCCAGTGGAATAGGAGCTGCCGGCCTCCACTCCCGTTACAGCCCTTGCCCTCAGACCGTTTCCAGCTCTCTGGAAAATCTGTTTTGTCTCTAGCCTGAAGGGCCCCTGGGGGTTGCTAGAGCTTTCGGAGAGCCGCCCTGCGCACCTGCCAGCCTGCTGCTGCAGCAAAGCTTCTCTCTGTCCAGCAGGTCCCCCACCTCCAGCCCTACACCGCAGAGGAGAGCTCCGGCAGTGCCCCCAGCCAGGCCTGGATCTCGCGGCCCAGCTCCTGGGCCTCCGCCTGCTGGTGGTCCCACTCTGGGTGGTGCGCCTCCTGTGCCCTCTAGGCCAGGGGCTTCCCCGGATCCTTTCGGGCCTCCCCCGCAGGTTCCATCTCGGCCCAACCGCGCACCCCCTGGCGTCCCCAGGTAAGTGTGGCTGTGTGGTGGGCGGAAGGGGGCCCTGGGCGTTGGGCACCAGCTACTCTAGGGCTGCAAACCTAAGGCCACCAACGAGGGAGTAAGACCCAGGGAGGCTTACTCATAGGCGTGTGCCGTAAGTACCCGTCCTCTCTTTGCAAGAGGGTGCTCGAGATGGATAACTGAATTTCCCCCTCCTGCTTCACAGGCGTTTGCTCTTAAAATAGTCACTTGGATGCTGAGGCTTCCTGGTGTACTGGTAAACTCTGACATGCGGGTGCTCATCATGGCTGGCCCCGGAGCCACGCCCCCAAAGAGAGGCCAAAAATGCAGGCAGATGTGTTGATCCATGCCAGCAGACCAATTCTAGCAGTTTCCATCCCTACCAGGAGGAGATCTTTTATAAAGCTCATGGGTCTTAATTGCCCATTCAACACCAAGCCACCCCAGAATGTTTTATGTTACAACAGGGATAGCTCCCAGCTATGTATTGTTGCTGAGCAAAATAATTTCACCCCCAGCCACTGTGAGGAACACAGCAAAGCGTGGAGGGGACAGGGAATTCTGAGCGGGATGGCCGATGACATCAACGTCCGTACTAACAAAAAAGCCTTGGTGCTGCTTCCCTGCGCGCCCTGGCCCCACTACACCCCCACTCTTGGAAAAGGGTTTCGAAACCTACAGGTTCTTCTTTTCCTTGGTGGCACTGGGGGAAAAGCAAGTTTAGGAGGCCCGTGGAGACAGTCATACTGACGGAAGTGGTGATGCTGGAAGGTATCCACCAGAAAAGCCAGGGGTGAGATGCAGGAGAGCTCCCTGTGCTGCAATAAGAGACAGATTTGAAGAACTTCTTAGTGGGAGTTTTCCGTCCTCTTCTGCTGTAAGGTTTCCAATCAGAGGAAGAAGTCAGAATTGGTCTAAAATTTGAGAGTTCTCCCATGTGGCCATCCACCTGCATAGGGACACTTTGGCTAGAAGGGTGGTGTCGCACTGTCGATTTGGGAGAAGAACTCTGCCTCCCGCTTTGGATGCTCATGGCCCCAGTGACGACGTTTCAAGCGAGAAAGCCCCCTAGAAACACAACGCCCCACTCCAGTCAGGGCAGAACCCCTTCCATCGGTCTTCCTGGTGGGAAACAAGTGATCAGTGTATCTTGCTTCAACATGAAGAACCTTTAGCCAAAATTTGAGATTGCGGTTTGAACTTGATATTCAGAAGAACGCTTGCCAGAAAGGATAATTTGCCAGTGCCACCAAGTAAAATATGTTTTATGTGGTCCCATCCTATGGACATTTACTTGGAAAGAAGCCCTACTGAGTTCATTGGGGTCTATTCCCAAGTAAGTATGGACATTCCTAGACATGTTTCCTGAGGAGTAGGTCATGTTGAGTCCAACAGTAATAAGGCCCATTGATTTCAGTGGATCTCCTCAAAGTATGACTAAGGGCACAATCCTATGCATGTTTAGACAGAAAAAAGTCCTACAACTCCCTGGGAGTTGAAGTCCTACATGCTGGGAGTTGTAGGACTTTTTTCTGTCTAAACATGCATAGGATTGCACTCTAAATCTAGGTCTAACCCAGCATATATAAGATCAAGCTGCTCGTATTTTTGTGCATATGAAAATATTTTGTACTGCAGTTCAAAGATCAGTATTTGGGAATGTTGTGGTTGATGTTAAACTACCAGTTTTAAGCACGAGAAGTCTGCTTTTTTACTACTGAATTTTGATGTGTGAGAATCCAAAGATAACCACTTCATTTCAAATAGCTAAACTAGAGAATTTGCAGCAGCACATTGTCAGTGCAGATGTTGCTTTGGTCTTGCGTCCCACGGAGAGAGCCTTGCTTGGGGTTGTCTTAGAGACGTTGACTGGATCTGGCCTCATCTTCTTAATTAGCAGAATTTCCCAGCCAAGACCTTGACTTGAAACTGAACAATGAAATGGTATTGCAGATATTAATCAGGACTTTTCCAGCAGCTGAACAGAAACCCGTTCACCATTACAAAGCCCCTGTTTTGGGCACTCCATTTCTTGCACAGTGAAAGTCAAGCACAAATAGCTCCTATATACCAAACTCATATAGAAAATAAAGGAGTTCTCCCACCGCTGACGGGGCTGTCTACAAAGGGCAGGAGGCGCTCCCCCCCAAAATTTCCTGCTCCCTCGGCTTTCAGTCACAGTAGATTGAGCAGTGATTAAATCAATCCTTGTTCCCTTAATAACGATCTTTGCCACCCCCCAACTAGCTTTTCTGTAGCTGCCCCTGCCCACCTGGCCAATCTATCCTACAGACGTAGCTGGGATTTGTTAAAGCCAGGAACTGAGAATTTGCTGAGAATTCTCCTTAGCCTCACCCGGTGTCCGCAATTCCCAGCAGTGGGGAGAGAATGGCTTTTCAGCTGGTTTAAGTCTGTGGCATAGATAGGGCACCATAACTATAAACTCTGGGCCAGCCGTTGCCAGGTGGCATGCCAGGGTAGAAGCGCTCATGTGTCATGATAGATAAAAGTCTCTCTTTTGGGCCCCAAATCCACACCCAGAGAGGCTGGCTCAGAACAGTGACTGGTGCAGAGACACTGCAGGTAGGCTCCCCTTTGGGTAGGTAGTTCTTGCCGTTATGCATGAGAACCTCAGAAAAGCCCTGCTGAATCAGACCAAGGCTCCATCTACAGCATCCTGTTTCCCTCAGTGGCCAAGCAGATGGCCGGCGGGACGTGAAGACAACAGTGCTCCCTGGTTCTATGTCCTCAGCATCTGGCACTCTGAGTAAGACTCCCTCTGCGCCTAGAGAGGTTCCATTCCTAACTATCGTGGCTGCAGGTGGGAAAGCCACACTCCTTCCCTGTTGTTGACCCCCAGTAACTGGCATCCAGTTGTCATTCTGCCTCTGAACGTGAAGGTTCCACTCAAGGAGCTTTCCCCAACCTGGCATCCTCCAGACTTTGAGGACTTCAACTCCCAGCATGCCCCAGCCAGCAGGGCCAGTGGTTAGGAGTCTTGGAGATTGCAGTCCAAAACATCTGGTGGGCACCAGGTTGGAGAAGACGGCATCATTTAAGTATCTCCTTTCAAAGCCACCCAAGATGGCAACCGTCTGCAAATCCCATCGGTTAATTCCATGTTGGGTGAGGAAGGACCTCCTTTTGTCTCTCTCTCCTGAATCCACGGAATGTCAGCTTCGTTGCATGGCCCCACGTTCTGGTATTTCAACAAGAGAAGGTGAGAAATGTATTTGTACACTCCCTTGCATCATGGGCTAAATCTCTGTCATCCCCTGCCCCTCCTCCCGGCTGCCTTCCTGGTCTTTCCCCGCCTAAACTAAAAAGCCCCAAACTTCATAGCCTGCCCTCATAGGGAAAGTGCTCCAACCACAATAGTTTTGGTTGCCTTTTCCAGCACCTTTCACGGTTCCTACACCTCTCTCGGGGCATAAGATCAAAGCATGCCTCTGATTTTTAACTCTGGGGAAAAAAAATTCTGTCTCCAGGGTCACCTATTTAGGATACACTGCGCATAAACACCCTTAAGGCTGCAATCCTATACACTCTTACCTGGGAGTAGGCCCAAATGAACTTAACAGGACGTACTTCTGTGCCGTTAGAACAGCAGCAACCTCTCTCAGATTAGAGACAGCGGAATTTGGAATTGGAAGGTAGTAAAAATCCCACCTCCCCTCAGGTTGCCAGACCCAACAACAGTTACATATTTTAAAAAAAACAGCGTTCACATTTCAGAGTACGTGTTCAAGGAGAAAATGTTGATGTCTTAATAATTGCCTAGCACCAAAATAACACTGATCCTTCATACCTGAACCTTCAGTTCAAGCTGTGATTTGACTTGGTTGCTCCAAAAAGGTATGAGGTGAGGATGTGAACACATGATAACCAGGAGTCAATTTTTGTGGCATATTGGTTGGTCCTAATAATGGTATTGCCCTACTGTGGATTATGTGTGTTTTTTCTCACAGACCAACATGGCTGTATTTGTGTGTTTTTAATAAAGGAATCCGTTAACTGTGCTTGTTCTAGCGGACAATGCAGGGGGAGCCCACTAGGTCCCGTTTGCTGTAACTTCCCACTGTAGTTCACAGCAAAAAGACAAGGTCCCCTGATCTTGACTCTGAGAGGCTCTACTTTGCCTTCTGCGGTTGTGTGGGCCTAAGTATTGCAGGGCAGAGTCAGAGGTAAGTCCAGACTTAGCGCTCCACTTCACAGTGCTCAAAGGAAGACGTCGTAGCTCCTGCTCACCCCTCTCACACAGTCATAGCTTACTGCATGGTTTGTGGGCACCTCTGGATATGTAATTTAAGAAAACCCTGACCCCTAGAACTGCCGCACAGCCATAAGGGCTTCGCCCTCCGTGACAGCTCTCTCTCTGTATGCGTTTATGGATGTTGGGCTGAATCAGAAGCAGCCCTGTCCGAGAAGGAGCCAGATCTGATCTCTGCATCCAACGTAAGGGACACGTGGCGATCGGTGTTAGGCAGAGTCGGACCCGATAGGCCACGAGCTCCGACTTGCCGACCTCGACTGACCCTGGCCCTCGGGAAGCCGGCTGGGAGATGCCGGGCCAGCCAGGGCCTTTTCTGTCTGAGCGAGCATGTTGCTGTGGAGTAGCCATGCTGCCTGCCTAGGTTGGGAGCAGGAGCAGAGGAGGCCGGAGCAGGGCGTCAGTGTCTGTGTGTGCTGGGAAACGATCCGTTCTTTGGTGCGCAGTGCTCATCCCAACCCACGGCGCTGCTCCTTCGCTCTTCCACAGCTTTTCTGATGCACAGGGGCCATCTGCAGGGGCCTCGTCGCCTCGCTGCCCGTGCCAGTGGCTGTCAGCACGTGCTGCTGCTGGACATGGCCGTGCTTGGTGTCTCTTCCCTCCGTCTCCTTTTTCCTGTTTCTCCCTGGAGTTCGTTTCTCATTTTGCTTCTGTTCTGGTTGTGCTGCTTCTGTCTGGGTTTCGGTGTGCCATTCCTCCCGCTGCCTCCTGCACATTCCTCTGTCGCACATTCCTCTGTCGCCATTCTCTTTCTCCCCTCTTTCACACCCTCTTTTGTTCCATTCCTTCACTCACATAGGTGATATATTCTATATACTGGCAGGATGTTCCATGCAGGCTGAAATGAAGGGCTTTGCTCTCTTCCATCTCTGCCCCCACCTCTTCTAAAGTGCCCCATTTCCTCCCTGGTAAAGGTTTGGATTGTAGGCCACAGGCGGACCAGGGAATGTTTTGCGATCAATTTCTGCATTCTTGTTTTCTCAGAGGGGCCCCCGATAGCGGTGAAGGAGAGGGTCAGGGGTGCGTGTGTGTTTCCACACACCCAGCGCATGTCAGTCCAAACTTCCAGGCGCTTCAGCCTGCTCGTCTGGCCTCCTGCCCTCCTGAACAGTAGATGAGAGGCACGCTGTGGCATGGGTGCAGGTGGTGAGATCCAGGCAGCTGCCTTCCGGGGTCGGCATGCCCACCCACAGGCTTCTCTGCCTTTTCCTGGAACGCATCTTACACCTCGAGCACTCATCTCACCAGAAGCTGCACTGTGGTCCCAGGACAGCCATTCCCGCCACTGCACAGAAGTGCTTTTCTCCTGCATACCCTTTCCTGGATCTCTGGCAGATGTGGGAATTGCTCTGCAGGCGCTGCCAGGACCAGAGGTGGGGAGAGCCAATCCTGTGTAGTGTGCAGCTGAGACATGAAGGTGACACCTAGGAGTCTGTCGTATCTGAGAGAGAGCAATGTCAACGTGGTCCCCAGTCAGGTCACTCCTCGGGGGAAGATGTTACATACGGTTCCAACAACTTAGGAACCTAGGAAGTTGCCTTATCCTGAGTCAAATCCTTGGTCCATCCACTGTCGACACGGACTGGCAGCAATGGTTCTCCAGGGTTTCGGGTAGGCCTCTTTCCTAGCTCTCCCTGGAGATGCTGGGCATCGAACCTTCTGCATGCAAAGCAGGGGCTCTGCCATGGAGCTTCCTTAGTCTGCTGTAGCAAACACAACCAAGGGTCTGGTAAGACCGTAAATATATAACAAACTGGTGATGGTATAAGCTTTTGTGGACTAGAAGTGGACTCTAGTCCACGAAAGCTTATGCTGCGATAAATTCGCTAGTTTTTAAGGTGGCCCACAACACTCCTTGTTGATAATATTCTGAGTATCCCAACCTGAATTGTTTCCAGGTGTGTATGGAGTTCTTTCTCTCTCTCTCCCCCTGAGCCCCAACTCTTCCATTCCCCCCGTGGTTTGCACGCTGTTTCTAAAAGGGGCCCTTCTCCATTGACCCATGGCTTCAGATGGCAAGTCAGAGCTCCTTGAGCCATCTCTTGTATATAGAATAACTGTCCACACTTGGCGGCTGGCCGAGAGTCCTCTTGCCACAAGTGAACAGACAGCCATCTTCATGTGTTGTTTGGTGTTCTTCTTTCTGTACCCCCTTTTTTCTTTACAAAAGGATCTGGCTTTTCCACATTGGGTAGAGAAATGGGACTGCCCTCGGGGTCTGAAAGGAAGCATATCAGCCTTTGTGATGTGTGTGTGTGTGTGTGTGTGTGTGAGAGAGAGAGAGAGAGAGGCAGGCAGGCAGGCAGGCAGGCAGGCAGGCAGAGACAGACAAACAGACAGACAGACAGACAGAGACAGAAAGGGGAGGAGACTTCATTGGGGGCTGTCAAGCCGCTGCATATGTGTGAGCCTGTGCACAAGAGTGTACAGGCATGCAGCCTATTTTGTGAGTGCTTTTAGGCTGTGTACAGACATGCATACTTTTGAGCCTGGCTGTGGACTCACTCTTTTTGGGGACAGATGTGCACGCTTCCAAACTGAATTTGAGTTCAAGAGCATCCCATTCACCCTGTCTCCAGGAGGTCGGCTCTGCAGGGTGACGATTGGCTGCCCTTTGTAATCATGATGTAGCCCTCTCTCTCCACAGCCGGCTGTGTAGAGTGCAATTGGAAAGCCTCTCCTCCCCACTTAGAACAGTGTTTGGCGTTAAAAAAAAAAAGAGCCCGTTAGCTTTATTAGAAAAGGTGCAACATAAAAATGTTAACTGGATCAACGTGCTGGGCTCCTGACTTTAATAAATAAGAACAGCCAAAAGGCCTGTCTGAAGCATGGGGGAAGGGGCAAACGTTTTTCTTGGAGTCTCAGCCAGGTATGTGTGTCAGTAGCAGAGTGATGCTTGAGTAAAGCAGCCGGGCCACTCACAGCCGCCCTTGAAGGCGCATACGTGTCTCTGCAGCCTTACAGCCTCTTTCTGTGGCAGACGGTGGTCATGCGAGTGCATTTAGGGAGGCCTGAGTGTGTAGTCCCCTGCACAGGTGTGCACTGCTGCATGCCTGGGATGTGAGCACACAAGTGTGTGTTGTATCTATGGTACACACTGGTGCAGACACAGACAGGTGAGCGTACCGTTGTGTTGCGAGTGTGCAGTCGCATGAATTGTGAGCGTGCCCAGGTGTGCTTACAGAAGTGTCTGTGTGTGGCTGCTGCGGCAGATCGCTACCCTTTTCTCTTGTCTGCGTATATGGATGCAGTTGCGAGTGCAAGCACGGGCCATAGTGCTTTCTCACAAGTGTGTGTGTGTGTGTGTGAACACGCCTTCATTTTCCAGACTGTGTGGCCTCTTGCCTCCGATTGTCTGAACAGCCGTGTCGCTCTCGTGTTGTCTTTCAGAATCACTATCAGTGACCCTTGAGGATTGGCAGCTACGGTACGTTCTTCACACGCACCCCTCCCTGCCCCCAACCCTTCCGTGATGCATGAATCGGTGTTAGTGTTCTCTCCACCCCACTGCCCCTGATGCCTTCCCATCGCACTCCTCGGTCTGCCACTTGCCTCTCTGACTAGTTCTTATGTCCGTAGATGTCCTTGTCTTTGCAACTAGGCGCTGTAGAGTCCCGCCTGCTACAGCATTGAAATCAAAATGTGGTGGATCTTTGGCTGCAATTCATTCATTCGTGTTTTTTTAAAGGAAACAATTTAATTTAAAAACAACAACTCTCTTTGGAATCCGTGGATTTGGGTGGTGGGAGTATGAGAGAGAGGGAGAGGGAGAGAGAGAGAGAGAGAGAGAGAGAGAGAGAACAGAACAGAACAGAACACGAGCAAAGGGCTGGATGTGCCCGATCTCGTCTGATCTCAGAAGCTAAGCAGGGACAGCCCTGGTTAGTACTTGGATGGGAGACCGCCTGGGAATCAGGCTTCCAGCATGGAGCAGGGGGTTGGACTCGATGGTCTTGTAGGCCCCTTCCAGCCCTATGCTTCTATGAACAGAAAAGGACAGGCATGTATTAAGAATCTCTCTGCCCAGGAGCTGGACTTCACCAAAGGTCTTTTCTCCCCCAGTCTGTTCCCATGAACTGAGTTTCTAAGAGGTAGAACATCAATTTATCTACCCCAGTCTTATCCTGCTCAACTAGCAGAGGGTCTCTGGAAGAGAAGGGTCTTTCCCAACGCTGCTAGCTGAGAGCCTTTGTCTGATTGAAAGGCTGCTTCCGTTCCTTGTGTCGGTCCCCTGGGGGTCCGGAGTTCCGTTCCTAGCGGTGCTCTCCCTCCAGATTCTAGCTGATTAGCAGCAGGGGAAAGGATGGCGTGTCGATGTGGACTGTTTTCTCCTGCACACCTCCATTTTGACACAGTTGGACTTGCACAGGAACATCCCCGTGTGTACAATTTAAACAAGGTGCCCCGGTCCGAGCCCCCTTTCCAGGGGACTTGCAGGCACTTGCCAGTCCATTGGGCCGGCCCAGCATTGCCCCTAGAGAGGCACTGGGAGGGCAACTTTCCCTGCTGAGCCATGCTTCTGCCCCCCAAATGTGGTGCATGCCCCCTTTGACCTGTTCTGGCGCCGTGGATTTGCCTGTCCCTTCTAACACGCCCAGAAGCCCGCTGCCTGACGCGCCCGCCTTGTCCGTTGTCATGCTGGGGCTGCCCCTGCCATCCAGGCAGCTAAGCTGCACAAAGCCCAAAGTGGCACAACGATGCGCCCCCCCTCACGTTCCCATTCTGCTGTGGGCAGAAGCCGTTGAATCGTGCATCAACACCGGCAAAGGGACAGCGTCCTTTGGGGCACCCGAGGGCAGCAGGCTGGCTCGGCAGCACGCAGGGCTCTGTCTTCCAGGGCCTTGATCCTGCTGCCCCTGCATCTGCCTGCGGTGGCTGCCTTGCTCTGCCTGACAGCAGGGCCAGCCCTGCCTTTGGGTTTCCTGCAAAAGCACTGGCTGCCGCGCGTCCTGCCTCTCCCTGTACAACAGTTGCTCTTTCCCCTTATCATGACATGGACCACAAACCAGAAGAATCACACGCAGCTCGTTCCAACCACCAACTTGGTGAGCATCTCCTCCTGCATTTGGAACGCCGCCCTTTCCAAGAGAGTCGGGCTTCTAGCGTTCCAATAAACCTGCCTCAAGAAGTCCCTTTGGGCTGTGGCCCTATATCCCTCAGTACTGTTGGACTAGATGCCTTGTGACTCTCCAGCCCCACGCCCTAGGCCAGCCTTCTCCACCTGGGCGCCCGCCAGCTGAGCTGGACGACTCTCAACAGCTCCAGCTGGCACAGCCAATGGTTGCAGGATGGAGGCAGTAACCAGGGTCTGTCCCTCAGACAATGAGCTGTCCAAAGCCCCGCGGACACTGAGAGAAGTAGTAGTTCGGAGACAAATTTGGTGGTTCCCAGCCCCGTGTTCCTCTCATAACGCTGATGTGGGGTCTTGGCGAACTGGCAAGCAGAAGTGGGTGCTTCGGTTTCCCCTGCCCACCGATCCTTCATGCTTTGCCAGTGCCAGCCAAGCTGCTGTTCACTCTTTCGCCAAGTGGTTTCCAGGCCTCCATTGGGAGATTTTGCGTGGGACAACCAGCAGGCATGGCAAGGGGCTCAGCGCCCCTCTGCCCACTGCTTCTGTCTCACTAACTCTCTCTGCCCCCTTGACAAATGCAAATTTGGGAATGTGCATTTGCCTGAGTCAGTCTCCCCCAGCCTGGTGCCCTCCAGATGTTTGGGACCACCCCCCCATTATTGCTGGCTAGGGTTGATGGGCGTTATAGTCCGAACCATCAGGTGGGCACCATATTGGGGGAAGGCTGGCCAAGGTAATGTGCCATTCTGCCCTTGCCCATTTGGCTGTTGATATGGATCTGCCGTAAATGTCTCAGTAACCATTTTGATCTATCTAGATGTCCACCTGACTTCTATCCGGCCCTCTCTGTAAGGAGCTCGGGGCAACGACCTATTTCCCCACCTATTATCCTCACAATGCCCCTGTGATGTAGGTTAGGCTGAACGACCGTGACTGGCCTAGTAAGGGATTTGAACCCAGGTCTCCTTAGTGCTCCAACCTGGCCTTCCTGAAGCTGGCACCCTCCAGAGGTGTTCGTGGCAACTCCCAGCATTCCCAGCCCTAACCATTACACCACACTGTCCCTCTCCTCTTGTCTTGGGGTGTAGCAGTGAATCAGTTGACCCACCGGGAAATGTGAAAACACACTGAGAAACACCCCCTCTTGCCTGACCCTCCGTGCCTACATCCCTCTTCCTCCCTGGCAGCAAGAGAGCCTTCTCCGTGCATCCTCTGCCTGTCCCCCTTTCTCTCACCCTGAGCTCTGTGGCAGCAAATCTGTGGAAGGGCAAAGACGCCAAGGTGGCCCCTGGCCATCAGAGTTCTGGGACTGGTTTTCCAGTTCAGGAAGCGAGATCACAATAAGTGATGCAGCAACGAGAGAGGATGGCAACCTGGGGCTCTCCTGTTGTCTTAGACTACAATTCTCATAAGCCGCAGCCACCATGGCCAGGGATTATGGAGGGCGTCAGCTTGCACACCCTGTATTCAAAGGGCTGAATATTTTCTGTGTGCGCAAATAAGCCCAAGTAAGCAAGAACAGGTCCTAAGATTGGGAGAAATCATATGCACGGAAGATATTCACGTCTACTTAAATTTACACAATTTATTATGTTCCCATGATGGGAAATATTTTCAGTTAATTCAGTCCCTCCTGCCCCTCTTTTCATGTGCATGTTTCTGTGCATAAGGAAAGAGCGACGCAGCGAGAAGGGAATTTACAAGCTTTCCCCCTCTGAATTTGAGTGCGAGATGCGCTGGTTTTGCGTTCCAAGGCAGGGTTCTCAGCATGCTGCAATCCTGTGCCCGGCGCCATTGCTGTGGTGGCACCGCAAGCCAGCAATTGGGGTGGATCACCCAGCTCTGCACGTGCACCCGGGAGGGGAGGAGTAGCAGAAGGCAGCCAGCTGCGGAACTGAAGCAGAGTGGACTAGACCAAGACGGCAGCGCTCTTGCTTGGACTTGTCGCTGCGCCTGAATGAGAAATATTGAGTCCTCCTCCTTCAGAGAGGTGCAGACCTGCTGAATGAGGGGCCCCTGCAGGGCTCATCACAGCCAGTGGGTGGCGCACTCAAAGAGAACAAGGGAGGCCAACAGGAACTGGGCTGGAGCTGCTAGTCCTCAACGCGTCTCTGCTACCGTCCCCACCCCGTGGACTAGTAGCTGCCGCCTGCCGTGTGGTGTGGGCGTGCTGTAGAAGTGCATGGCACAGCTCTGGGGGCTGTCACATGGTGGTCCATCACAGTGGCAGTGTGGCAGCGACTGTGTTGCTTGGAGAGCGCCAGCTTTCCCTGCTTCCCGCCAGCCCTCCTCAACCCTGGCCCAGAGGCAGCCATCCAGCTCCCTTTGGGCTGTATGGTCACTCGGGGGTGGATCTTTTTGAGGTGGCCTGTGCTTCCTTCTGGGACTCGCTGTTAGGAAATTCCGCCTGCCAAGAGCCTGGATTAAAAAGAGCGCCGAGGAAAACAGGAATAAGCATTTTTTGATTTTGTGGTGTGCTGGAGAAGCCCGGACGGTCTTGCCTGCAAGCCGTCAGGGCAGCGAAGCTAACAGGGCCTTGTCTGGTTCGCCCCACTCCTCCGCTGGGTTTGGCATCTCCCAAAGCAAATTGGGGCTGATGTACAGTAGGAACTCAACTGCAGGGCGGATCAGCTCCATTTGCCTAACGCCTGTATCCTCTCTGCAAAGGAGACGGCGGAAGGCAACCACTTTGGGGGAGCCCAACTGGTAGTAGTGGGAGAGGAGGTGAATGCATGCTCTGTTGTAGCCACCTCGCACATTCCCAAATTCTTACACCCCTCCTGTGGGGGAGGAAAATGGTAGCCCAAAGTAAGCCCTTCCGTGTAGAACAGCCTTCTCCAACCTGGCACCCTCCAGATGTGTTGGACAGCAATGCCCAGAATTCTGAGCTGTGCTGGCTGGGAATGATAGGCATTGCAGTCCAACACATCTGGAGGGCACCAGGTTGAGGAAAGCTGAAGTAGCATCATGGTACAAGAAGGCCCTTACTGCACCATTAGCTCAGATAGACGCACAGTGGCTTACACACCCCTCGGATGGCCACACAGCCTACAGGCAGGCTATTTACTTCCTCCACAGGAATGCATTTTGTGAGAATCCACAGCTGAGCTTCTCCTAGGCAGGACTAGCTACAGGAGTGGGGCTTCTGGGGGCCTGACTTAGGGGATGGTCCCAATCCCCTCCCTCCATTTCCAGCTTTCATGTTCTAAATGCACATCTCTGGCCCTTTTACCTGTGGAATTCCAAGAAAACGGTGCCGGCATAATTCTGCCCAATTGCTCACTAAGAAGTAACAGAATTGCATCACTTTAAACCTATGAGGCTACCTAGATTTATATTCTGGCTACTCTCTCTGCTTAGTTCTTATCATAAAATAAAATTTCTGGCTGTGGATCTGGTTGGGTTAGGCTCACAAGGGGGGGACGGGACTTAAAGGTAACCAACCTGTTGAAGCTGCTTGAAGTCCATACAAAGCAAAAAAAACTCCCCCCCCCCCTCCGCCAAGCCATATGCCAGATCGATCTATCACTACATCTTGGGATCATCTGCCTTGGTTTAGGGCAGGGAACAGAGAATTCATCAGAAACGACAGCTGAAGATAGGAGCCCAGGAAGCTGCCTTACACCGCTCCAGCCCAGTATTGTCAACACTGAGTGGCAGCAATGGCTCTCCAGGGTTTCAGGCTGGAATTTTTGCAGCCATACCTGGAGATGACCAGGATCGAAGCTGGGACCTCCTGCATGCAAAGTGGGGGCTCTGCCACTGAGTCACCACGGCCCCTCCCCCAAGAGCTCGAGATGAGTAAAGTGAATGCACCAAAATATTTTCACATTTTCTATATTGCCCTCCAGTATCAGTATACTCAGGGTGGCTCACGTAATTAAAAATAAGGCAAATATCACAAGAGAGTAACAAAAATATCCAGCCTAAAACAGCAGCTAAAGCTGGCAGAAGTAAACTAAAAAGAAACGTGGTGATCTGTCTGGAAGTCGGCAAAAGGTAGAACTTTCCTGGCATCTGCCTTGTACTGAAGCAGTTGTGGGGATGTAAATCAAGGTTAAGTAGCACTTGGGCTGAAGGAAGCACAGCAGCAGATGCGCCGGCAACCCAGAGCAGGCTGGTGCTCACACCAAGTTCCCCCCATGCCAATCCGCCAGTCCAAAGCAGCCCTTCTGTTGCAATCTGCGCGCGTGTGCGCATTGGGGGATGACGTCAAATCGGGAAGGCTCACTACATCCAAATTTTTGACTAAATCTGCTTTGGGGGACTAAATAACTAAATGAGAAAGATGAGCTCAGCTAGCTGCCAATACCCCCAAAGAGCAGACCAGCACCCACTTCACCACGAGAGCGGGCTGGGCCTGCTCCAGACTAGCTGGCAACTTCTGACACAGCACCTCCCAGAGGACGCCACTCATTCTGTGTGACATTGCTCCTCACCTGCTTGGTACAGTAGCATCACGGTGGCTGTGTGCACCATGCTTCTCGACACTCATCTGGGTACCAGCACCATCTTGCTGGCCATTGAGGCTGGGTTTTCCGGAGATCCATCCAATGAGCTAAACATCAGGGATCGTTGGGGATGCTATAGTTCAGTGTAGAGCTTTTTCTCTTTTCTTTTTCAAAAAAATAAAGTGAAATTACTCTGCTTTTAAAGCACTGATTAATTACCGCTTACATTGCTCACTGTGGCCTAAGAAATGCCAAGGTACTGGCCAGGATGAGGTGGAGAAGCATGCGTGACTGTGAGTGGCCCCCATGCTAACCTCAGTGTGCGCATGTTCGTGCTCTCTTCTCATCTTTTTTTGTTTTGTCTTTTCTCTCTCTGCTCCCACAGCCGGAAGGGCCCTGCTTCACCTACTCGACCCACCATAATCCGACCAGCTGAACCATCCCTCTTAGATTTATAACCTGAGGCCTGTAGACAGCTGGCGACAAGCACCTTGCCCAGGGCTGTTCAGCCTCCTAACCCTTCCTCCCCTCCTGGTTCTCACAGACACATCCTCACCCCCTTCCTCCAAACCTCCCGTGTGGTAAAATGCTCGTTAGTGACCGAGCTCTTCTTTGTCTCCTCTTGTGCGTCCTGTATCGCTTTGTGAGCATAGAGTAGTCCTAGTTCAGTGGCATGAGGAACTTGGAAGGACACAAGCTCCTTGGAGCCTTGTGGTACAGGAGCATCCATGTCCAGTCTGGCCTGCACACAGCGTCCTGCCTGCATTGGTTAGCTGTAGCGTCTAGCGCTAAATCAGTAGCTACGTAGCAGTGATTTTCTACTGTAGTTAAGATGAAACCCAAGGTGAAACTCTGTGTTTGCACTCCTGGATGAGGATACATACACGTCAAGACAGTTAACAAAAACGTGAACATTCTCGAGAACCTCTGGTACGTGGGTTTGAGTTGAAGTACAGACTTTGGGAACGGTGGAATTTGCCCCTTTTGCAAGCAGAGAGGCAATAAAGCAGTCGGGGGGGGGGCGGGTTATTGACAGACGCAGTCTTCCAGACCAAGAAGCCTGTCATTATCTCCGAGTGGAAGGAAAGTGCAGCAATGGGCCACCCTCCATTCTTTGAAGCACCAAAGGAGGGTTGAGACACGTTGGCTTTCGGCAGGAGCTAGCTTGTATTGGCACTTGCGACTGACTTTCTGCACACCCAGAGAGGCTGATATACCTCCTCTCCACACAAAAATGAACTAGCTAGTATTTCCAGGATCACTTGCTGTGTAAATGTTTTATGGCAACTACCAGTGCTTCAGACAGAAAAAAACCACCAACTACAAAACAGACTACTTGTTCGATGTCTTGCGTATCCTGGTGATTCTAATAGCCTTTATTACTTGCATGCTGATGGTACGTATTTATAACGTGGGGAAAAGTGTGTTTGTCACTCTTAAGTCTTGGCTCATACTCTGCACTGGCTTCCTTATGTACATGCTGAGGGGTAAATACATACACGTTTAAAGGGGAAAAAAGACCTCCAGCCTCCTGTCCCTCTGAAAGCCAAGTTACATCCGCCTTGTAAGTCTTCACGTCTTCCCCACTTACAATTTCAGTTATTTTTTATTCTGATGCTGTTGCTTTTGTTTTCTGTTGAGGATCCTCATGACACCAAGTTCTGATGTTCGTTCCTTTCCATATTTTAACTATTGTTTTACTTTTTTGTCCCTCTCCTGCTCCCTCTCTGCCTGTTCTTTCCTTTTTTTTTTTTTGGTTGTGTGTGTGTGTTCTTCTCTCTTCCTTTAAATTTCAGCCGCCCTGGCAAAGCTAGTCCCTCCCGCCCGGAGAGTCCAAAGCCACCATTTGACATGTAACCCTGCTCCCTCTTGAGATCCATCCTTTATCTGCCTCTTAGCTGTTCTGTCCTGGAATGGTCCAACGCACATCTTAAAAAACACAGCTTTGTTCTGTCGTAGCTTGTGGCTTGCACATATCAAGACGTGACTAGTGAAACTGGTTTTTTCTTCTTCCCAGTTGCTTCAAAGGAACTTTTAAAAAAACAAGTTATATTGTAGTAATGAGAAACATATCTTTACTGTTATATAAATATCTATAAATATCTATATATATCTATATATATATATATAAAGATCTAAATCTATATGGTGTCCAGAAGTTTTAAGCCTTTAATGCTTCCATTGTTGATTTTAGCAAACACTTGCATAGGAAGATTATATATATTATGTACACGTGTGCACTCAACAAAATGTAACCCAAACCCAGCAGCAAGCCTGAGTCTTATCAATTCTCTGCTGTATAGAGTTGGGTTGTTCTGTTGCCCCCAAATTGTGGGTGAGTTTTTGCAGTGCTGGTAGTACCTGTGATGCCGTCTGTGATCTGTCAACTCTTTGTTTATTGGCTGAAATAAATGATTATTTCTGTATAACGGGACTCCACGCCTAGAATAAAATTCTCTCTCAGTGCTTTCGGGCTGTTATATTTAATGCCGTCAAGGTGTTGTGTGGCAAAACGTTTTGGGAGCTGCACACACACTGAACGGTTCCCACCTCTGAGGTGGTACCAAGCAGCAATATTAGGAGAATGGGTTAAAGTCCCGTCTGCTGCGCACACAATTTTATGGGGTCTTACAAAGGGAGGCGGCACCATCACCTGAGACTGTATAAACGCATGGGGGCCTTCTCAGTAAAAGTTCGAAAGAGCTTTTAGCCAAATGGATGACACTAACGATTTCTCTCTCGCGCGCGCTCTCCATCTCTCTGTGAGATCATGGAAATCCACACTGAACCCAATTCTGTGAATTAATCTTAAGTTATTGCTTATTGCGTAGCAGCCAGATACACGAAGAAGCCATTTCAGTGGAACAGGACCTGCAAGGAGCTTTGCTCAATGCACCTTCACAGAATAGTATAGTAGGGTTGGAAGAGGCCTACAAGACCATCGAGTCCAGCCCCTTGTGGCCCTTTGCAACATAGGAAGCAGTGCCAAAGTTTGAGTCAGTTGGAAAACGTGCTGTTTGAACACCAGTGTCTTCACACTCCAATTTTCTCCTTGATTATGTAAAACAGATGAGGTTAAAGTGAGATCGGCTCTCCTGAAGTAACAATATAAAAAAAGAAGCCTTAAAACAATAGCTGAAGGCTAAATTCAGTTTCTCAGAAGAAAATATTAGAGCGTTCCTCAACCTGGTGCCCTCCAGATGTTTTGGATGACAACTATCATCCCTGTCACTGGCCATGCTGGCAAGGGCTGATGGAAGTTGTAAGCCAAAATATCTGGAGGGTATCAGGCTGGAGAAGGCTACATTAAAAGAACCAACATCAAGTACTGTAATTCAGTTGTACCTTTTCGTACATACATGTGATTCTGAGGTTTCTCCACTAAAACTGCAGTTAGGATTTGGAATGACTGAAACAGCAACCAACAGTTGGCACTATGCAAAAATTTAAAAGCGAATAGTAGACTGAAAATGGCATAGGTAACTCAGGAAGAACATAGCTGACAAGAAACATAGAGCCTAAACACGACGTGTTACAGCAGCGATGGAGGCTACTTCCTTGGACGCCTCAGGAAGCCAAACATCGTCACGTCAGCTCCTCCTCAACAACTAGGCGGTGCAGTGGGGGCAGGGAACCATTTCTCTGGGGTTCTACCGCTTGAAAAAGCAGAGAGGTAGACAGTCTCAAATGGGCATCCTACAAAGCAGCCTTCTCCCAATCTGATGCTCTCCAGATATGTTGGACTACAACTCCTATCGCCCCCGGCCCCACACATATATATACTAGAAAAGGGCCGCAATCAGATTTTGCCTCCTCCCATTCCAAAGGTAAGAGCAGTTTTGTGGAGAAGGCTCCCCTGCAGGGAAAGGAGAAAGAAAGCATTATTGCATGCAAAGCTCATGCAACCCAATTGCATCCATTCAACCAGGGAAACTGTTAGCCTTTTCCAGAACATAAGAGAGCAACATGCAGAGTGTGCTAGGTGGAACAGGTTTATTTGGAAAGAACAGATTTGTAACAGGATTAAATTACCTCTGCAGTAGAATGCAAGATTTCTCTAATAAGGTTTTTCCTTTAAAGTTCCTCGAAACCAGACACCCAATAAATATTTAACAATGTTCTGTATTTAATCACATTCTTGCCCCCCCCCCCCGAAGTTAGATCTTTTTTTTTTTTAATAATACAAGGTTATGAGTTGCCTTCCAGCAGCCAGAAATGCTGCCAAAGGATTCTTCTCTTCTTTATTCAAGGTATATACAAAATGTTACACAGATACACTATGTACACTCGTGCAAACAGGAGCTCACAAGCTCACTTTGCTAGTGCCCTGACAACGCATTGAGGGAGTAACACTGACAATCAAAACCATGGCTGTGCCAATTCCTTGGATGTCTTTTCTGCATTGTAGTCAAAAATCCCTTGGGGACATACAGCTCTCTAAAGCATGGAAGAGTGCAGTGATTTCGTCTACAATCGTGCTGCGCTGGAGAACTGGGCAGGGATGGGGAAGAAGCTATGTATTAGAAAACTTTCCTATGTGCTTTCTGGCTTTGGGCAGACTGCCTCTAGCAGGTTCTACCAGAAAGAGGCTGGACAAAAAACCAGGAGAGCCCATTACAAAAGTGAATGGCAGAATGCTTTACGGGGACATGCAATGCAGCCACAGAGCAGCCCAGCTTGCTGGCGCATCCCTGTCCACACAGGACTGCAGTAACACCTGGGCAGCTCCATCACCAGCCAGCGACTTCTGCTGCCTAGGTACAAACGTGCAGGGATCTCTCCCACAGATGGCCTCCTAAGGAGGAGTCAGGCTACCCTCACAGCGAATCCGTGCGTCTGTCTGTCCCTCCCTCACGCACACATTCTCAATGCCGTTTTCACTCAACCATAGACAAGATACATCCCTTCATAGACCTCTTCTGCCTAGTTCCATACTAGGGCTTACAGGAGAAAAAACTTTATTCCAAATATCCCAGGCTCACTGTCAGAATAACCACTGCCCAACTAGGAAGAAAGGAAATCCAATTACGGGCAACAGAAATTCCAGAAATCAACATAAAGGCATGTTTGTTTTTTCAGTGATTTGCTTTTTCTTTTAACTAGGCTTCCCCATCTTTAAAAATAAATAAAATCAACATTGACGGCAAAATATGTCAACCTTCAAAAGTGCAGCCGTACTGGTGTCCCACCCTCAGATCATCTGCATCAAGCAGTCAGAAGACCAACCCAAAAGGGTAACTGGAAAACACAGCCCACCAAAGCGGCCTGCCTAGACTGGCAGCCAGACACACTCTGTTTATTTGCCGGGGGGGGGGGGGGGGCTAGAGATGGAGGCTGGCAGGTTCAGGTATGAGGCAGGCTGTGCAATAAAGCAGAAGGGGGGCTGAGATCCGTGGCGAGCGACAAAGAGACTCCAAACCATCCAGCCTCGGAATGAAGTGGTGGGAAGAAGCCAGGTGGCTACCGTGACATGTGGAACAAAGCCACGTGCTGAGAAACTGACTGGCTCTCAGAAGCCAGGAGGACCAAGCCTTCTCCCTAAGCTTCACTCGATGGCCCTACATGATTCATTCAGGAACAGCCAAAGGGAAGGACCAGCACGTGGTGCCTGGCCATCAAGTTCTGCCCAGCTCAGACCACGGGTGCCCCTTGCTGCAGCCCAGGCATGCGGGACAGAAAACAACACAGGGCACTTTTGTCCTTGACCGGCTCCATACCAGGTTACACCACCATGATCTTGACTTCGTCGTTCTCATCAGCCCGGTAGAAAAAGGGAATGCATGGGTTTTCCAAGAGGGAGTCCAGCCTGTCCCGGGGGTTCTGAATTTCACGAAGTAGTTGCATGATCTGCTTAGCTGTGGGGTCTTGAGGAGCCGGCTGGAGGCCTTTGCCACCAGCGTGAGATGGGTGGGGTTGTGGAGCTGCAGATTCCTCCTCTGGCTCGTCCGTCAGACTCACTTCTCGCAATCCTGGAAGGCAAGGGGGGAGATGGTGCTTCATTCCTAGGGTGAGGTGTTGGGGCTCAAGCTTGCTCACAAGTTGCGTGCGTGTATGTGTGTGTGCGTGCGTGTGCACACAATGACCTAGGAACTCATATCCATCAACCAAGATGACTGGGAGATGGTTACTGTTACTTAGTGGGGCGGGAAAAGGAGCTCTAGAAACGTTCAAAAGCATAATGCCATTACTGTCGCTTCTCGAGTTCCAGGGCTAGACTGGGGCACTCGGAACTCCAGGCACATGCACAACACCTGCTCTACAATGGCAAGCTCTGGAATGGTCCCTTTAATACAGCCTGCTCCAACCTGGGGCCCTGCAGATGTGTTGGACTGCAACTCCCATTACCCCCAGCCAGCGGGGCCAATGGTTGGAGAAGGCTGTTTCAGGAAGATGCCCTGTTTAAGGAAAAGCCACCACCGGCCCCCCCGCGGCTCTCCGCCACCACCGCTCACCTTCCCCATCAGTGGCGTTCAGCTCAAGGCGCCTCTCGGCCGCAACAGCAGCCTCGCTCCCCAGGCCAGACTGAGGCTCCACATTCTGGGCCACCGCCATGTACTTGGTGTACCACTCGTTCCTCTCACCAACCAAGCGCATCACCAATTCCTGGAGTTCCAGTAACTTCATCTGCAGCGAAGGGGGGGGGGGGGATGGAACCACCACGGCTCATCTGTCCCAGGGAGCACCTGCCACCCCACGACTCGTGAAATGGCCCCACGCACTCCCTTCCACCAGCACCACATCTTCCTTGCAGCTGCGCATTCCTGGATCATGACCAGATCCTCCCCAGGTGTTAAGGGAAATCTCTTTCCTGAAAATTACTGTCCTTCCATCTGCCCTGGATCATCGCTGCCTCACACTTTGTTTTTCTCTGCTGCCCACTGCTTGTCCGCCTTAGGCCAGTGCTCACCAAGCTCCACTCCTGGGCTCTTGCCCAGCTTGGATGGGCCCTGGCAAGGCCCCTCCTGTTGGATCTCCCAGCACCTTCCCGGTGGGCCTGACACCATTGACCGGGGGCAGATGGCAGCACTGGAAGCTTCCTCGGGACTTCCTCAGCCCAGCGCCATAAGGGGAAGTGCTGGGCAAGGCAGCTACAGCCCGTGCCATCATTCTTTCCCCAATGCTTCTGGGCCTGACCCTCTGACGAGTACATTGGGGTGGGGCCCAGAAGGCAGCACTGGCTCTTTATCGCGCTGGGCATACCCCACCCCCCCAGACAGAGGAGGCCACCGGCACCTGCTGACACTGGCCTCCGTCTCCTCTCCTTTCACACCGTCTCCCCTTTCCTATGTACAGCCCGTGTTAAAAGAATGTGAAAATGGCGATGGTTTTACTTGCTTGCTCCAAGGCCATCCCCCAAATCCTATGTCACTGAGCCACTCGGGCTTATCGGCAGGCCACCTGTGCCCACACGCTCAAGGACAGCTTCGGAAGCATCTCACAGATCCCGCATTTTGGACGGGAGCACTGAAACTTCATTGATCTGTGTTTTTAATTCATGTTTAAGACTTAAAACATCAAATAAATTACTTGCTTGGAATAATTTGGCTGCTGTGAACACCTTCTGTTCACAACCTCAATCCACCTTTCTCCCTCGTGGAGGTGCTTTTTTCTGAAGCAAGCAAATGCTGCCCATGCCAGAATGAATCAAAGTAAAAGTCTCTTGTACGTGAGGAAAGCGCCCTTCCCTCTGGTTCTTTCACACAGGCTGAGTGTTCAGAGTGGGGTAAGAAGGGCAGCAATTGCAAAAAAAATACCAAGAGCTCAAAAGGAAACCAGCCTACACCTTTATACAAGGTGAGCCCAGCTCTGTTTAAACTCCTCAGGGCAGGGACCTGATTGTGACTCTGTATGTAACACCATAAATGTGCATGGTGCTTTACAGAACAAGGACGGGACACTCCCCTTCAGAGACACCTATGGCTCAGGGGAGCACTGCAAGACAAGAGTGCCACCCAGGCGTAGGGACGGAAAGGGGGGTTGTGCCCATCAGTAACAGTGTCAGATCATCCACCCATGGCACCCCACCCTGTTCACGCTTCACACTTTGCTTCTACAGCACTGTGTCAAAAAGAGACCTTTGGTAGGATGGAAGGGGATCCCTTGCTCACCTTCATTTCCTCTTTGTCCTGGGCCAGTCGGCTGATGTATTCCTCTTTCTCCCGATGGCGCTGTTTTAGGATGGCCCTCTGACTCTGGTACAGGGCAATATACTCACCTGGAACACAGGAGAGAGGATTGAGGTTGAGCAGCGTATCAGAAGGTGGTGCTGAAAGCCACACATTTGCCCTTACATATTCAGACTTACACCTGCCATCATGAAGAACAGAAAGGTGTGCGCGCACACGCCCTTTCTTTGGTAATATATAAACCTACTGCCATGTTCAGAATTCTAGCAAAACCCACAGGCTGCAACAGGGCCCTGTGAGGAAGGGAGAAGCAATGGTCATGTTTTATTTTACATCTTATTTGGTTCTTTCCATGTGGAAAGACTGCGGAGGCAAGAGATTTGGGGGATGAGTTCCAGGCCACTGAAAGCTCTTGCTCCCCTCTAAGAGAGGCTGCCTTCGTTTTCTTTTGACTTCAGGACGACTGGAGAACCTTTTTTTTTTTAAAATGACAACAGCAGAGATCACCAGAATTCTATGGGAGGGTCTCACACTGACTAGGTTCAGATGTCAAAATAACCCATGATGGGTTAAATAAGCCATAATGGTTTATTTAAGCCATCTTTGGTTATCATGTCATCTGTCGAGAATTTTTTAAATCAACAATGCCTTATTTGGATGAAATAACCCACTCTGATAACCCACCGTCTGCAGTAAGGGTTATTTAACCCACTGTGGGTTATCGTGTTGCCTGGCACTGTGGCTTATTCTGAATGTGGCCGCTCTGGCCTGCAGAGTTCTGACAAGCAGCCCAGGGACAACTGCAGCCAATCAAGCGCAGCCTTCCCTGATACCGCATTACGGTTACAAAATGACAGCTTTCGCCTAGAACAACGACAGCCTCGCACTATTGCACTACCCAGCTACAGTGAAGTTGCACAATAACAGGCTTCCGCGATCGCTACTTTGAAACTGCGCAACTTGGGAAATAGGGGAAAATAGGGGAAGAACTGCTTATTTTTCCACGAACAAGCAAATTTGTGCAGTTATCCAGTACAGCATGTGGAGGCTTCCCATGCAGGCACACTACCTGTGCAATTTTGACCCGTTCCAGCAAACTGTCAAGGAGCCACCCACTTGTTTCTGTTCTGGCTATCCACAGTACAGTACCGCCTTCCTTGATCTCTTATCGCATGTCCCACTACAACGAAAGAATGCACTGGCAGGCTCCCCCCGGGCAATGACAGCCTCCCCTGATCTTGCCATTGTGCTACTGCGCTACAGCAAAGAAACACAATGGTAGACCTCCCTGACTGCTACTGTGAAAATGCGCATTTGTGCATTTCTGACTAGGAGAAAGAGGAAAAGATCCCTGATTGGTACTGTGCAAATGTACAAAAATGGAAAGGAAAAATAATTTTAAAACAGGCAACTGCAGAATAGGAGAAAATGGGGGGGGGGGACTGCTCACTTTTTCATGGACAAGCAAATTTGTGCAGTTATCCAGTACAGCATGTGGAAGAGCCCCACGAGGGCACCCCAACCGTGCAATTTCACCTCATTCCAGCAAACCGCCAAGGAGCTGTAGCCCCCACCCCCATTTCCTTTTTATGGCCACTTCTCCATGAAAAAGCAAAGTCAGGCAGTACAGTACAGGCTTCCCCAGTACAATGGCTGCCTCCCCTAAAAGCACTATCATGGGGCCACGCTACAGCTAAGTCACACAATGACAGACCTCCCTGATCACTATTGTAAAAAAAGGAAGAAGAGGCAACTGTGGAATAGGGGAACACAGGTGTGCGCTACAGTACACCCTCCCCGATCGCATGATCCCACTACTACGAAGTGTTACATTTATAGCCCCCCCCATGATGGGACTGCTAGTGCTCACTTTTCCATGAAAACTGAAATGCAAGGGAAGCTGGAATGCCATCTGGCAGAGCAGGAGGACTGGAAGGGGAGAAGGGGCAAGGGCAAGGAAAATAAGCTACTCACAGTAGCTTATTTGGCTGATTGTGTGGGGAATGACAGTAGCTTATTTTCTAATAAGCTACTGTGAATAGCTTATTAAGCCACCATAGCGTAAAGTGACGTCCGAGTGCAGCACTTAGTGTCCGAAGCATATTTCATCATCAATTTCATGAGATGTAATTTATTTTTTTATTCATGGTATTTATATACCACCCTTCATATTCCATGGCAGTCTACAATGTAATTTTAAGAGAGAACAATAAAAGAATATGCAATAAACCCATTAAAGGTAATAAACATAATTAGGGGAGGGCACTTTAATCATCTCACCTATAGTGTCTGTTTCTCCAGACAACTGTATACAGCGGTGTTCCAGCTCTTCTACCCGCTCTTTCAGCTCTGCCTTCTCACACATCAGGTCTGTGAATCGGGACTAAAAGCACAATGATCAGTGTGCATGGGCGCAGTTAGAGAGATCACAGGGGAAGCAACTGGAACTTTCCTGGCACAGCCCTGGCAATGAATCTACACAAAGGGCAGCTCCTAACTGTTTGGCAGGAGGGAAGCTCTTTACCATTTCTCTTCTACTGGATGCTAAAGGAGCTCGTTTCTGGGGAAAGGAAGCAGCAGCAGCCCTCTGCCTAGGCAGGTCTAATTGCTGGGTATGAGGGAAAATTTCATACCCCTTCCCATAAGAAGACACTATAATACTCCAGAGAGTTCATAATGAATCTCTTAAACCAGGAACGGGCAACTCATGGCTCTCTATATGTTGGACTGCAATTCCCATCAGCACTAGCCAGCACAGCCAACGGTGATGGGTGATGGGAATTGTAGTCCAACATCTGGAGGGCCACAACTTTCCCGCCCCTGCCTTAAACACAGTCTCTCAAAATTTAGCAGAATGCATCAAATT
Source organism: Heloderma suspectum (assembly GCF_057233095.1). Classification (NCBI taxonomy): domain Eukaryota; kingdom Metazoa; phylum Chordata; class Lepidosauria; order Squamata; family Helodermatidae; genus Heloderma; species Heloderma suspectum. The sequence goes on along the minus strand of NC_139471.1, from coordinate 20,692,402 downwards.
ACCAAATCACCATGACTTATTTAAGCTTTAGCAAACAGAGCTCCTACTTGGCTTAATTTTGCCATAAAAGAATTATCTGATTTAAAAAGCAGCAACTCTGAAGGCGAAAAAAAAAAGACTATGGCTGAGAGAGAGAGAGGGAAGAGAACCTGGGCATGGTGAGTAGCTGATCCAATGATAGTTAAAGGAATGATTATAGCTGTTATAAGGTCTTGTGATACCTAGACAGCTGGTCAATACGATGACACCGACTGACACACAGAAGCCCACTCCCACCCAACACCACTGAGCTCGACAGGCAAAGTCAGGCACCCATGAGTGGAGATGACCTTCACATGAACCTGTGCACAGTGAAGGCTGTTGCATAAACCAGCGCTTTGGCACCCATCTGGGTTCACCGCCCAGAACAACTCAACTCACTCACCTGCAACTTCTCCATGGCACTTTTTAAGGCTTCATGAACCTCCCCTGGAACGGAACCTGCGGCAGAACCTGGAAAAGGCCGGGCGATTCAATGTGAGCGGATGCAGGATAAGCTCGTGGCCCAACCTGCAGAGTCCCTGCCTCATGGGTGCCCAAATAACCATGCATGCTACGTGTATCCACACACAGAGCGTGCTTACCACCTCCTGATGTGACATGCAGCTGCGGCTCCTTCCTGAGGAAAGCTATCTGCTGCAGGAGGCCTCTGGATTGCCTCTTCTGCTCAGCCAGCTGCTGCCTCATCTCCTCACGCTCAGCCTCCGCTTGGGACATGGCAGATGTCAAGAAAGCAACCTAAGATACAATTCCATATGTTGGGGTTTGGTATGAAGGTTTTGTTCAACGTCCAAAATGTCTCCCAGGGCCCATATGAAGAATTACAGCTGTTTTATACAGGGAAATTGGGGCACAGTTACAACTAACGCTAGCATACAGCAGGAGGGTGGTAGGAATTTAGTAAGGTGCTTATTTGTAGCTCATTTCACCAGGATCATCCTCATACAACACAGCTCTGAAGTCAGCAAGATTGCAGCTGTTTATAATACATATGCCAGCACCCAAAATGGCTTTGTTTTGTTAATGTATTGTACTCTAGGTCCTCACTTGAAGTGGGGGTGTCTTCTAAAAGCACAAAAAGCCACCAAATGTCTGGAGACGGTGAGTGGCTGGATGGGGAGGAATAAGCTGAAGCTGAACCCTGACAAGACTGAGGTACTTTTGGTGGGAGACAAGAGGAGGCTGGGGGATGGTGACCTGGTGTTGAATGGGGTACGGCTACCCGTGAAAGACCAGGTCCGCAGCCTGGGGGTCATTTTGGACTCCCAGCTGTCCATGGAGGCTCAGGTGTCAGCTGTGAGCCGGACAGCGCTGTATCAACTCCATCCGATATGGCGGCTGTGCCTGACTATAGTCCTTCCTGACTATCTGCTCCCATTGGTAGTACATGCCCTGGTCTCCTCTCGTTTAGACTACTCTAATGCGCTCTACGTGGGGTTACCCTTGAAGACGGTTTGGAAGCTGCAGCTGGTACAGAACGTGGCGGCTCGCCCGATTAAAGGCAGCTGCCAGCGAAATCACATCACTCCAGTGCTGAAGGAGTTGCACAGGTTACCAGTTGTTTTCCGGGCCAAATTCAAGGTGTTGGTTTTGACCTTTAAAGCCCTATATGGTTCCGGCCCAGCCTATCTTAAGGAGCAGCTCCAGCAACACCAGACAAGCCGCTTAACAAGATCAGCCTCGGATGGCCTTCTCTCTGTCCCATCAGCCAGGACAGCTAGGCTGGTGGGGACGAGGGAGAGGGCCTTCTCTGTGGTGGCCCCCACTCTGTGGAACTCCCTCCCTAGGGAACTCCGCCATGCCCCCTCTTTAATGAGCTTCCGTCGTGCATTAAAAACGTGGTTGTTCAGGCAGGCATTTGGGGTGGGTTAGGGTATTTTAGAAAACGTTTTTATTGTAGAATTTTATTGTTTTAAACTGTTTTATTGTATGCTTGTACATCGCCCAGAGTGGCTGGGTGACCAGTCAGATGAGCGATTAATAAATAAATAAACTAATAAATAAACAAAGCTATAGCTAAGAGCCAAACTGTAGCAGGAAGTGTTGCCATCACAAACCTGACTAATTCTGAAATGTCAGGGCCACTCTCTCCAAGGCTTTGTTCAGATGACAGCTCCCCACACATTCCCAGGTGGGCCTTGTAATGAACAGTGTGCGCAAGGTGTGTCCTGGCAAAAGGCAGGGATACTGTGGAAAGGGATACTGCAGAAAGCTGGCTGTGTGGGCCGAAGAGCCTGCAGCAGTTGTTCTCAGCCACATGAGCTAGCACAGACTTAAAACACCTCAGCTGCAGGGATCACAAACACTGAGGCGGTGCCCTGACACACAAAGTTAGAGTCACCCGAATCTTAAGCTTTTGCATTCACATTCATTGCAGAGATCTGTCAAATCGACAGCCCACAACCCACTGCAGGAAGAAAGCAAGTTCTGCAAACTTGTGGAGATGCATTTTCTCATGTGAAATGGTCTAGAGGGCACTGATACAATCCTGGCTCTGAAGCTAAGCAGGTCTGAATCTGGCCAGTACTGAGCTGGTAAACCAGCTGGAAGCCCATAGTTCTGTTTCAGAGAGGGATCCAAATGGTATAAAAAAGTAAGAAATATTAGGGGTGTTTATTATTAATTAATTAATTATAATTTGGCCTTCTATAGCAGGGCTGGACAGAAAATAGATCTCCAGATGTTCTGGACTTCCACTCCCAGCATTCCTGACTGTCAGGCCATGCTGGCAGGCTGGCAGGCAATGCTGGCAGGGGCTTCTGGGAGCTGAAGTCCACAACATCTAGAGATCTACCTTCTGCCCAACCCTTGTTCTATAGTATAAAATATTCAGTGAGGGAACAGGCCAACGAGACCAATAGGCTGTCAGTAAGGAATGGTTCACCTTCTCTGCTAAGGACAGGATGAGAAGTAATTACGTTTAAGCGCGTGGGGGAACTGACCAACATTTAACATAAGAGAAGAATCCCAACTGTAAGACAAGTCCAGAAAGGGTTCATGGTGCTGGAAAGGCTGTGGAAATTCAGGATACAGCTGCAATTCTTTGACCAGAACTTCATGGCTGCTGCATCCCAGAGCTTCCAAGTTATTCCCCTCCTGCTCTCCTCAGCTCAAGCACTCATGTAAGCAGAAAGAATAGTGTTCCAGGTGCTCACCATTTCCTCCCTACTTTCAAAATCCTCTGGGATGGTGAGCGGAAGAGTCTTTAGGTCCTCTACAGCCTCTTCGGTTTCCACTCCATCCCCTACAAGCAAAATGAGATGCACAGAACAGTTGGAACATCCTGCTGGGATCAGCCGGATGGTGTCCCTGCTGAAGAAAAGCCAACTCACCTTGTGCCCTGGGCAGCATGTTTTCATCCAGTTCTGCCATAAGCTGGCTGACATGGGCCTGCAGCGCTTGGTTTTCTTTGGCGAATGTCTCCAGGCTTTCCTTGAGGAGAGAAGCAACAGACTGGGGGTTTTTGCAACAGCCACTCAAGTCTGACGTACGCTAGGCTAGACTAGATCACCCAACACAAGGGCCATACGCATTTCCTTACACCAGCACAGCAAATGGCACAGAACTGGGAGAACTGATGTTGAGAAAGCCCTTGTCGCACCAACCACTGGCCAAAGTGCGGAATTTCCAGCAGGCCACTTCCTTCTTCAGGGCACCCACCTTCTCGCTTCCCACACCACAGCTCTTGACCATGGCTGGCAAAACCCAAATTACACCACTAGAATTATGCTAAACTACACAACCACATCCATGTCTGTGTTAATTATTCAAACACAGAATCAGTTTGCACTCAGTGCAGAATTTGGATGAGCTGGACACTCTCAGCCCTTATTATAAACATATTCAAGCAGGTTGAAGGACTTTGCCAGTGGTCACTCCTGACATCCTGCCTGCCATAAAAGCGGAACCCTCCTAAACATTCTTGGGGTTGACCTCCACAGTGCTGCTCAGTGGCGCGCCCAACCCCAGCCCTTACCTTGGCTTGCTGAAGCTCTCTGAGGTGCATTTCCGTGGTTACTTTGCCCTGGACCTCCTCGTGCTGCAGGCGATCCATGAGCTGTGCCTGAAGAAGGTACTGTTTGTGCAACTCCTCCTTCTCAGTGGCTAGCTGCTGGTACGCTGCAGTATACTGCTGAAGGTGGGTATAGTACTGATCCCGCTGTGCTTGAAGGGTCTGAGCCTCCTGTGTCGTCTGAGCCACCTTGGACGGAGCAAAAGACCAGCCAGCTATCAAATCTCTAGTCGAGAGATTTCCCTTCCCCAGCCTCACACATGACTGTACAGAGATGGCTAAGGGTGCAAGCAGATGGGATGGCAGCATGACCTAACACAGGACAGGTTTAAACATTATGGGGGGGGGGGTGCTGAGCCCTTCCCCCTACCCATACCTTCTCCCCACACCTTCTCCCCACAAACTATCCCCAGCAATACTCCCTGACACATGTGCCTCCTGACAAAGATTACATTCATGCTTTTAAGACTGTGAGATTGATTACAGCACTCAACAGACTCTGTGTTCTCCAAACCGTTTAAGTAGAAGCTTCTGTAGAGCTCCTTTAGTCTATGGCCTCTCTCTTCTCAGGCCAGAGGAAGCGTGAGTTGCCCTTAACTAGTTCCTCCCAGGAAGCACAGCACAAGCAAACTGCCTGTAACGGCACTTTTGCATTATTTACATCCCTTCTTTTTCTCTCTTTTTTAACAGTATCCTACCAAGCAGGGGAGAGCCATGGGCAGGGGAAGGGATCACCCACCCACAACTTAATAAGGGATCAGTGGCAACCTGATTTTGACACACAGAGCGGCTGCTGTTATATCTAGTTTGGCTCTAAATCTATCGAATGGTGCATTAATACTCCACAGTCAAATGACATGGACCCTCCGCAAAAGCTTATGACAGCCCAAACTAGGTATGCAGGACAGTGGGTGGCCCCAGTGGTGCCCCCCCCAACCAGTAAAGGAAGGGTAGGGGAGAATGATGCCCAAAGCACATGGGAAGGTTGGGGTATGATGCTGGGAAGGCTCTGCTGAAGAATCTGGAAGGAGAATCCACACGATCTCAGCACGTATTCACATGTGTTGTTTTGAAGCAGTAAAGGACCTCCTAAGTGCTAGTCTGATATTAGCTCTTGTCCCAGCTGTTCACACGCAACAATTATTGGCACAACTTATATAAATCCCCCTCTGCTTCTCTCCCATAATATACAATGCTGTGGAGTTATCAAAGGATGGCTACCAAAAAGCTATAGTAACACCACCTGGGGGAGGGGGGATACAATCCTTTAAGAACCAGACGTCAGGCAAAGGAAAATGGCAAAGTTACTTCACCAAATCTCTCGTTTCTGAATATAAACGGGTTGCAGCCGCAGAGCTCTCAGAGCATAGGCTGGATCCCGCAAAAACAAATCTTCCACAAAACTCTACAGCAGTTAACATCCCTTCCGCCCAAGGTGGGCTGTTGTGAGGCCACTTCCCACACTTCTCTACTTTCCAGTCAGAAGACTGGGCGATGTAGCCCAAATTCGGGAACTGCTAGAGCGGTCTCCTAAGCAGCCATGGAGACTGCTTCGCACGGAGAAGGAGGCCTGTAGGCAGGAGACTGCAGGCCTTCCCACCTGGTGACCCCCTTGGCGTCCGCTCTTGCTCTGCCCCATCACCGCATGCCCTGTGGCCAGCTCCCGCCATTCACAGCTGTGTCCTTGAGCAAAGCATTACCGTCTCCTTGAGCTCGGCCTGCTTCTCTTGCAGCTCCCCAATCTTCTTGGCCAGCTCCTTCTTCACATGCTGCTCTGACTGCAAGGCACTCGTCACCTCCATGTTCTCATTGGTCTGTGAAGACATAGGGGGGAGGGGGTCAAGTGAGGCAAGAACACCAGCCTCCTCGGTGCTCATAAGAGGACGCGTTTCTACAGTTAAGGGATCCCAGGGACCCCTGCCCAGCAACCAGAAGCGGCAGGGCGGGCAGAGGAAGGAGAAGACAAAGAGCGTCAGGAGCCGAAGACTCAGAGCTGGGATAGAAATAGTTTTGCGACATAAATTTATAAAAAAATTAAAAGGCAGGATGTGGCGTGGAAGTCTCATCCCTGGCCAATGGAAGATCCATCTGTAACTGCTCTGCTTTCTAAGCCTTTAAGCCACACATGGCCAACCCTCTGTGAGGCCCATGAAGCCCAGCACACGTTTCCCTGCCACCACACTGATCAGCAGTAGGGAAACAGCAATCTTGAGGGGGATCACTGGGGAAGGTGGTTGGTTGGTAGGTAGGTAGGTAGATGGGTGTGTGTGTGTGTGTGTGTGTGTGTGTGTGTGTGTTTCCTGGCCCCACTCACCAGCAGCCCAATACAGCCCCCGAAAGGTTCCACAGGGGCCAATGCAGACCCTGAAGAGGTGGTCTACCCCAGCTTTGAACAGCCTGGTAGCTCACCTTTACGCCCCTTCCTCTACACCAAGGGCGTAATCCTATGCATGTTTAGACAGAAAAACATCCTACAATGCCCAGCATTCCCCAGCCAGTTGGCTGGGGAGTGCTGGGAATTGTAGGATGTCTTTCTGTCTGAACATGCATAGGATTGCTCCCTAAAAAGACCAGAGACTTCTTGGGAGAGATTTCATATTTCTTCAGACTTCTATGTATTTTGTACATGGAAAGCAGTACTGTGTAGAAAGGATCATGAAACCAGGGTGTATATAACTGCTTTCATGTGGTGTATTGTACTATAAAATATTGTAGCATGCTTGTTTTTAACTACAAAAAGAAGACAGGGCAAGCACTTGGCAGCATACATAGGAAATGCTCCAGCAGAGATGCAGGCTTAAGCTGCAGGACTTGGTACGGGGTACAACCCCTTGCTCTCCAGACAGAAGGCTCATTCATTTAATACACACACGCACACGCAGAGCTTGCCCTCCCACTAAGGCAGGGTGGGCAACTTGTGGCCCTCCAGATGTTTTGGCCTACAACTTCCATCAGCCCTAGCCAGCACAGCCCATGGTGAAGGATGATGGGAGTTGTAGGCCAAAAAAAACACCTGGAAGGCCACAGGTTGTCCAGCCCTGCTCGAAGGCTTGCGAGCAAGAATGTTTTCAGGCCCCTCTCTGTAACCATGAGGACAAGAAGCTTGTGTTTAAGAGACAGTGCAAAATGAGGTTTGCAGAATTTCAGATTGAGAATTCAGGAAACATGCAGATGGCTGGGACAATCCAGAAGCACCAGAAGACTATGGCAACTACAGGAGTAGGGAGGCGAGACAGACTCCTCAAGACAAAAGGGGAAAAGAAACAGCCAAGCGGCAGCGGACTGGGGAAAGGAAGATACCTAGTTGAACAACCTAGGAGCCACTTATGTAGCAACCTACAAAAAGCTACCCTTGTGCTTCATGGACTCTTTTTAGAGTTCACACATCCCTAGCATGGTGGCTGGGGAGTGGGGAGGTCCTGTTTTGGCTGACAACTGGGTCACAGCTGGACACCAGAGGGAGTTTTTGCTTCTCACCCTGAGGAGGGACGCACCAGTTTGACAAACCCGTTCTGCAACTCAGCCAACTGTTCCTTCAGCTCCCGGTTCTGGGTCAAGGCCCGGCTGATGGTTGCCTTGTCGCTCTGCATGTTCTCCAGGATCTGGTGCCGGTCCACCGCTTCCTCGCTGTAGCGCTGCAGCGTCTTCTCCAGCTCTTGCAGTCGCTCCTCTTGCTCTCGGTTGAGGTGGCTCAGCTGCTCGTTGTCCCGCACCTGGGCTTGGTGCTGCCTGTGAAGCTCCTCCTTCTCCTGCTGCAGCCGGCTGAGCTCTCCTTGCAAGCGCAGCTCGGCTTCTGTGGGCCCTGCAGGGGGGGCAGGCTCATTTTCCTGGGGCTTCACTGCTAGGGAACCAAGGTACAGAGAAAGACAGGTTGCTCATGGCCTTATGGTGACCCCCCACCCCAAGTGCACGGACAGGTTAAACCGTCTCCATGCCAGAAATGTCAACTTCCAATCCTCCCACTGGCAAAAGAAAGACCCCCCTACAGCACTCTCTAGCCTGAAGCTTCAGAGGACCAGTTTTCAAGTAATGGGGACATTTGATGTCTCTGGCCGCTCCTGTTCTACTGGGCTATCTTTGTCCCAGCAGCCAGAGGCTCCCAAGTTACCCACAGCCTTTTCAACCCAGCAAAGCTTTGGCCACAATGGGCTATGGCAGGGGTGGGGAAACATTTCCCTAGGAAGGGCCACTGACCCACTGGAAAAGTGAATTGGTGGAATCACAGACCCCAAAGTGTTGCAGCACTACATAGCTCTCTCCCTCTCTCCGCACCAGCACGTGCAAAGCAGAAACAATTCCCAGACAGGAGGTCAGGAGAGCAACACTGAGCTTGCAGCATCCAGACAGCCGGGTGATGCTGAGGGTTGCATGAAATAAGTGCAAGGGCTGCACTTCCACTAGAAGACAGGGAGGAGAGCAGACAGGGTGAGAGCAGAGAAGGGGTGAGACTGGAAGCAGAAAGGTCAGGAGGGGTCAGGCTGAGGGCCAAACTAGAAACAGCAGCAGCAGACTAGCATAAACCTGATTCTGTTGCCATCACGTACTGGGCTGGGAGACTGGTCCAATTTAGGGAGCAAAAAGGGCGCATGGGCAAAGGATGGGCTTACTCTTCCACAGCATACTTTGGCCTCCAATACTGCAAGTGAGCCTTACTGAGAGCAAAGAACTCGGGGAGAAGGGCTGTAAGGAGTCATGCCTCGGAAAAAGGAAGGGGGGCAGCTCCTCTTGCCTCCATGCCCCTTAAATCATACCCGTTTTCTGTGTGACTGCAGCATATCTGGGTCTAAACGTATATTGATTTGCCACTATCGTGTCTAGCATGGGCAGTGTGAGTTCAAGAACGGCCTTGCAGAATAAGCAGTTCAGGTGAAGGAGTGGGGGAAGGAGGAGGTTAAAAAAAGAGTTGGCTTGACAAGAAGGGCCGTTTCCCACATTATTTCAATGCCAAACCCAGGTATGACATGGAAGGTACACTCCACAGGAAGCAGCCACCAACTGTGGCTCCCTGACAAATGTGCATGCATGATACCTGTGTTTGCAAGCATATGTTTGTTGCAGAACACTTTACATCTTAAGGAGTACACCTACAAATGTAATGGGTGGTGGGGGGGAGAAAAACAAGTGTGAATCCACCAAGAGGAAATTTAAGGCACAATCCTATGCACGTTTAGACAGAAAAATTCACAGGGGAATGCTGGGAGCTGTAGGCCTTTTTTCTGTCTGAACATGCATAGGGATTGTGCCCTTAGAGGTGATTCTGACTGCTCAGGCAGGGGAAGCTGTGCCAGGCAAGGGGACCAGTGAAAGAGAAGGCATAGGAACACAGGAAGATGCCTTGCACTGATTCAGATCATGAGTCCATCTGACTCAGGACTGCCTACTCTGACTGGCAGCAGTTCTCCAGGCAGAGAGGGGTGTTTCACATCAGCCGCTAACAGTTCGTTGTTTAACTGGAGATGCTAGGGACTGAACCTGGGACTTCTTGCCTGCAAAGCATGAGCGTTACCATTAGGAATGGAGCAAGGGAAGGAATGACAGTAGATCTAGAAGGTGAACCTGTGTGGAGTACTGTGTAATGGGTGGGGGTGAGATGGTGTGATATGGGAGAAAGATGTTCTGCAGTTCTGAACACTAAACCTTACCAGACTGACTGCTAAGCAACTCAGACAGGTTGGCTTCCAGCTCCTGAATTCGAGTGACATTCAGGTCCTTTTCTTCTGTCAAAGTGCAGACCTGCACCACAGGGAAAAGGGGAGAAAAGACCAGTTTTGCTACCCACACCTTCCATGGGAAAGTTATCACCTCCAGTTCCTCAAAATCACTGCAATGTCAGAAAAACTCCTTCCTGCTGCTACTCCCCCAGCAGAAGAGCAGCGACAATCCTTACCTGCTCAGAGAGCATTTGTACTCGCTGCTGCCAGACTCCCCCTTCCTCCTTCAGCTTGTGGACATACTGATCCCGTTCAGCCTGCAGTTGCTGGAGCGACTCTGACAGCTGCTCAGCAAGTAAGGAGAAAAAGCAAGCCTAAGTCAAGCCACGTGGAGGAAGCCACGGCTCCCGGGAGCAGAGCCAAGGCAAGCCGCTATGAATGCCAGATCCCCAGGCCAGTCCCAAGGGCGGCATATGAAGGAGGGGCTCTTCCGGGATCACTCTCACCTGGGCAATGTGTGTTTCTAAGCTTGCTCTTTCTTCCAGCGCCATCTGCATCTGTTGAGTGGTGTCCGGGACTCCCGGCTGGCTTGCAAACTGCCGGGAGAACCAAACCAATGGTGTTACTGCAAACACTGCGAATTCCTAGCAGCTTTTCATTCTATCCCTCCTCCAACACTTCAGCAGCCCACGAGGACTTCCATGCTTCTGCAGCACCCTTTCGCCTAGTTCCCACATTATGGACTGAAGATCAAAATGGATGTTTCATGATGAGGGAGACAGGGAGATCTAAGTGCAGTTTTGCATACTCAGCACAAGGGAACTATCTGGTAAAGAAATTACAGTTAAGCTTAGCTTTCATTTACATTTCCCGAATTTCTAGGACTCCTGGCTGCAGAAGAAAAGCCATAAAGGTATGGACACCGCAAGAGGACTGGGCAGGGGTCTCAAGAGTCATGGATAGCAACTTCCTACAGCTACTTCTTTGTCCCCTCCTCCCTTACTGGACATGGAAATTTTAACACCCAAGGCTTCAGCACTCCAGTACCTGCAGATCACTGCAGGCTTGAAAAATTAAATAAAATCAACATCGCCGAGTTTTGCTAGTGAAGGATTCAGAATTTGGGGGTGCAGAGTACAAAGAGCTCTGACCGAGATGTACAACTGTACTTATACAACTGTACGATGTAGATGTACATTGTTGTATCAATATGCAACAATGGGCCGGGATAATCTTCCTACAAGATCCTGAGACACAACTTTTAGGGCGTAAGAATCCCTACTGGAAAAGCAGGGAGGCTTCCGTCCAGTCTCCAGAGATGCTTGCCAAAGACCCGCTCTCACATTTCAAAGGAGACATGTTAACTGGCTGGGACTGAGGCACTGCTCAAAGCCTCTCCCTTCCTCAGCTATCACAACGCTGTGATGCCAGAGGCACCATCTCTGGCAAAGTAGCAAGTCACCTGCTGAATCATCAACTCTGCCATTTCCAGTTTCTTGTGCAAATCCTCCACGTCCAGCTTCATGGCCGAGTTCTCAGAGATCAGGCTGCGCAGCTTCTCTGACAGTTCAGAGTTTTGCTGCTTGAGTTCTTCACTACTTTTACTAGAAAACACACACAAGCTGTTAATATCGCTATATCAAGAAATGTGCGTAAGAGCCCACATTAGAGTAGAAGCCCCTCTTTCAGACCAGGACCTGCTATTAATCTGAAAGTGCAACACAAAAGCCACTTCTAGGATACCACTTTTTGTTTTAATTCATATACCGATTGTTCTCCTCTCTTTCAGGTGGCCAGATGCAAAGGAGAGTAGGACTCATATTTTTGATAACTGTATAAAGTTGGCAATTTTCCCAGGCTGCAGCTTGTCATAAAGGGTGAAAAAGCCACATCCACGTAAATATCTTCTGCAACACAACTGTCCAAGATAAAGGAACCATGACCTCCTCCATCAGGGATCCCATAATAGGGAACATAGGAATCTGCCTTGTATCAGGCCAGACTATCTGTCCATTTAGCCCAGTATCATCTATTCTGATTGGCAGCAATCAGTCTCCAGGGTTTCAGGCAGAAAAGGAATCTGTACACGCAGGAAAACATCACAGACAATAATGCTGCAGCAAGCATAGCAAGCCTCACCCTTGCTTGTAGACTTCCAGTTTCAGAGCGTCTCGTTCCTTTGCCAGTTCTTTGTTATGCTGCCAACAACAAAATATACTTGAATCAACGAGGGAGGTTAGGGCTCTGGGCATCTGTGATTTTGCACTGTACTTTGGAGTCACTAAATCTTGAGCATCCACTGTTCACTTCCAAGTTCTGAGAAGGGCACATTTCATCCCACCCTCGCCTTCATGGATGCAGGTGACGGCATGAAAGGGCAAACGGCATTTGCTTTATCATGCATCGACAGCCTGCTGAGCACAGAGGGACACATGGAACAAGCGTCAGTAGCTCAAGGCTAGCAGGGCTGGCGTCAGCACCCATAACTTCGTAAGAGCCCCGCTGGATTGGTCCAACGGCCAGTCTAGTCCAGCATCCTGCTTCCCACAGCGGCCCACCAGGTGTCTCCAAGAAGCCCACAAGCAGATGTGAGGGCAGAAGTGCTCTGTGTTGTTCCCCACCGGCTCGTATTCAGAGGCATGTTGCCTCTGATTCTGGACGCTCCTGCATTCCTGGGCGGCTGCTGAGGGCCCAGCACTGATGCTCGCCTGGGTCCTTGTCCCCACAGGTGGCTGGGTCTGGGAGGGGTCCACCATTCACATTCCCCACAAAGTGGCACTATGTGAGGACCATCATGGAACATTAAAGCAGGAGGTGGCTCCCAGCCACCTGCTGCAGGTCACAGTGCTTCTTGCTGCTGCCACCCTGTAAGCCTGGCAAGGTCTCCTCAGCAGGACACTATTGATCGTTTACACACCTTTCATATGAACCTGACAGGCGCCAAGCTACAGCTGGTTGACACTGCTCTCAGAATCATGCTGAAAGGTGTTTCTCACATGGAGCGGCCTTTAAAGAGGGTTTGGAAGCTTCAGCTGGTGCCAAATGCAGCAGCCCCCCTCCCAGGAGGAGGGAAGAATATATCCATAAGGAGAGGAAGAGAGGACACATCTAGACAGCCTTGTGGGAGCTCAACTGGCTCCTTGTGGGAGCTCAATTGCTTTTATGCTGTACTTTGTGGTTTTAATTTCTGTGAATCACCCAGAGAGCTTCAGCTACTGGGCAGTATAGAAATGTAATAAATAACTAAATGAAAATGAACAGGCTTTCCTGATAGCATCCAGGTCCAATTTAAGGTGCTGGCATTGATCTCAAGTGCCTGTGTTTTTTGTTGTTGTTGTTTATTTATTTATTAAATTTCTTAATCGCCCATCTGGCCAGTCACCTGGCCACTCTGGGCGATGTACAACAATACAACTTAAAACAGTAAAATTACACATTAAACATTATTTAAAATACCCTAACCCACCCCAAATGCCTGCCTGAATAACCAAGTTTTCAGTGCGTGGCAGGTCTGTTATTGGTCTGCACCTTGCATACCCTGAAAGAATGCCTCTCTCTACACTCATATGAGCAGGAAGCAGCCCTGTCTGAGGTTCCTTCGTTTTGCTGTGCAAAACCTACAAGGGTGCATAGCGTAGCCTTCTTGGAGATGTCACTGGACCTCTTGATCTTCCTTATCAAGGGAAGCCCAACAGAGACTTGACCCTAACAATGTATTACAAAACATCCTAAAACAATTTTGTCCTCAGTGGACTTCAACAGTGTTTAGAAATTGCATTTAGTAGCTGATGGCTTACATCCCGTTTATAGCTTTGGAAATGTATATTTAATATTTTACTTGCATTGTTCTTTTGTTGAATTGTTCTTTTTATAGGTCACCCAGTGCCTTAAATTGGACAATACATTAAGTAACTATTAATCATGAAACCCAATGAGAGAATCAGCCCTTGAAAAATGAAGACCTGTCGCCTTAAGAAACAGAATTGAAATCCCACTACGGAATGTGGGTTCACAATGGTTTTACTTATTCATTTTCAACGGTGTAGATTTTTTTTAAAACTTCATTTTCAAACACATCTCTGCAACCATGAGGACTGGAGACTTACTTGTTTTCAAACAAGTGAGTCTTTGATTTTAAGAAAATGCTTGGAGGCCACACCTATTGCTAAGAAACGAAGAACAGCTGGAGATGCATTTATTTATTTATTACATTTCTATACCACCCAATACCCGAAGCTCTATGGGCGGTTCACAACGTGTCATGCATGTGGTGATAGGAGTTTCTGATCCCTTTGTCCTTAATTGTCAAATGATCCCCGTGTTCCACCCAGCCCTCCCTGCCTGCCAGTACCTGCTAAAACACTCAAAACCTGCAACTCACTCCAATTGTGCCATTGCTCTATAACAAGCTTGTAAACAATAGTGTTATTCTAGTAACGTATTTTGAGTATTTTTAGCAGGGATCTCTCTATCCACTGCACACATGCACATCACAGGAATCGTAAAACAAGTTACATCTGCCAGCTAAGTACTGTTCAAGCAAAATTCAGGTAGTGAAAGGCACTTCCCCTCAGCGCTGTCACCAATTTTTCAACTGAAACCATGGTATGGATATGTCTGGAATTCCAGATCTTGCTATGGCAGGTGACGGCAGAGCCAAGCTTGTGGGGGCTAAACCATCGCACAAAACGGTTTGGCTCCAGCTGTACAAAGTGACTCTTTAAAACTTGACACTGATAATGAGTGTCATTATCTTAGACATGAGACTGAGCTGGAGACAGCTGGATGCCAAAATGGCTCTATGACTGAGAGCACTGCCCTTGGTTTCCCTGGCAGAGGGCCAGTTAGAATTTGGCAAGGCTAACAAGGCAAAGTGCCAAATCTACAGAGCTAAACAAAGCCAATAAGCTTTAAAACATATATTTGAAATGCCTATTGGGATGATGCCTTTAGTGGTGGTGGTGGTGTGTGGAATCCTAGCACTGCCTCCAAAAGAAGGAAGCACCAAGTGTAAGAGAGATGACAGGGAAAATGACATGTAACTATAGGGCATTCTTACTTTCTCTGCCTGCTTCTGCTGCGTAGAGAGGGAGGAAAGAGTGTGCTCCACCTCAGATATCCTCTGGCGAGAGGCCTGCAACCGAGTAGCGAGGTCCTCGGCTTCTCCTGCCCAAGAGAAAACAAGGTTACGTGGCCAGAGGACCCAAGCAAGTAGACTGGTGGAATCTGACCACCACTGTATATTCCCCTGCCCTACCATGTAAACAAGATTTGGTGATGTGTCTTGTAGTAATTGCAATTAAGCAGCCTTGAAAATCACAGCTGCAAATGCTTAGGACTAAGGAGCCAGGCAAATGGAAGCAGTACTGGCCTGCTCTTAGCACATAAAAGAACTATTTTTATAACAGAAGAAACATCCTGGTGCTCTCAGAACAGCAAAGTGTTAACAAATGTTACCTTAATGCAACTAGGTTGTTAAAATATATGGTACTCAAAAAAGAAGACAACAAAAAGATGTATCTACCAACTGCATTAAAAAATGCATGGGTGGCCTTGTATTTAAGCATTAGCCTGGTAGCCATAGGTAACAAGGAATAGCAGGTGAGTGAGCAGGCTGGCAGAGGAGGGATGGGTCACTCAATAAGTCATCTGTGCCCAATACAGAAACCAAGCAGACCACCAGAGGAGGGAAGCTCCTTCATCCCTACCCAGCACAGAAATATAGCAGGCTGCTGGAAGAGGGATGGAACTCTCAGTCTCTCATTTGCCAGTCTGCAGCAGACCACTGAACATTTTTGCAGGCTACTGAACTTTTGTGGGCTTATTTACAAGGCTATCCATGGGCCTTTAAAACTAATGGATCTGTTCAGTACGAGTCTACAGATATTCTACAATTGTGTGGGTTTTTCAGTAGGACTTCTAGCATATCATTAATCACTATACCTGCAATAGCATTTAATATTAGTTATTTTGGCAAATTGGTGTTGTTGTTGTTTTGCATTTCTGCTTGATTTCAAGAACCAAAAAGGAACACTGAAGGCTATTGTCTGTTCCTAACTCAACAGAAGAACCTCAGCGCCTCTAGGATTTGCCATGCCCAAACATTTGTCACAGTTATACACACCTTCGTTACTTCCAGATTAGATACGGTAACATGCTCTACATGGGGTTGCTCTTGAAGTGTCTAAAATCTGGAAGTGCAAAATGTGGCAGCATCGTTGCTGATCAGAGGCCCAATTTAAGGCACTGTTTGTTACTTTTGAAACCCTAAACAGTTTGGGACCAGAATATCTGAAGAATCGTCTCTCAACACAAGGCTACCTGCAGGGCATACCTGTGAGGGTGGGGTGACAGGGACGCATTATCAGGCCTTTTTGTCAGTTTATGGAACTCTCTACTCCAGGAGGACCAGCTCTGCTCGTACCTAAGCATATTCAGGCAGCAGGTGAAAAGTGTTTTGTTTGAATGTGCTTTAAGGTCCTGCCTGACATTTCTGTGTTGCCTTATGTTTGCCTCTTGTTTTTGAGCCATCACAGCCTGCTTACTGTTTATTTCATGGTTGTATTGCTTGTTTTATTACATTTTGGATAACAGTAAACTGCTCTCAAGAACATTTCCCGCCTATTTGGGCGGGAAATGGGAGGGTAAAAATGGTTTCAGGAACTGATATACATTACGAGAAGCTGGATTGATGCCACATGGCAGGTATCTCTAGCACTCTTAACCAAGGAGTTACTGAGAGCAGCTTCACAGTTAATTTCCAACAAACCTCCTGAAGCATATTCCCCATTACCAAAGTCTTAAAGCATTCCCCAACCTGATGCCATTTAGGTATTTTGGATGAACTCCCATCAGACTCAACCAGCAAGGATATTGGTCAAGAATTCTGGGAGTTGTAGTCTAAAACATCTGGAGGGCATCAGGTTGGGGAAGCCTGGTCTAAAGGGTTGGACAGTCACAACAAAACATCAGGCCAAGTGATCAAGTGCTGCACCTTTGAGCTATCCATGGTGGTGTGAAAGTCTCCTCTGTGCTAGCTAAAGCAGTGCTATAGTTCTCCCCTCTGAGTCTGAAGAGCATCCCCTGACGTGTTAGTCAGAAGTCTCAAGGTGCTTACCTGCCTTCTGCCGAGCGGCCTGCTGTGTATGTGCAAGGGCTGTTTGCAGCTCAGACTTCTCAGAGACCAGAATTCCAATGGTCTGAATGTGGACCTTCAAAAAAAACACAGGACAGCTGGATGAATGGGGTGCTACTGCTCAGCCCCCTTGTGTCACTGCAGCTGCTGAAAAGACAAATCATTCACAGCAGGTGCCTTTTCCCAAATACACCAATAGCCACACAGAAGGCAGTCAGAGAGAGCTAGCTGGAGGCTGAAATAAGATATGGAGGGGGGCGTTATATACCTGTAACTGTTCTCGCAATGCTGCTTGCTCCTTTGCAAATTTCTGCTCAAACCCCTTCTTTTCCTGTGGAAACACAATGTAAACATATCCACATGAAAACCATACTCAACTGATAGCCTGCTTCTTATATCACCAATATTCAATCCACACAGCGTAAAAGATGAAGCGTGCTCTCTGACCATCCACCGCTGCTGCACACAAACCCCACTGGACAGAGGATCTGAAGCAACAGCTTTTCATGGATTACTACCTTAGCTTCCCTTAAGTTTTTATTCCTACGTTGCCATTCGCTTAGTTTTATTGGGTAGCTTCAGTTACTCACATTCTACCCAGAGATGCAGATCTATGGCCTGCAAATCTGTGGAAACGTTATACAATACGAATAACTACGTGAAAAGGCATTCAGTTTAAGACTTCTAAAACTCTATCCGAGAGACTGTTTCTTAAAAAAAAATAGCAACTGTGTCAATATTTCAATGGAAATATTGGAAGAGCCTCGTGTGGTGCAGAGTGGTGGGTGGTGTCAGGTGGAAACTGAGCCCATAGAGCCTCAGAGCAGTTCTGATTCTGAGGAGGAACAGCAATCCGTGGGAGAGCCAGCTCATCCCTCACAGGCACAGCAGCTGGCAGAGATTCCTCCTGCCAGCACTCCTGGGAGAGATAGTGACCCTGGCAATGAGAGAGCGCTGGAGGGGGGCTTGCTGGACGCTCGGCGCAAACGCAGGGAGCGGCGACAGATGGAGAGTGCCGAAAGGAGGCGTAGCGCTCGTTTGGCGCGCAAACAACGGTCGCATCCCGAGGACCCAAGGGAAAGAGGGAGGATCTCTCCCTAGCCCATAAGTTCAGGGTCTTCCCGTGATTCTCCTTCAAATGGGGACCAACTGCCTTACCTGGAGCTTAGGCTACTCAGCTATCTTTCCCCAGTGCTGTTCCTTGCTTTGGCCCTAGCTACTAGTATTCTGAAAGAGTCATAAAGTAATAAAGGAATAAAGTCTCGGAAAGAATTCCTCGCCGTGTGTCTTGGGTTGGCTATGGGTGGGGACTGCAAGAGGCAGCTAGGGCGCTCCTGACAGCTTGGTCCCCGTTCCTCTTTTTTTTTCTCTCTGCTCCTACTGCCTCTGGAGGCTGCCATGGACCTGGCGGTGCAAGCTCTCGTGCAGGAGAACCAGGCTGTTCATGATCAAGTGGCTCAACTGACGACTGCTGTACAGAGTCTGCAAGCTGCGGTTCAACCCCCACCACCTCCAATTCCCCCCCGCCGCAAGTGCCCGGTGGCTCTGCCAGAGAAGTTTTCTGGTAAGAAAGGACTTTTTCAGATTTTCCGGGCCCAATCGGAGCTGTACACGTGCCTATGACCTGAGGATTTCCTGACAGAACAGATTCATCATTAATCTACTTTCAGGCGTGGCAGCTAAATGGGCTTTGGGACTTCTTCTCGCTAATGACCCCCTGCTCGGGGACTATCAAGGTTTCATAACAGCAATGGCCAGTTTTTTCGGTGACCCCCTGCGCACACAGACGGCTTCTCGGGAGATTCGCCGCCTCAGGCAGGGCAAGGACTCAGTTTCCAGCTATGCAACAACTTTTTGCTTGCTGATGCAGGATTTACAGTGGAATGATGCTGCGCTGGTGGCTCAGTTTTTGGACGGTTTGAACGACGAGACCTTGGATGAGTTGGCACGCACGCCTAGCCCGCCTACTTTGGAGGACCTCATCCAGAACTGCCCCCAAATAGATAGCTGGCTGGAGGGACGCTGATAGACCCGGAGGGACGCTGATAGACCCGGAGGGACGCTGATAGACCCGGAGGGACGCTGTGGGCCGAGATTTCCCTCTTCCCATTCCTCCACGTTTCCTCCCCCTCACCCACCCCCCGCCCTTGCGGTGGGGGCGGAGGAGACCCCGATGCAGCTGGGAGCTACCCGAGCCCCGCTGCCGCCGGAGGAACTAGAGCGGCGGCGTGCAGAGCGCCGATGCTTTCGGTGTGGAAAGCTGCGAGATTTCGCCAAAACCTGCTGCACTAGACCCGCAGCCCCACTGCTTCCCCCTCCTCTCCTTCCTCCTCCTCCTCATCCCCAGGCCTGACTAGGCTGCCCCCCAAGCCTGTTGGGGGTCCAGTGTGGGGGTCGGTTCCCCAACAGGTGGGTGCCTTCCGCAACCCCCCCCCCTCCCATCTGCTATTGCATGTTCACCTCCGCTCCTCCCACTGGGGTGGGGTGGAGACCCTAGCTTTAGCGGACTCCGGGGCTACGACCAGTTTCATGGATGAAACGTTCGCTCCTTCCACAAGATTCCTACCCTGCCTCTTCCTGCCCCCTTGGCAGTGGAGACCATCGATGGGCGTCCTCTTTCTTCGGGCGCGGTGACCCGGATTACAGCTCTACTCACTCTGCGCGCCCAGTCCCACGTTGAGCAGATTCAGTTTCACTTGGCCAAGGTTCCCCAATACCCAATCGTGCTGGGTGTTTCCTGGCTCTCTAAGCATAATCCTCAGATTTCTTGGGGGCTTCAGCAAGTGGAGTTTGCGTCTCCCTACTGCCAGGAGCATTGCCTCCCGACCGAGGCGCCAGTTCCAGTCCAGGCCTTAACCCTTTCCTCCCCCTCCTCGTCTGCTTCTGGCAGTTCTTCAGCTACCGTGATCCTCATAGAATCATAGAATAGTAGGGTTGGAAGGGGCCTACAAGGCCATCGAGTCCAACTCCCTGCTCAATGCAGGAATCCAAGTCAGAGCATCCCTGACAAATGGCTGTCCAGCCTAGTTTTGAACGCCTCCAGTGTGGGAGAGCCCACCACCTCCCTAGGTCATTGGTTCCATTGTCGTATTGCTCTTACAGTCAGGAAGTTTTTCCTGATGTTCAGCCGGAATCTGGCTTCCTGTCACTTGAGCCCATGATTCCGTGTCCTGCACTCTGGGATGATCAAGAAGAGATCCTGGCCTTCTTCCCTGTGACAACCTTTCAAGTACTTCAAGAGTGCTATCATATCTCCCCTCAATCTTCTCTTCTCAAGGCTAAACATGCCCAGTTCTTTCAGTCTCTCCTCACAGGGCTTTGTTTCCAGTCCCCTGATCATCTTTGTTGCCCTCCTCTGAACCCTCTCCAGTTTGTCTGCATCCTTCTTCAAGTGTGATGCCCAGAACTGGACACAGTACTCCAGATGAGGCCTAACCAGTGCTGAGTAGATGGGAACTAGTACTTCCCGGGATTTGGAAGCTATGCTTCTATTAATGCAGCCCAAAATAGCATTTGCCTTTTTTGCAGCCACATCACACTGTTGGCTCATATTCAGCTTGTGACCGACAACAATTCCAAGATCCTTCTTGCTTGAAGTGTGGTTGAGCCACGTATCACCCATCTTGTAACTGTGCATTTGGTTTCTTTTTCCTAGGTGCAGAACTTGGCATTTATCCCTATTAAATGTCATTCCATTGTTTTCTGCCCTGCGCTCCAGTCTATCCAGATCACTTTGAATTTTGTTTCTGTCTTCCAAAGTAGTAGCTATCCCGCCCAATTTTGTGTCATCTGCAAATTTGATCAGCATTCCCTGCACCTCCTCCTCCAAGTCATTAATAAAAATGTTGAAGAGCACTGGGCCCAGGACTGAGCCCTGCGGTACCCCACTCGTTACCTCTCCCCAGTTGGAGAAGGTGCCATTGATAAGCACTCTTTGAGTCCGATTCTGTAGCCAACTGTGGATCCACCGGATCGTTGTTTCATCTAGCCCACTTTGAGCTAGTTCGCTCATCAGGATATCATGGGGCACTTTGTCGAAAGCTTTGCTGAAGTCGAGGTATATGATGTCTACAGCATTCCCACGGTCTACAAGGGAGGTTACTTGATCAAAAAATGAGATCAGATTTGTCTGGCAGGACTTGTTTTTGACAAATCCATGTTGGCTTCGAGTAATCACGGCATTGTTGTCAAGGTGCTTCCAGATGGATTCCTTTATCATCTGCTCCAGAATTTTCCCAGGGACTGATGTCAGACTGACTGGTCTGTAGTTCCCAGGTTCCTCCTTTTTACCCTTTTTGAAGATAGGGACAACGTTAGCCCTCCTCCAGTCATATGGCACTTCCCCCGTCCTCCATGATTACTCAAAGAGAATAGACAGCGGTTGTGACAGCTCTTCTGCCAGTTCCTTTATTACTCTAGGATGCAATTCATCTGGCCCTGGAGATTTGAACTCATTCAAAGTAATGAGGTGTTCCTTGACCATATGCTTATTGATCTCCAGCTGCAATCCTGCCCCTTCAGCCTGTACTTCGCCTTTGCCAGGGGGGTCATAGACCCTCTTTTGGGAGAAGTCTGACTGAGCCAAAGTAGGAATTGAGCACCTCTGCCTTTTCTTTGTCATCTGTTATCGTTTTGCCATCCTTATTTAATAGCTGGACCACCATTTCTTTCCTCTGCCTTTTACTATGCATGTAGCTGAAGAAAGCCTTTTTGTTGTTTTTAGCATCCCTTGCTAACCTCAGCTCATTCTCAGCTTTAGCCTTCCTGACGCCATCCCTGCAATTCTGTGTTATCTGCCTGTACTCTTCCTTTGTTACTTGGCCTTCTTTTCACTTCCTATATGTGTCCTTTTTTATTTTCAGGTCATCCCTAAGCTTTTTGTGAAGCCACATTGGCTTCTTCTGTTGTCTTCCACCTTTTCTTCTTGTTGGAATTGTTTGTAATTGTGCCTTGAGAATTTCCTTTTGTAAAAGCTCCAACCCATCTTGGGACTCCTTTTCTCGTTAGCGTCGCTTGCCATGGGACCTTATTGATCATTGTTCTGAGTTTATTAAAATCAGCTTTCCTAAAATCCAGGGTACACGTTTGACTACACTCAGCTTTTGCTTCCCTCAGAACCAAGAACTCAACTACAACATGGTCGCTTTCCCCCAGAGTTCCTGTAACTGCTACTTGATCCACTAAGTCATCTCTGTTGGTTAGGATCAAGTGAAGGATAGCCGATCCTCTAGTTCCCTCCTCTACTTTCTGTAGGAGGAAGTTATCCACCACACAAGTCAGGAATTTCCTGGAGGGGCCATGTTTTGCAGAATTTGTCTCCCAACAAATATCGGGGAAATTGAAGTCCCCCATTACTACATCATGCTTCCTTAAAACATTGGCTATTTGCTTTTCAAAAGTTTCATCCTTGTCTTCTCCTTGATTGGGTGGCCAGTAGTAGACTCCGACCACCAGGTTCCTTTTATTCTTTGCTCCATTTATTTTAACCCAGATGCTCTCAATGGGGCTACCAAGCTCCTCCTCCTGTATTTCTGTGCAGAGATATGTATTTTTCACATACAGTGCAACCCCACCTCCCTTTCTGTTCCTCCTGTTCTTTTTGAACAAGTTATATCCCCATTGCTGTATTCCAGTCATGAGAGTCATCCCACCAAGTCTCAGTTATACCTATCAGGTCATAATTTCCTTCTTGTATTAAGAGTTCAAGTTCGTTCTGTTTGTTTCCCATACTCTGGGCATTAGTATATAGACATCGAAGACCATGTGCTTCATAGGCTTTCTTCCTACATGTTTTTGAAGACTATTGTTGGGCACTATTGGAGCTGCTCTCTCCGTTGTGGTGCATGAGCCTTCATCCACTGTTACCCCCAATTTTACGTCTCCCTTCCCCGTAGGATTCAGTTTAAAGCCCTCCTGATGACGTTCTTCATGCTGTGGCCAAACACATTCTTCCCATCCTTTGTGAGGTGCAACCTGTCCCTAGCCAACAGCCCATCTACCAGGAAGTATAGCCCGTGGTCCCAGAATCCAAATCTCTCTCGTCGGCACCACCTTCATAGCCAGTCATTCACCCGGAGTATTTTTCGTTCCCTTTCTATCCCTCTTCTAACTACTGGAAGGATGGATGAGAAAACTATCTGGGCCCCAAAGTTCCTGAGTTTCCTTCCCAAAGCTTCAAAGTCTGACGTGATTTCTTCGTAGCTCCGCTTGGCGGTATCATTTGTTCCCACATGGATGAGAAGAAAGGGATACCTGTCAGTGGGCTTTATGAGTGCAGGCAACCTTTCAGTCACATCTCTAATCTGTCCTCCCGGGAGACAACATACCTGGCAAGTCCACGGGTCTTCACGACATACTTGGGTCTCGATCCCACGTAGCAAGGAGTCTCCCACTACTACCACTCTTCTCTTCTTCTTCTTGTAGGCCTGGGTTTCATCGCCTGTTTGACTGACCTTCAGCCTCTTTCTCGCTCTCATGTAGGTTCTCCTGTGATTCTTCCGCTGCAGGCTGTCCTCCAGTCTCATCCGCAAGTACCTGGAATCGGTTCCACAGCTCCACTGCTTCCACTGGTGCAGAGTGGCGTCTAGTTCTTCTTCTCCTAACTGTCACCCTTTTCCAAGGAGTATCCTCTACTGCATTTTTCTTCACCTCAGCATTTCCCACTGCCTCATCTTGCTGTTGCTCTTCAAGCTTCTGGTCTTCCCTTTGCTGCTGTAGTTCTCCCATTCTGTCCAAGAACTCTTCGTGTTCTCTTATTCTCCGGAGGGTCGACAGTCGCCGCTCCAGTCCATTTACTTTTTCTTCCAGCAGCATGATCAACTTGCACTTGTTGCCGGTGTAGGCCATGTTGTTCTCAGGCAAGAAAACAAACATTGCACACACCTTGCAGGTCACCACCACTGGAGAGTCTTGTCCTTCCATAGCCTCTTTTCCCTTTTTGTGTCTAGCTTTGTGATTGTTCTAGACTAGCCTGTGCCTGCTCCTCTACTCAGTAGAGGTTAAAAGCAGAGTCCCACTGGTGTGAAAGTGTGTGTTACACAAGACAAATAAATGGAAAAAAGTTAGTTAAAAAAATAAAAAATAAAAATAAAAAAAATGTTAGGGGCCTCCCCCTTGACCTCCCCTGCTGAACTCCCCTGGCCAACTCCTGTTTGCTCCCCCTGTCCGCTCGCTCTCTGGGAGCTTGCCTGCTTCTGTAGTCCCTGGACCAGCTGGAGCAGCTTGCTCTGCTTTGCTCAGCTGGGAGGCGGGAAACAGACTCCCAGAGAAGAATGCGGCTTTTCGGGATGTTTTTGACAAGAAGGAGGCCGACCAGCTACCCTCGCAATGCCCTTTTGACTGTGCCATTAACCTCATTCCTGGGGCGATCATCCCCGCTGGCTAGCTGTATTCAATATCGGAGCCGAAGCTTCGAGCTCTGCGGGAGTTTTTGGACACAAACCTCAGATGTGGCTTCATTCGCCCCTCCTCCTCCCCTGCCTGCGTCCCTACCATGTTTGTGCGCAAGAAATCAGGCGAACTCCGCTCGGTGCACGATTTCAGAGCTTTGAATTCGGTCTCGATCCCCAACAAGTACCCCCTACCCCTCATACCGAAGATGCTGGAGCACCTGGGGCGAGCCAAGATTTTCACCAAGTTGGACCTGCGTGGTGCTTACAATCTGATTCGCATCCAGGAGGGGGATGAGTGGAAGACCTGTTTTGGCACCCGGTACGGAGCGTATGAATACCTAGTGATGCCGTTTGGGCTCGCCTGCGACCCCACCCCCACGTTTTCGCGTTTTATGAATGCCATCTTCTGGGACTATTTGCACACTTTCCTCATTGTGTATCTTGATGATTTACTTATACTTTCTGAGGACCCCCACGCCCATCAGCACCATGTCTTCGCTGTCCTTCAGCGCCTCCGCGAGCGTCATCTTTATGCCAAGCTGGAGGAATGTGCGTTTGACCTAACCTCTTTGGTCTATCTTGGCTACATTATTTCAGCTGACGGTATCAGGATGGATCCTGCAAAGGTCCAGGCTGTCCTCTCCTGGCAGGCTCCATCCACCAAGAAGGACTTGCGACGTCTTCTGGGGTTTGCTAATTTTTACAGGAAGTTCTTGCCCAGCTTTGCTCGGCTGACATCTCCTCTCACGGACCTCCTTAAGGGCAGGAAATATCCTTTTCATTGGACAGCATCTGCCCAACAGGCTTTCGAGGAACTTAAGAAGCTTTTTAGTTCTGAGCCGATCCTGTTACATCCGATCTGAGGAAACCTTTTGTAGTGCAAACTGATGCCTCTGACTTTGCAGTGGGGGCGGTGCTTTTTCAGCCAGATCGGGCGGGTGGCAGGTCGCAACCCTGCGCCTACCACTCCAGGAAGCTGAACGTGTCTGAGAGGAATTATACCATCTGGGAGAAGGAACTGTTGGCCATCAAGTCCGCTTTGGAGACCTGGCGACATCTTCTGGAGGGGGCACAGCACCCAGTCAAAATTAGAACCGACCATCGCAACCTGGAACATCTTCAGACAGCCCGTGCCTTAAACCAGCGGCAGATTAGGTGGTCGCTCCCCCCCCCCCCCCCGGTTTCACCTTAAGATTTGCCATGTGAAGGCCTCTGACAACCTACAAGCAGATGCTCTTTCTCATAAGCCGGGACTCCAGCCAGGGGGTGAGGGAAATCCCCCCCATCTCTGATTCTTCCCCCCCAGAGCCTGGCGGCAGCTGCAGTACTTCACTCTTGGGAGGAACTTATTCACACTGAACAGGCTCAGGATGCTTTTGTCCACACAAAAGTGGAGGAATTGGGGCTAGCCTCTGGCCTCCCCTCTACCCCCTTCTCTTTGCGAGGTGGCCTGCTTTACCATTCTGGCCGGGTGTATGTGCCTTCTAGATCCCTCCGCGAGAAGGTCCTCCATCACTGCCACAACTCCCCCACCGCTGGGCATTTTGGCTTCGCCAAGACCCTGCACGGAGTGACGTGGGTTTTTTGGTGGCCTCGTGTGTGTCGGGATGTCAAGACCTATGTCGCCTCCTACCCAACCTGCCAGCGGGCGAAGGCCCCCTCAGGCAAGCGCACAGGCTTGCTTCACCCCCTGCCTACCCCCTCAGGACCTTGGAAACTGCCCTCTCTTGACTTCATCACTGACTTGCCTTGCTCACACAGTAAGACCACTATTCTGGTGGTGGTGGATTTGTTTTCTAAGATGGCCCATTACATCCCCTGCTCTGGGTTGCCCACAGCCAGGGAGACAGCGGAGCTTTTTTTGGCGCATGTTTTCCGGCTCTACGGATGGCCCGAGGGTCTCATTTTGGATGGGGGGCCCAATTCACTGCCCATTTCTGGAGGGAGCTACTTGGGCTTCTCCATGTGACGCTCCGTCTTTCCTACGCCCACCATCCACAGACGGACGGTCAGACTGAGCGCACCACTGCGACTCTGGAGCAATATTTGCACTGTTATGTCAATTACCAGCAAGATGACTGGTTTTCCTTGCTGCCTCTCGCAGAATTTGCTTATAACAATGCCTGCCATGCTTCCACCCACCAAACTCCATTTTTTGCCAATTTTGGTTACCGCCCCAAGGCTTTCCCATCCACCCTAGCTCCCTCTTCGGCGCCAGCGGCCCATGACTTTTTAGGGGAGTTGCGAGCGGTGCACCACCTCTTACGGGACTCCCTCGAGCAAGCCAAGTCAGCCTACAAGGCCTCTGCGGACCGGCAGCGCCAGCCGGGACCGGCAGCGCCAGCCGGGTCCGTCTCTGCAACTGGGGGACTGGGTTTGGTTGTCCACCTAATACCTCCCCTCTCACTTGCCCGCAAGGAAGCTCGCACCTCACCGCACGGGGCCTTTCCAGATTACGGCCCAGAATAACTCTGTTGCTTTTCGCCTGGCTCTCCCCCAGCTCCATTGAAGATCCATCCTGTTTTTCATCGGTCCTTGCTATCCCCCCTGGTTTCTGGAAACCCTCATCACTCGGCCGGCTCCCCCTGGCCGCCAGTGCTGGTGGAGGGGGAGGAGGAGTTTGAGGTCACGGAGATCTGGACTCTCGCCTTTCTCGCGGCCGCCTGCAATATCTGGTGAACTGGAAGGGGTACGGGCCAGATGAGCGATCCTGGGAACCCGCGGAAAATGTGCATGCTCCGTTACTGTTGAGGCGCTTCCACCAGCTGTACCCCCACAAACCTGGAGCCCCAGGGGAGGAGCACGAGGGGGGGGCCTCATGGGAGCAGGGATGATGTCAGGGTGGAAACTGAGCCAACAGAGCCCCAGAGCAGTTCTGCTTCCGAGGAGGAACAGCAATCCGTGGGAGAGGTGCTCACTCATCTCTCACAAGCACAGCAGCTGGCAGAGATTCCTCCTGCCAGCACTCCTGGGATAGATAGAGACCCTGGCAATGAGAGAGCGCTGGAGGGGGGCTTGCTGGACGCTCAGTGCAGACACAGGGAGCAGCGACAGATGGAGGGCGGCGAAAGGAGGCGTAGCACTCATTTGGCGCGCAAACAACGGTCGCGTCCCGAGGACCCAAGGGAAAGAGAGAGGATCTCTCCCTAGCCCTAAAGTTCAGGATCTTCCTGTGATTCGCCTTCAAATGGGGACCAACTGCCTTACCTGGAGCTTAGGCTACTCAGCTATCTTTCCCCGGTGCTGTTCCGTACTTTGGCGCTAGCTACTAGTATTCTGAAAGAGTCATAAAGTAATAAAGGAATAAAGTCTTGGAAAGAATTCCTCGTTGTCTGTGTCCTGGGTTGGCTATGGGTGGGGACTGCAAGAGGCAGCTAGGGCGCTCCTGACAGGCGGCAGTATTGCAACTGAAACTCTCCCCACGACCTGAGATCGATCCCAGCGGAAGCTAGGTCCCAGGTAGCCGGCTCAGGTCAACTCAGCCTTCCATCCTCCCGAGATTGGTAAAATGAGTACCCAGCTTGCTGGGGGGAAAGGCAGTCACGACTGGGGAAGGCAATGGCAAACCACCCCACTATAGTCTGCCATGAAAACACCAGCGTAAGTGGTGTCCCTCTAGGGTTAGTAATGACCCGGTGCTTGCATAGGAGGAACCTTTCCTTTCCCCTTCATGGATCACTGCCTTGTTGTGGCGAAGGGGCTTGCGTAACTCAGTGAAGCCATAAGCTATGCCGTGCAGGGCCACCCAAGACGGACAGGTCATGGCGGAGAGTTCTGACAAAATGTGGTCCACTGGAGAAGGAAATGGCAACCCACTCCAGTATTCTTGCCAAGAAAACCCCATGGAACGTATCACAAGGCTAAAAGAGATGATGCTGGAAGATGAGCCCCTCAGGTCGGAAGGTGTCCAATATACTACCAGGGAAGAGCAGAGGGAATTTCCAAGTAGTGCCAGAAAGAGAGAAGCGGCTGGGCCAAAGCCGAAAGGACACTCAGCTGTGGATGTGTCTGGTGGTGAAAAGAATGTCCGATGCTGTAAAGAACAATATTGTTTAGGAACCTGGAATGTAAGATCAATGAATCAAGGTAAGCTGGAGGTGGTCAAACATGAGATGGCAAGATTGAACATCGTCATCTTGGGAATCAGCGAACTAAAATGGACAAGCACAGGTGAATTTAATTCAGGTGACCATCATATCTACTACTGTAAGCAAGAATCCCTTAGAAGAAATGGAGTAGCACTCATAGTCAACAAAAGGGTGGGAAAGCAGTACTGGGGTACAATCTCAAAAACGACAGAATGATCTCAGTACGAATCCAAGGCAAACCATTCAACATCACAGTAATTCAAGTGTATGCCCCAACCACTGAGGCCGAAGAAGCTGAGGTTGATCGGTTCTATGAAGACCTACAACACCTTCTAGAACTAACACCAAAAAAAGATGTCCTCTTCATCATAGGGGATTGGAATGCTACAGTAGGAAGTCAAGAAATCACCGGGATAACAGGCAAGCATGGCCTTGGTGTACAAAATGAAGCAGGACAAAGGCTAATAGAGTTTTGCCAAGAGAACACGCTGATCATAGCAAACACTCTTTTCCAACAGCACAAGAGGCGACTCTACACATGGACATCACCAGATGGTCAATATCGAAATCAGATTGATTATGTCCTTTGCAGTCAAAGATGGAGAAGCTCCATACAGTCAGTAAAAACAAGACCTGGAGCTGACTGTAGCTCAGATCATGAGCTGCTTCTTGCAAAATTTCGGCTGAAATTGAAGAACGTAGGGAAAACCACTAAACCATTCAGGTATGACCTAAATCATATCCCTGATGAATATACAGTGGAGGAGACGATTAGATTTAAGGGATTAGACCTGACAGACAGAGTGCCTGAGGAACTATGGACGGAGGTCCGTAACATTGTTCAGGAGGCAGCAACGAAATCCATCCCAAAGAAAAAGAAATGCAAGAAAGCAAAGTGGCTGTCTCAGGAGGCTTTACAAGTAGCTGAGGAAAGAAGAGAAGCGAAAAGCAAGGGAGAAAGAGGAAGATATATGCAACTGAATGCAGAGTTCCAGAGAATAGCAAGGAGAGACAAGAAGGCCTTCTTAAATGAACAATGCAAAGAAATCGAGGAAAACAACAGAATGGGAAAGACTAGAGATCTCTTCAAGAACATTGGAGATCTCAAGGGAACGTTTTGTGCAAAGATGGGCATCATAAAAGACAAAGAAGGCAGGGACCTAACAGAAACTGATGAGATTAAGAAGAGGTGGGAAGAATACACAGAAGAACTGTACAGGAAAGATCTTAATGTCCCTGATAGCCATGATTTTGCGGTCACTGAACTTGAGCCGGACATCCTCGAGAGTGAAGTCAAGTGGGCCTTAGGAAGCATTACTAACAACAAAGCTAGTGGAGATGACAGTATTCCAGCTGAGCTATTTAAGATCCTAAAAGATGATGCTGTTAAAGTGCTGCACTCAATATGCCAACAAATTTGGAACACTCAACAGTGGCCACAAGACTGGAAAAGGTCAGTTTACATTCCATTCCAAAGAAGGGCAATGCCAAAGAGTGTTCAAACTACCGTACAATTGCGCTCATTTCACATGCCAGCAAGGTTATGCTCAAAATCCTACAAGCTAGGATTCAGCAGCATGTGAACCGAGAACTACCGGAAGTACAAGCTGGGTTTCGAAGTGATAGAGGAACTAGAGATCAAATCGCCAACGTTCGCTGGATCATGGAGAAAGCAAGAGAATTCCAGAAAAACGTTTATTTCTGCTTCATTGACTACGCTAAAGCCTTTGATTGTGTGGATCACAACAAACTCTGCCAAATTCTTAACGAGATGGGAGTACCAGACCACCTTACCTGTCTCCTGAGAAACCTGTATGAGGGACAAGAAGCAACAGTAAGAACCAGACATGGAACAACCGAGTGGTTCAAAATTGGGAAAGGAGTACGACAAGGCTGCATATTGTCGCCCTGCTTATTCAATTTATATGCAGAGAACATCATGAGAAACGCTGGGTTGAATGAATCACAGGTCAGAATTAAGATTGCTGGGAGAATTATCAACAACCTCCGATATGCAGATGATACCACCCTAATGGCAGAAAGCGAAGAGGATCTAAAGAGCCTCTTGTTGAGGGTGAAAGTGGAGAGTGCAAAAGCTGGTTTGAAACACAACATTAAAAAAACTAAGATCATGGCATCTGACCCCATCACTTCCTGGCATATAGAAGGGGAAGAAATGGAAGCAGTGACAGATTTTATTTTCTAGGGCTCCAAGATCACCGCAGACGGTGACTGTAGCCATGAAATTAAAAGACGCTTGCTCCTTGGGAGGAAAGCTATGGCACACCTAGACAGCATAGTAAGAAGCAGAGACATCACCTTGCCGACAAAGGTCTGTCTAATCAAAGCTATGGTTTTCCCAGTAGCAACGTATGGCTGTGAGAGCTGGACTATAAGGAAGGCTGAGCGCCAAAGAATTGATGCTTTCGAACTGTGGTGCTGGAGAAGACTCTTACAAGTCCCCTGGACTGCAAGGAGGTCAAATCAGTCCATCCTAAAGGAAATCAACCCTGACTGCTCATTGGAAGGACACATACTGAAGCTGAAGCTTAAATGTTTTGGCCACCTAATGCAAAAACTCCCTGGAAAAGACCCTGATGCTGGGAAAGATTGAAGGCAAAAGGAGAAGGGGACGGCAGAGGATGAGATGGCTAGATAGCACCACCGATGCAACGAATATGAATTTGAGCACACCCCGGGAGAGAGCGGAGGACAGGAAGGCCTGGTGTGCTATGGTCCATAGGGTCACGAAGAGTCGGACACGACTTAACGACTGAACAACAACATTTCAAAATTAGGTGTTACAAGCCAGCATTGCGAACCAGGAAAAAAAAGGGTTTCTAGCATTTTAAAGGCTGGAAGATACTTCATTTTTAGTGAAAGTGACACTGATTATTTTCCCTTTATCACTAACAAATGTCAGCCCAGGTGAAAGCTGAATGGAAGCTGATCTTTATGCTGACTCGTTGACCATGCATCCTGACTCAGAAGCATCTTAACGAAAACTCAGTTCTCACAGCAGTGAGCAGTGACTCCACATGGCAGCCAATACACAGGAGAGCTGTTCAGTAGGTGGATCGCTGCTATCGTGTGGCGAGTCTCTAACCAGGACCAGGACCACCCCCACTCCCCAGGAATATGCAGCAGTGGAGATGAAGCTATCCAAGCAACAGGGGCAATCAGCCTGGCAAGCTTATAGTGCCATATGGAACCCCCATCACACGGAAGAATATTCACTAGCATAATTGGTTTCTCCAGTGCTGGAGTGCATCAGTATCATTCATTCCCACAATACACTTTCTCTGCTTCTGAGGTGAAAAATAAACTCGCTATATCTAGTTTCAGAGCAGGGCATATTACCTTCTCCAGCTGATTCATTGCCTCTTGGTTCTGCTGTTTCTGCAGAAGGAGCAAAATGGATGCATTAATATTAACAGCAAGTCACTGGGAGCTTCCAGCTTTCCCCAGCTTTGCTGGGATGCTTATGCCAGGATAACACAAACAGGATAACTACTACGGCGTTCCCAACATTTGTAACATTTTATTAGAATCAACACACCATGGACCCCTGACATAAATGCAAACAGCAATGTATTTGGACTGGGTGACTATTCTTCCCATTTTGCAACGAAACTGCTGTAGCAGTAATAGCTTTTCATCCTTATGATAAAAGCTGCCACCTACATTTATAAAGGATTGTTTCATGCAACAATTAAGACGGAAGGGGACCCAGCATGATACAGGCACCACCTCATATCAAACATTTGAGCTGCACAGATATCTTTTGCAAAGAGGCAGTTCTGTACAATTCCATCTGAAACTTCAACACAACCGATACTTGGCCCACTGAAAGGTAGCATCCAAAATGGTTCTGGGACTAACTGACATTTTTAGGAGAAGTGAGGTAGCAATAGACGACTTAGGTTATTGTTTGTTTTTTTTTTTTGAAGGGGAGCATTTTTTTGTTCTAGCCATACAGGGCAAGCCTTCATCATGCAATTCATCAGAATAACATGTAAGCAGGTGTAACACTACAGGATATGAGCAAAAATGCAGAAAAGGAAAACAAAAAGAATCTGCTGACTAATAGTGGAAGTGCTTCCTAATTTTAGCAGAGTAGTTGTGCAGTGGGGAAGGCACAACACAAACTGGTGGCAGTGGCAGCAGGTACACACAAGAGACAACAGATCTACTCCAGTTCAGACACAATGTGAAGTCACAGGTTAGCCTTATGAGAACATAATGTGAACTGCCCAGAGAGCTTCAGCTATTGGGCAGTACAGAAATGTAACAAACAAACAAACATGCCATGGTGAGCTTCGGGACCTCCCTGCTGTTTCTCCTCCTTCACACGCAAAACCAAGTAACTGAAAGCTTCTACTTTTGGCTTTGAATAAATCAGTTTCCCAATGCATCTGAACTCAGGAAATGGTAGTTTATTCAAACTGTGGTAAGTTGCTAAACCAGAATCTGAAGCCATGGTTGAACTAACCACAGTTAGAATTAACCAGAGTGTCCAAATTCAGACAGAATGGTCAACTGGTTAAATCAGGAAGCCTTCAGTCTCCTCCCTGACATGTGGAGGGGGAAAGAAGAAGTGTCTGAGCCTGAAGCTCGCTGTCACGGGGAGGGGCTCAGTGGTTGAACACATGCTTTGTATGCAGAAGGTCCCAGGTTCAATCCCCTGCTTTTCCAGGTAGGGCTGGAAAAACTCCTCTCCAAAACTCTGGAGTGTCTGAATCAGTATAAGGCAGCTTTCCATGTCATCTGAACTTGGCCTCTGTATAAAATGACACTGGTAGCCACAGGATCCGAATGCCACCGGTAGTTCCTGAACCTTCCTCACTTGCTACCAGAGGCAAGAGGCTATCTCCCCTTATCTTTCATGAAGATCCCTCACAGATGGCAGCATGAACTTCCTTGGGGAAAACTAATTCTGCAAAGTCTGAAATATTGCTAGGAAAAAGCTATGGAAACACACAAAAGGCTCAGATCCTAACCATTAGCAAGAAAAGTGTAGCTCTGAGCATACAACCTGAGTCTTGTCTTATTACTCCAACAAGGAGTTCAGGTAAGAAAGGGTGATCCAGGAACCCTCGTGAACGTCCACTGCAGGCCCTCCTCCAAGTCCCAACACCATCTGAGGTTAGGCGGGTGGTAACCAGAGCGTGGGCCTTCTCAGAAGCGGTGCCTCACATTTGG
This sequence comes from Heloderma suspectum, assembly GCF_057233095.1. Classification (NCBI taxonomy): domain Eukaryota; kingdom Metazoa; phylum Chordata; class Lepidosauria; order Squamata; family Helodermatidae; genus Heloderma; species Heloderma suspectum. The sequence continues at coordinate 20,658,884 of NC_139471.1, read as the reverse complement.
AATGCCTTCCTCAGAGATGCCTCATGCCTAATGTCCACTCAGACGTCTTTTTACTGTCAGGCAAAGATCTACTTGCCCAGGCATTCCAGCAGATTGCAACAGTTGATTTTAACTACTGCTCTATGGCGGAGCCTGATTTATTGGATGGGTGTTGCTATTTCCATGTTATATATCTATAATTTAACTGTATTGTTTTATTCTTTTAACTATATGCCATCCTGGGAGCTTATGTTGAAGGGCAGCTCATAAGTTTCCTAAATAAATGGCTGCAATGCAATATACAGCCAGTGCACCATAATTCTATTCTGCAGAATTCTATTTTATAAAGAAACCAAGTTTTTTGTCCTCATGTCTGAGGAGGAAAAACTAAGGCAAGGCTGGAAAAATCTTAGGCACACAGACACCTAACATTTTTGTGCTATGATCTATGAGTTGACTCCCCACCTCAATCATCTCTCCACAAAGCTCATGTCGTGCACCTCAAAAGGTAATGCTAGCGCCTGAAAATGTGATTGTGACATCTAGGAATTTGGTATAGTTTTACAGCCTCTCTGAAAGTTTCTGTTTAACGCATTGGCCTTGTTTGGATGCAGTGAGATAAACCATGGTTTATCGGTTTAGTTCAGGTTTGTTGCTTATAACATGGCCATCGTAATAGAAAACAGGGAACCCTGGTTTATCATTACAGAACAAGCCACAGTGAATCTTGGGATTGCACGCTCCTCCCTCCTCTTCCAGTGTTGCTGGAAGGAGTTCAGAAGCTTCCCCTTCTGTTTTAGGACTAACCGCAGTTAAGCATTATGTTTAACTCAAACAAACTAGAGTGAGTCTTAACTATGGTTAGCTGAAAAAGCCAACCTCAAACCATAGCTTATGAAGCTAGCTTGTTTCTACTGACCATAATTACAATTAATCACAGTTTAGGGTTAACTAAATTCAGAAGTAAAAGCTTCCAATGTCATCCTCATGGCTGCAGCAGAGGAGGGAGCTCATGAGCCCGTGACTCATGCACTTAACAATACCAGGGATAGGGAACCAGGTGCGCTCCAGATGTTTTGGACTACAACTCCCATAATCCCTGACCATGCTGGGTGGGGCCTATGGAAGTTATAGTCCAAAACAGCCAGAGGACACCAGGTTGCCTACCCCTGCGATAAGACCAACATTTACCGTTACACCTGAACCAGACCTTAGAAACCAGCAGAAGGTTCTGGAGGTGGCATCTGATATTTCCAATATGAGACTTCTTGGCCCATTACAGCTCCCACTATACCCAGTATGCTATAAATTCCTTTTAAAAAAAAAATACAAGCTCAATTTCTTTAAAAAGTTCAGTCATTTTTCCTCATCACAGAATCCGGGTTTTCTTTTTCTAGAGGGGAGTTCTACACACTGAATAAAAGAGCTCTTCATGCTCGTGCCTGGTTAAAGGCAAATGGTGAAAGCCATTTATGGGCAGTGCTCAAACACAAGGCCTTTCAGCAACCCACTGAAATGCTGCAACAGAAAACCCTCCCAAAAGGGATACAAAGAAAAGAACAATGCAGCAAAAACTAAGAGTGGCCATGCAACAACCTAGGGAGGATGAAATGAAGGGGGAAGCATTTCAAACAATGCAGGACTCTGCTGACTGAAACGGGCCTTACACATTCCTAATTGTATTTAAAAGGCAGCAAAGTGAGTAACAGAAGCAGAAGCAACGCATGCAAGCTAGAAGACAAACGGGCTCACTCACTGTGCCACAAATGCTGAAAAGATGGTCACACGCTATCCCCATGTTTGAGTCTAGCACGTTTAGCCCCAATCTCTGCTGAAACAGATTCAATAGTGTCCACATTAGGAAAGTTCAGCAGCACCTCACCATGCAAAGTTGTATCACAGCGAGCCTTATTTTAAAGTTTCTCTTAATGTGAGCCCCAGTCTTTAACCTGGCAGTTTGTAAATGGCATTTGTATTATACAATGGGAGAGGGGTTGAACCTCAGCTATGTGCCCCCAAATAGCCTCACACCGACAACAAAGAAACATGGCATAAAGCCCCATAGTAACTGACATACCTGGCTGGAGTAGTATGCTGGCTATTAAATTTAATTCCTGCTCATTTCGTGGCACAGTCCCCTCTTCTCTTATTAATGGGCAAGTTCTCGGCCATCAAAGCACTCTGCCCTTTTGGCTTGCCTCCCATCCCTCTGCTGAGGGCCACAGTCCCTCGAGGGTAATCTCTTGGGCATGGCCTGCTGGGGGTGGGCAAGGCCAGAAGTGGGTAAGGTGACCACTTTCTGTCTCCCTCTTTCTGACACCATCTTTTCTCCCTCCCCCTCTTCCTCCCCTTGGGCTGCCAGGAGGACAGACTGCCTTTGCCAGAGGTCTAAACCGATTGCTTGCAAAGGGCTTTTGAGATCAGGCCGAAGGTCACAGGTTGCCCACTCCTGCTCTATGGATACACTAGCCAGGAACCTCTTACCCTGTCACATCCTCCAAGTTATCTATGCAGGCAGACAGAGGTCCCATGAATGCACAGGCGTATGCTTGCTCAAGGTTTATGAAGCCGATGTTTTAAATTTTGGACCCTGACTTCCATACAGACACTACTGGATCATGTCAGTGACTGGTCCCTGCTGTGCAAATGACACCTTTGGTTGTGGCACTGTGAAAGGACCCAGGACCTTATGGACACCCAGAGAGCACAGAGGAGCGGCAAGACAAGGCTGAGCACGTTGGTCTGGTTGTTTCTTACCAGTTCCTCTATCTTTGTACTGAGCTGTTTGTTTGTTAGATTGCTGGAGTCTAGGGCTACTGCCAGCTCCTGATAGCGTATCTGATGCACATGCAGACGGCAGGTGGAGAAGGAAGGGGGAAGAAGAGGGGAGAAAAGGGCAAATCATTAGGGAAAAAGGAGAGAAAATGCTTAACGTTACAGCTGAGCTCCTTCGGGTGCCCCTCCCCCACAAAAATACGAACACCCCACCCCTTTTACATCCCTCTCAAACACTTGCTGAATACCAAAAGCTTAATCCCCAATCAAAAATAACTCGGTGTTTTGAATAAACTCAAGAGGACTCCTTAGTATCTCCAAAGTCCAGTCTGGAAGCCACTGCACCAACACCAAGCAACAGGGCAAATTACACTTCGTTTTTAAGGGGGCAGGCATGTGTACTCAAGTCAGTTCTTACTACTAGAACACACACTGGATACTTAACTTCACTGATGTATTCAAAGCAAGGCAAACTGACAAAGAGCCAGGGGCTGTGGACCTACCGCCATCTCTTTCATGTCTGTGGAAGACGTGGCATTTTCCCCATTCACATAAGCCGTGGGCTGCAAAATATAGGTATTTGTCAGCACAACATGTGACTGGCCACATATGATATATTCCACTGGCACATGTCAACATTAATTTCAGTGAGATATTCCCTTAGTGGCAGGATGATGATGCTCCTATAGAATCGGAGAACTGGAGAATGAACTTGAAGGACATTTAGTGTAACTCCCCAGCATTGAGACAGAGTCTGTTCAAACTCACACCTGATACAGGCTTTCTCCCCCTTCCTACAGTTTCCTAGACTACAGCAAACTACACACAGAGAGGAAGGGGAACTAAAGTAAATCATGCTGGAAGGTCACAGTAATGCAAGTAGAACATTCAGTAAACTGTCAAGGAAGCAAATTATGCTTCATGATATATGGAAAGGTGGAAAGGACTCCGGAGAAGAAGTTCTTTTAGGCCTGGATCCACAATGAGGTTAGAATGAAATGGTAGAATACTGGGGTGGCACAACAGATTATACTACATTAGACTGCAAGCCTTCTTTTTTCAAATGCTCCCTTGCACGAAGCAAACAAATTCCTAGAAAACTAGTGCAACATGATACTGGCTGGGCTAGAATCTTTCTCCCTGACGTGCTAGCTTTTTGCTTGCTGATCATTTTTTAAACACGTGACCTCATTCCTCCAGCCCCTGATACTGCATGACATTAGTGATGTAGATGAAACAGCCCTGGATAACATGATAAGTATTACTAATCCTGTAACTTTAGTGCTGGTGCATCTGGGATGCTTGCAACTGCTGCTCTTCTAGCAGTATCTAAACTGGATTCAACTAGTGAAGTGAAGACAGGAGGAGCAGTACAAGTGCTTCCAGCCATGGCTCCACTGGCAAACTGCAAACCCAGCCACTTGAATATAAATGTGTCATCCTTTAAGGTGCCACAGGCTGCTAATATGGTTACCTCTCCAGAATTTGAACCTCTGACTAGAAAGAAGAATTTGGCACGTTGAAGGGCACACAGCTTCTTTAAGAGAACGTCTACAGCATATTTTGTGTGTTACCACCGAGCTGAGAGACTATATATCCCACTCACACGCTTCCCACTAACCACATGACACACTCAAAACAATCATTTCTAGTTTCCAGTATGAAAACATCTTATTGTTTTATTGTCTGGCTGCAAGGGCCTCCCTGATTACTGAAAATTCCTGAGCTAGCTACTTAGCCCTCACTTGGGTATAAAAATAACTAAGTAGGACAAATAAGAAGAATCTGGCTATTACCTGATTTACCATGCCGTTAAGCTGCTCGGAGAGCTGGCGGAGACTCTCCGTCAATGAGAGGGACCTACAAAAGGAGCAAGGCGGATGTCTTTAATATGGGGGGCTGGTAACATAATTCTTATGTTTGGTGGCCACCGGGGGGGGGGGGGGGATATTATAGACATTTAAATACAGAGAGAAGTCTCTCACCTATTTTCTTCCAAAGCATTTTTATGATCAGAGTCGCAGATCTGGGAAATAAAGCAGAGACCTATAAGTATTCCAGAAAAGAGAAACAAGCAAATGGGCGTATGCAGGAGCAGACACACACATGCACACACACATCCATATGTACACATATATGTTTAAAGCAGGAGTGCTGAACCTCTTTCAGCCTGAGGGCCAAATTCCATTTTGGAGAAGCTTCCAGGGGCCGCATTCCAGTGGAAAGCTGGGCCAAAGTTAAAGGGGGCACAGCCAAAAATACAAAAAATCCCAGCATATATTAGCTTAAAGCTCTTACCACCCATAACGAAACCTTAGGAGAAGTATTTCAACCTTTTAGAGTAGAGAAAACACTGCACAACAGCTGGGAAACCACCAAACAACCAGTGCTTGGGGGAAAGGGGGTGGGGCCAGAGGAAGAGGGTGTGGCCATCTAGGGAATCCTGGAGGCCCAGATTCGGCCCCCAGGACTGAGGTTCTGCACCCCCAGTTTAAGCACTCCAGATAGACTGAGCATATTCTTCCCCCTCAGTGACACCTTACAGCACAATACAGGCAGGCCACGGAAGCCTTCCATGGGGCCTGTGCAGGTTCCCAAGCTGAGCAGGAGGCTATGTGGAGCACGACTATGATGGAGGGGGCAGCGTTCAGGGACAACTGTCTGTGCGCACCACTCTCCCCAATATAATCGTGCTCCACGCAGCCTGCCAAACAGCTGTTTGGTGGCTTTGTGGAGCATAATTAAAATAAGGGAAGGTGGCACGTAAGGATTACTCTCCCCATACACCATTCTCCCCATCTAAACTGCACAGCCTACCCAGGTGATTAGTGCTGGGAAAAGGTTTTCCCAGTGGTGTAGTGCGTCGGTGCGTGATAAGATCTCAGTGCGCAGGGAGGAGAGGTTTAAACTTTCCTATCTCTGCACACTGAGATGGAGAAGTGTGTGCGTGTATGGCTTTGTATGCATATCTGTGCATGCAGCCCCCAACCCACCACTGCACGTGGCCCTCATAGTCAAAAAGGTTGCACACACCCCTCTAACAGAAGATCATTCCCCTAAGGGCCGCATCAATATAAGAAGTATGATGTATAGCAAGGCTAGAATACAGATTACATATGTGACTTCTGTTCTGTAGCACAATTCATGAAAGAGGCTTTATAAGCCTCACCTTTTAAAGGCTCAAACACAGTGTCAGGCAGTTTGTCTATCACTTTGTCTTGTTTGGAAATTTTCACTTAACCCTTAACAAAACATTCAGTAAATATTTATTACTTTATATCAGGGTTGAGCAACTCATTCTGTACATAAAGCGCCATAGTGGGCATAACATGCCAGTAATATAAATAGCATGTAAGCAGAAGCGAGACAGAAGGTGCCAAGCTAAGTTGGCTGACACAATACACTCATTCCTATTCTGAATTGATCACTTCAAAGTGGGAGAAACCTGAGTTAGTCCCAGGACTTGATATATTGTTATTTCCTTGAATATGTAGCATTTTAACAATCTCTAGAACAATAAGGACTAGAAGCATTTTAAGAACTGAAAGCTGGGTTTCAAAAAATTTTAAAGAGAGCCTATGGGCTACAGAAAAGTGTTTATAGGGCCATGTTGCCTACCACTGCTCTAGAACAAACCACCCCACTCTTCCAATGAAGCTACAATCAATAATGACCGCAGACAGAAGGAAAAAGAGCTGTTTGTGCACCCTAGACCTCTCAGTGCATTGTACAGCCAATTCTACTCATAGTTGCAACGTGCAGAGGGGCTGGCCAGTGTCGTAATTGGAAACCCTGTGCTATTTTCATCTCCACCCACCCTCCTTATGTGAAGCTTGCTTTGTTTTGTATAATACAGAAAAAACATCCCATGGGTGTTCATTATGAGCGACATAAACATTCACAAACCTGCGACAGCTGCAAGCTACCAGGACTTTGAGTGGCAGAGCTAGGCAAATTGTTGCTGTTAGACAACGTGGAAGCACCAGCAGCGAGTTGTTCAGCATTATGAGTGGCAACATCACCATCACAGTAAGCCTGTCACAAAACATACCACAAGAATTACAAGCACCATGCAGGTGAGGAGAACATAGATGAGCACATCCATGCACTGTTTCTGTAAGCATTTGTAAAACCTAGAGGTAAATCAACAGGGTTCTATAATGTCCTCCTATAATGTTGTTCCAGAGGGCAGGACTAGTACCCATGGTTGGAAGTTGCCAGGAAGCAGACTTTGGATAAACATTAGAAGAAATTTCCTAACAGTGAGGGCTGTTCAGCAATGGAACAGGCTGCCTCAGGAATTAGCGGATTCTCACTCGCCAGAGGTATTTAAGCAGAGCCTGGATGGCCATCCATCAGGAATGCATCCTGCACTGAAGATCCTGCACTGAGCAGGGGGCTGGACTAGATGACCTCCAAAATACCTTCCAACTCTATGATTCTGTAAAAAAAATTGATTGTGTAATCTTTCACCGTCATTTGGAAACTTCTTGCAGAAATTAATTCTGTGGTTTGGTCTGCTGTAAACATGAAAGGCAATGTCAGGCTCAGGGAGGACAATGTTACACTGTCCCTTTACTTTTGCAAAGTGCACACCCCTGGGCAGAAGATCTATTTGGTTGGAATGGAAGATAACGAATTAGCAGCTACATATTACACCTGGGTTGGACTGAAAAATCTTATCTCCCAAGATGTTGCCCATGGTTCCCAGGGCACTGAAGTCAGAGACTGACAGCCTGAGCCCAGATTCAGATAGAGCATAAAGAGAAATACTGAGTGTTACACCTGACTGAATTGGTACCTACTAACCCCAGATCAGCAAGACACAGGTACCTGGCAGGGTGGGGTGGGGGGTGGGGTGAGAGTGTCTCCCTCATTCAGTCCGGATGGCTCTCCTGCCCCTGTTGTATACCATTACAGTGGCTAAAGATGCCTTCTTCAAAGATAAGTTTAAGCATTTTAATGTAAAGCATTGCTAGAATGGCTAGTATCCGACTTCCCAGTAGTATCCACTTTCAGCCTTCTTCATTCTATCCTAGCACGTGGGCATCAAGATATAAGAACATAAGTGGAGTCATGCTGAATCAGACCAAGGGTCCATCTAGTCTGGTATTCTGTTCACACAGTGGCCAACCAGCTGCCTGTGGGAACCCCACAGAGGGGACAAAAATTATAATTTGTTGACTTTTAAATATCTCCTTTTAACACACTGTGTGATCAATAATGCAATGAGCCAGCTGAAATGGCAAAAGCTCATTCTCAACAGAAATCCCTTAAGCTGGTAACACGTGGCCAGTTTGAGAAGAGATTATGTATTGGTAACTTCGGATGTGCCAAGATGCCAGGCTCCCCCCACACATCAGAATGTACATGCTCCTCCTGCAGGGTCTGTTTTGACAGGACATTCCTCTCATGCAGTTAACCAGGTGCATGAAGGGGAGAGCAGGAGTACACGTGCTGGACATCCCATCCATGCGAGGGGTGGGATGTCTGTAGAGGGGCGTTTGCTCAAGGTGCACTGGCTCCTCCTCTGATGTGTAGGGATCACGTGCGGCCATGGAAGGAGCCTATGCATGCACAGCAGGCTCTCCTCTACAAACATGCTTCCCAATACATGGACTGGGGGGGTGGGGCAGGCATGTCTCTGCTCTCCCTTCATGCAATTGTTTATCAGGTGAGGGGAGCATCCAAATAGGGCTACTGTCTCAGATAATACACTTAGACAGCACTTCTGGTGTGCAAAATATTTTACACATCTCATTTGTTCTCACAATCTGTGGTATACGTTAGTATGGGGAGCCAGCGTGGTGTAGTCATGACACTGGTTAGGGTACTAGGACAGGAGGGACTCAAGTTCAAATCCCTAGTGGGTGACTTTGGGCCAATCAATCTCTCTTACCCTATGCCGCTTCACAGGTTTGTTATGAGGCTAAAATGGGTGAGGGGAGAACCACATATGCTACCTTGAACTCCTTGGAAGAAGAGCAGGTCATGAAAGTTTTAAGCAAACAAACGTATCACCAATTTTACATGTGAAAGAGACCCTGACAGCACAACTTGTCCAAAGCTCCCAAGAGAGTTCAGGAAATGAAAACTTGGACATGGGTTCAAGCACTCAAACCCCTGGCTGCCTAATACTTACTTGGATTGAACTGTGTCGTTCTATGGTAGCATATCACTCAAAATAATCCCCTTCTACAAATCAAAGCTCCATTTTCAAAGCTATAAGCATAAATCTGGCCAACATCCAAAGACCAAATGTTTTCACTGGGCGAACAAGAGCAATGTGCTTCATCTCAAGGGGAAAACTCCACTTGACTTGCCCTAAACAGCCAGGTCAAAATATATCCCTATTGAACCTGAGCCTACGAAGCTGGGGATTCTTTTGGTTTACAGCCCACCCCATACCTAATACTCTCCCTGCTTGTGCTGGTGGAAGCGAGTGGCTGTTTCCACTGTGGTGGCCAGATTACGGAATAGGTTTCCCAGAAGGATGTGCCTGGCCCTGTCACTGCTCACTTTTAGATGGGCAGTGAAGACTATGCTGTTTCAGAGCATTTTTATTCTTTTAGGTATGTTGCCTCTTTGAATATTGTTTTAGTAGTCTCCTGTTTATATTGAAGTTTTTAAATCTTGCAATGTTATTCTATGCATTGCAAGCCACCTTGAATGTATTGTATTCAGAAAGCCAGGATATTAAATGAATAAATAAAAATAACCCCTGTAAGACAGGCCTCTGTTATTATAAAGTTATAGTGGGAGTATTGAGCCTAATTTATTTTCTATGGTTAAGCCAGGACTAGACCCTGTTTTCTCACATCCAAACCTAACTCTCTTCCAAGGATCACACTGTCATGAAATAGCATCCTTGAGTAGTTACTGGAAGACTGATCCTATACAATACAAACGGCAACTCCAGCCACCAGCTTAACCTTCCACAGGCCAACTGGCCTAATAGGAGATGGGCCCTTTAACTTTCTTACAATTGTTGCATGTCTTATAACAGGGGAGGCCAAATTCAATTTCAGCTGGTCCAAAATAGGGCAGCAAGATTGTTAACAGGGACTGGCCTGCGAGCTCGTATTACGCCAGTACTTTTCCAGCTGCACTGGCTGCCAGTCCATTTCCGGGCCCGATTCAAAGTGCTGGTGTTAACATTCAAAGCCCTTAACGGCTTGGGGCCAGGTTACCTGAAGGATTGCCTCCTCCCATACGTGCCTGCCCGGACCTTAAGATCATCATCAGCGGCCCTTCTCCGTGAGCCCCTGCCAAAGGAAGCGAGGCGGGTGGCTACTAGGAGGAGGGCTTTTTCTGTTGTGGCACCCCGGCTCTGGAATGAGCTCCCTAGTGAGGTTCGCCTGGCACCTACATTGTACTCCTTTCGGCGCCAGGTGAAGACCTTTTTATTTTCCCAGGCATTTTAGCTTTCTAAATTTTTTGCTGTTTTAAATCTGTATTTTAAACTCCTGTACTGCTGCTAGGTTTTATTGTGGTTGTATTGTTATATCGTGGTTTTAATGTTCTATATATTTTAAATTGTTTTATTGTGTGTTGTTTGGTTTTAGTTTTTGTGAACCGCCCAGAGAGCTTCGGCTATTGGGCGGTATAGAAATGAAATGAAATAAATAAATAAATAAATAAATAAATAAATAAATACATTTCAGAGATGCTTCCAAGGGCTGCATTCCATTGGCAGGCAGGGCTGAAGGCAAAGGGGGTGGGGCCAAAAATACAAAAAACATATTAAAAATACCAACATATTGTAGCTTAAAGCTCTTCTTGCCAGTAACTAAGCCTTAGGAGAGGCATTTCAACATTTTAGAATGGGGAAAAACCTGCACAAAAGCTGGGAAACCACTGAATAGTGGTTGTGAGAAAGGAAGGAGGGCATGATCATCTGGGGAACACTAGAGGGCCAGATATGGCCCCGAGGCCTGAGGGCCTCCACCCGTCTTGTAGGAATGTGCCACTTCCGATCAGAAACAAACACAGGACTATATACTGCCCACAGGATGATTTTGAAGAGAACACCAGTTTTCTGTCACCACAAACAGGTTCCATGGTTTGCCCCTGATCTGGAAACCAACGTACTTACTTTGGTACCTGAATTCAAATGGAACAGAAGCTGTAGGCAGAAATGGCATCCACAAATGTAATCTAAATATTTGGTAGACATCTGCCCAACAGCAAATATTAAGGCTTTATTTTTTAAGCTTCTATTTGTCCTAATTCTCATCTTTGTAAGCATCCTTGGAAGCCTTTTTGGTTAAAGGGTGGAATAAAAACGCTATAAATAACACAGAAAGAAACTACTATATGGACCGTCCTTTATTCTCAACATGTTTTGATACATATGATCTTCTTCAAGAAAAAAGTTACTTGTATCTATTCCTAAAACATAAAAAACTGTTTAAAAAAATCACAACTGCAGCCAACTCAAGCAAACTGGTTTCTATCAGAACCAGCATTTTATTTTTAGTTAAATGGAACTTGGGGTAGTGAAATCCACCAAGAAGTAAAGGTTGTTTTTCCTAATTCTTATGTATGACAGCAGTCCTTGGTAGGGCTTCCTTCCTAGGCATATCTGAATTACTTCCCAGACTTTATCACATGTGCAGGTTTCATCGCCTGTCAAAACATGAATTGGCACGAATAACCACCGACCTCATCCAGCAGGCCAACAAGTTTATTAGAGATGAGCAAGAGCATGCCCTTCGGAGGTGAGGTGCCTCTAAATAAAACACTGACAGGGAGAAAAGAAGATCACAAGCAAAGAAGAAGTCAAGCCTCGCCTGAAGACCACAGTGAACAATGCTACTTATGCATTCATTCACCATCACCTTGGAAACAGACGTAGTCGGGGGTAGCTCTCTCTAGCCAATCCCTTCAGAGATGCCTCACATTATTCCAAAGCAGCTGCTCTAAGCAAAGCTATCTTAAAAGTCCAAGGACCTGCCCTTCCTCAGGCTTGTAATTTGAAGCAAGTTCAAGGAAATGCACACAAGAGCAACAGGGGGAAAAAGACAGGTTAAAAATAGCTCAGTGTTAATGATGGCAACCACATTCACACAGCTGACAACAAAAATGAGACATCTATTCCACCCATGCCCATTAAAAATCCTAATTTTTAAATAAGAACAGAAGCATGCAGTATAGACAGCAAGCCAGTTGGACAGATTCTGAATGCTGCCTCACCTTCCTCTTGTCCAATGAAGGTATGGCTACCCCATTGGAGCGGTTAAGGTCTGACACCAGCACCTTCAGAATGTTCTGAATCTAAACAGGGTGAAAGAAAAGGGGAAAGAGAAACAGCTGAGAAAAGGGAGAATGAGAACATTGATCAATGGGTTCCTGAAGCCAAAGGAACAAGAAAAAGGACATTGGCTGAGATCCTAATAACACCAAGATGAAAGCAAGTTCCACTAAAATCAGTAGAAGTTGCTTGCATATAATCTGTTTAGGATCAGGATGCAACTCCTTCACCGAAAGGCGAATTCAAAAACATCCTTATTAAGTATTCCCAAGGTACAACTGTAGAACCAAATGCTTATTTCTATGGAGTTACCTGACCTTATCTGTCCTACCAATGCCAGAAAGAGAAATACAGCGTTGCTCAAGTCCTTACAAGGTTAAAATTGTTTTCATGCAGAATTAAAAGTGAAACATTTTGGAGCGTATAAAATACTAAGTAAACCACTCACATTTTCAGGAGACTCTCTGCCATCATTAGTCGGCGTCTCTGGCCTACTTCCTTCTTTACCTTTGCGTTTCTTCTTAGCTCCAGCTGTTGATCCAGGGCTATTCTTCTGCTGATACTCTTTCAACTGGGAAAAGGAAGAAAAACTTGAAGTCCAACTAAGTAAACCTTCTATGTCCTAAACTAAGAGCTGAAATAGAAAGAGCTTGAATAGAAAATACAGTCAGGAGATTAGATAAAGTCCCAGTTTGATTACTGAACTTAGCAGGGTAAGCACATGTGTGTATTTTTTCAGACTACTAGCTAAAATACAATAATTATGGGGTGAAAAATCCTTGGAATATTAAGCCTTGTTTTATGTTAGGGCAGCTACAAGAGGTGAAATTTTAGGGTTCCATTTCACCGATCTAGTAAAATTTTCACAAACTCCATTTACTGCTGCATCTCAACAGTGGCAAAAGTGGCAGGAAACAAACCTCACCATGGGTCAACATATACTTTTCAGAGTACACGAAATGATCAGGAGCGACCTTCAGAAAGTTTTTGCAACATCTGAGGCTGGCAACACCACCAGGTTCAAATCTTGCAAACATTTGCAGCGTCGCTAGCATATGGCACACCTAACCGATAATTAGTGATTTGGATCAAATAGTTACATACATATTAGTAGCTGATGGGCATAAGACTGGTGCCAGGAAAAGTGAAATTTAAAAAAGAGTATTTTCTATTATTATGTATACCAGATGTCTGTCAAGAAAGCCCACATAGCCCAGGCACCTTGCAATTTGAAATATTTTTTCTAATTCTGCTTGTGGGCTTTGTTTACAAGCGTAAGGGGGGGGGGGGATAATTCAAACTGCTAGGTGCCTAAGCAGGCACCTGGGATTTTTGTAGACATATCCACAAGGGAAGGATAATACACCTACGGAGTACTACAGCCTAGTTCAAACGGTCTTTGCTATGAACTGCTTACTTGCTACTATTCAGAAAGGTCTCTGTAGCCTGTGTTGAGCGAATTATTGATGTACATTTGACGGTCTCTGATGTTGCCAAACTTGGTTACATAGAACTTCAAAGAATGTTTCTCCAACACTTTTATGCTACAGTATCAGCTGTTAAAAACACGAGACAACTAGGAAATGTTATTATTCAATATTCTATTTAAGATTTATCAACCATCGTACACACAAAGTTCATTTCTTTTATTAATACAATATCCTCATGAAAAAGAATCATAATTATTCACATTTCAATCATCAGCTACTTGAGATAAACAAGGTTGAGATAATTACTTGCCCAAACAAGCCCCCAAATAAGGGTGTGATCTGAACTCAGATCTTCCACTGCTAAGCCCAACACACTAGTCACAAGACCATACCAGATCTATTTGTCCATCATGTTCTCTTATCCTTGTGCCAAGCCTCTCCTTCAAATTCATCTCAGAAAAATCACTTTTTCAGCCAAGCCTTTCCTGAACACAAGGTAAGGGCCTCTTACAACCCCCTCCCTCCCCTGCTGTATCTGACTACTGCAGCAGACCTGGACAAGCTGTTACCCACCAAGCTGAATGCAGCTCACCAGCTACATAGGGCAGCCCATCAAGGACTCAATAAGGATTTGCTGTCTGCCCTAGACTGCATAAACTGGGGAGGGTGGTCAAAAACCTGGCAGGCCACAGTGCATGGCTGGTGGTCTGCATGCCGCTTCCTGGATCACTGGTTGTGCGGTCTGATCAAATGCCTACCATAGAGCCCTCTAACATCATGTTGCTTTTATGCTGTGTACAGCACCAAACTCACTGGAATATATTGGTGCTAAAGTGTTCAGCACTACTAAACCTAAAAGATTTGCATCCCAAAATATATGGACTTAAATCTGTGAAGTCCCAATGATCTGATATAGAATCAAATATATGTATATGCATCACAAAATGAGGTACATGCCCATTGACTTGGGGCTACCTTTGTTACTTTTTATTGTTATCAAACTCCCACCCTGAACATTTTTAATGGAAAGGTAGCTTATTAATATTGTTAAATAATCAGTCATCTCGAGCAGCCAAGTATTAAAGTTAAGATCTGTGTTAGTCTACAGATCTGCCAATTTGAGGCTAACACTATATGCATCTGATGAAGTGAACAGTGCCCACGAAAGCTTATGCCAGAATAAATTTGTTAGTCTTTAAGATGCTGCAAGACTCTTTGTTACAAGTATGGATGCATATTTCAAGTCTAACACACAGAGGAGTTCTGGGTACAGCTACTAGCCCCAATGCTGTATACACTTATAGTCCCGTCCATTACTGCTTGTACAATAGGAGGGGGACAGTCTCGGGCCTCCTCTTCCTCCCAGAAAGATCTGAGAGATTATTTCCCAGACAACCTCCTGCAAGGAGATAGGGCACCTCTGTTACTTAGACAGTCAAGGAAATGGTGACAGGGATCATCCACTCACATTTTCTTGACCCCATGAGGTGGGAGGCTAAGGAAGTCCTAGCCCCTACTGAGCAGAAGCAAGAAGATATCCCAGAGGACACTGAAGCAGGGATAGTCTTAGCCTTCTGGCTGCCTGAGACAGAATTCAGCTGCTACTGTTGCTGCCTTGCCACCTTTTGCTCACACACTCATACCCATACATAGCGCATGCTGAACAACTCCTCTGCCTATGGTTAACTTCGCTCACATCCATGCTAGGGCAGTCACAAGGGCATAAAGCATCAGCCTAAAGAAGTCACTACTTCACTTTTGCAACAGTCTGCTTTCCAATGACAATTTTTCAAAGCTGCCTGTGGCAGCAGGGTTACAATGCATCCAAGATGACATGTTAAAATCCTGTGACTATTTGAGGAGGTATTTGCACAACTGGCATGTGAGCACAGAGCCATCTTGGAGGCATCAACACCACCACCCTACTGTCAGAAAATTAATGCATGCCGCACAGAGGAGTGTACTGGACCCAAAATTTTGGACAGCTTCCCAGAGGTTGCTGCCATTTGCATTGCACCCAAATTTCCCACCTGAGGCAGCAGCTTCACCTTGCTTCATGGCATGGTTGTAACTGGTTTGCACTAAAGATTGGTGCTCCTTACAGGCCTCAGTATATGGATGCAGTCCTCTCCAACCATGGACACAAACCAGGTGCAAAGCTAGGAAGGCCACCCTTTCAGACCTCTGGCTACTTTATGAGTATGTGACGGTGTAGGAAACACCGATATCTTAATGTCATATAGAGTGGGGGGGGGGGAGCGTATTGGGGAAATGTGTATGCTGTCTAGAGATTCTTATCACAAATAAAGAAAGGGGCGGGGGAGATTTAGAAATGGATTGTAAGCCTTAGAATGATCTCCCAGCTATTAAAAGAAATACTCTCCAATACCTCTTGAAGACATCTAAAGGACATATTCTGAAGGACAACAAGAGAATGTCCACTGACACTTCAGAGGGAGGGAGATGGTGAAATAAGATATCTTTCTGAAGAGGCATATGTGTGGGAGTCTTCACAATACACACTAGGTTGTCGGGGAAGGGGAATTGAGTTTTTATGTTCCTTTATTAAAAATGTAATTGATGTTGTTCTGCCAACTCAAGGATTACAACCGTTGTAATATTTCACAATATATGTTGCAATACTGACATGCCTATTATTCTTTTTTCTGAAATTGTTAAGGTACTTAATAAGGTAGCAGGTCAACTATACTTATAGGTGAGAGATTTGCGCTCAAGCATTCAAGAATTGTGTCTAGAATGTTTTATAACAAGGAAGAGGACTTCCCTGCCCCAAAAAACTATATTGGGGGGAATCTTCTTCCATGCACTCAAGGGATGTGCCTAAGATGTTTAGTAAGGGGCGTAGTATCCTCCATCACTAAACCAATGAGATGAGTCATCTTCCAAGCATTCAACGTGTGTGTGCACACGTATATATAAGGTGTTTAATAAAAGGAATTAATAACTATTACTAAGAGGTCTCCCCCTACCCAAACCTATACGGGGAGGTTCCCCCTTTCATACACTGAAACTCCTCCTTCCCTCTTCACTAAAGAGAGATCCCTTTCCAGGCATTCAAGGGATGATTAATAAGATTAAACTGAACATATATGGGGGGTGGGGGGGGACCTCTTCCAGGCATTCATTTAAGGTAACTAATAAGAGGGGGGTCTCCCTTAACCATTAAATGTATATGGGAGACCCCTTTCCATGCCTTCAAAATTATGTATCCAAGGTATTTAATAAGGGGGGAAGTCTCCCCCAAACCCACAATAAACCTATATGGGGGGAACCTTCTTCTAGTACTTCAAGGGGGTGTTTCTAACATATTAAATAAAAATAAGAGGGGGTCTCCCAACTCATACTCAAGAAACCTATAGGAGGAGGAGCATCTTCACACAGTGCAGAGTCAAACTATGAAATTCATTACTACAAGATGTAGTCATGGCCACCAATTTGGATGGCTTTAAAAGGGGGTTAGACAAATTCATGGAGAAGGCTATTAGTGGCTACTATGGTACCTCCAGTATCAAAGGTAGTATGCCTAGGTACACCAGTTGCTGGGGAACATGGGCACTCATGCCTTGTCGACAGTAGGTTGGCCACTGTGTGAACAGAAAGTTGGACTAGATGGACCCTTGGTCTGATCCAGCATGGCTCTTATGTTCATCTTCTAGGCATTCAAGGGGTGTGTCTAAGGCAACCATCCCCAACCTGGTGCCTTCCGGATCTGGCTGGGGATGATGGGAGTTGCAGCCCAACACATCTAGAGGGCACCAGGTTGGGGAGGGCTGGCCCAAGGTATGTAATAATAAGAGGCAGCCTCTCACCCCAAACTCACTAAACCTATAGGGTGAAGAGCCTCTTCCAAGCTTTCATGAGGTTTGCCTAAAGTATCTAGTAAGTGGGGATCTCATCATCTCCATGCTAAACTATATGGGGGACCCCTCTTTCATACTTCCAAGGGGCTTTTCTGAGCTAGTTCATAAGGGCAAGGGTCTCCCACGCCACACTCACTACAACTTTGGTGGGAGGAGCTTCTTCCAGGCCTCCATGCAGTGTGTCTGAAGCATCTACTAAGCAGGATCTCGCCGCCTTCACGCTGCACCTGTATGGGGGGACCCCTCTTTCATGCCTCCAAGGGGCATTTCTGAGCCATTTAATAAGGGAGTGCCTCCCCACACCTGCACTAAACCTATAGGGGGAGGAGCCTCTTCCAGGCCTCCAATGGGTGCACCTAAGGTATCTCATACGAGGACATCCCCCACGCTAAACTATATGGGGGACCCCTCTTTCATACTTCCAAGGGGCTTTTCTGAGCTAGTTCATAAGGGCAAGGGTCTCCCACCCCACACTCACTACAACTTTGGTGGGAGGAGCTTCTTCCAGGCCTCCATGCAGTGTGTCTGAAGCATCTACTAAGCAGGATCTCGCCGCCTTCACGCTGCACCTGTATGGGGGGACCCCTCTTTCATGCCTCCAAGGGGCATTTCTGAGCCATTTAATAAGGGAGTGCCTCCCCACACCTGCACTAAACCTATAGGGGGAGGAGCCTCTTCCAGGCCTCCAATGGGTGCACCTAAGGTATCTCATACGAGGACATCCCCCACGCTAAACTATATGGGGGACCCTTCTTTCATACTTCCAAGGGGCTTTTCTGAGCTAGTTCATAAGGGCAAGGGTCTCCCACCCCACACTCACTACAACTTTGGTGGGAGGAGCTTCTTCCAGGCCTCCATGCAGTGTGTCTGAAGCATCTACTAAGCAGGATCTCGCCGCCTTCACGCTGCACCTGTATGGGGGGACCCCTCTTTCATGCCTCCAAGGGGCATTTCTGAGCCATTTAATAAGGGAGTGCCCCCCCACACCTGCACTAAACCTATAGGGGGAGGAGCCTCTTCCAGGCCTCCAATGGGTGCACCTAAGGTATCTCATACGAGGACATCCCCCACGCTAAACTATATGGGGGACCCTTCTTTCATACTTCCAAGGGGCTTTTCTGAGCTAGTTCATAAGGGCAAGGGTCTCCCACCCCACACTCACTACAACTTTGGTGGGAGGAGCTTCTTCCAGGCCTCCATGCAGTGTGTCTGAAGCATCTACTAAGCAGGATCTCGCCGCCTTCACGCTGCACCTGTATGGGGGGACCCCTCTTTCATGCCTCCAAGGGGCATTTCTGAGCCATTTAATAAGGGAGTGCCTCCCCACACCTGCACTAAACCTATAGGGGGAGGAGCCTCTTCCAGGCCTCCAATGGGTGCACCTAAGGTATCTCATACGAGGACATCCCCCACGCTAAACTATATGGGGGACCCTTCTTTCATACTTCCAAGGGGCTTTTCTGAGCTAGTTCATAAGGGCAAGGGTCTCCCACCCCACACTCACTACAACTTTGGTGGGAGGAGCTTCTTCCAGGCCTCCATGCAGTGTGTCTGAAGCATCTACTAAGCAGGATCTCGCCGCCTTCACGCTGCACCTGTATGGGGGGACCCCTCTTTCATGCCTCCAAGGGGCATTTCTGAGCCATTTAATAAGGGAGTGCCTCCCCACACCTGCACTAAACCTATAGGGGGAGGAGCCTCTTCCAGGCCTCCAATGGGTGCACCTAAGGTATCTCATACGAGGACATCCCCCACGCTAAACTATATGGGGGACCCTTCTTTCATACTTCCAAGGGGCTTTTCTGAGCTAGTTCATAAGGGCAAGGGTCTCCCACCCCACACTCACTACAACTTTGGTGGGAGGAGCTTCTTCCAGGCCTCCATGCAG
This sequence comes from Heloderma suspectum, assembly GCF_057233095.1. Taxonomy (NCBI): domain Eukaryota; kingdom Metazoa; phylum Chordata; class Lepidosauria; order Squamata; family Helodermatidae; genus Heloderma; species Heloderma suspectum. The sequence continues at coordinate 20,639,678 of NC_139471.1, read as the reverse complement.
TGTGTCTGAAGCATCTACTAAGCAGGATCTCGCCGCCTTCACGCTGCACCTGTATGGGGGGACCCCTCTTTCATGCCTCCAAGGGGCATTTCTGAGCCATTTAATAAGGGAGTGCCTCCCCACACCTGCACTAAACCTATAGGGGGAGGAGCCTCTTCCAGGCCTCCAATGGGTGCACCTAAGGTATCTCATACGAGGGCATCCCCCACGCTAAACTATATGGGGGACCCCTCTTTCATACTTCCAAGGGGCTTTTCTGAGCTAGTTCATAAGGGCAAGGGTCTCCCACCCCACACTCACTACAACTTTGGTGGGAGGAGCTTCTTCCAGGCCTCCATGCAGTGTGTCTGAAGCATCTACTAAGCAGGATCTCGCCGCCTTCACGCTGCACCTGTATGGGGGGACCCCTCTTTCATGCCTCCAAGGGGCATTTCTGAGCCATTTAATAAGGGAGTGCCTCCCCACACCTGCACTAAACCTATAGGGGGAGGAGCCTCTTCCAGGCCTCCAATGGGTGCACCTAAGGTATCTCATACGAGGGCATCCCCCACGCTAAACTATATGGGGGACCCCTCTTTCATACTTCCAAGGGGCTTTTCTGAGCTAGTTCATAAGGGCAAGGGTCTCCCACCCCACACTCACTACAACTTTGGTGGGAGGAGCTTCTTCCAGGCCTCCATGCAGTGTGTCTGAAGCATCTACTAAGCAGGATCTCGCCGCCTTCACGCTGCACCTGTATGGGGGGACCCCTCTTTCATGCCTCCAAGGGGCATTTCTGAGCCATTTAATAAGGGAGTGCCTCCCCACACCTGCACTAAACCTATAGGGGGAGGAGCCTCTTCCAGGCCTCCAATGGGTGCACCTAAGGTATCTCATACGAGGACATCCCCCACGCTAAACTATATGGGGGACCCCTCTTTCATGCCTCCAAGGGGCTTTTCTGAGCCCTTTCACCAGGGAGCCTCTTCCAGGCCCCAAGGGCTGTGCCGGCGGCCCCCTCCCCTCCATTAAGCCTCCACGGGGCGGGCCGGAATTAGGCCTGCACGCATGGAGGGGGCCCTGGGGGCGTGTCTGGGCCCGGAGATCCCGTCCAGGGCGAGGAGGGCCCCCGGCCGCCTCGTCGGTCGTTAGGCCCGAGGGGAAGCCTCCCCGCTCGCCCCCCGCACCGCGCCGGCGCCGTTACCTTCTTCTTGGCCGCCGCCAGCTTGCTCTGCCTGCTCCCGTCCGCCATGTCCGTGCCGGGCCCGGGCCACGTCAGCCCGGCGCGGGGCGAAGGTGGGTGGGGAGCGACGGCGCTGAGGGGACGGCGAGGCTCCGCCCGCGGCCGGCCTGTCTGGGCGGCTCACCCGGGCGAGGAGCGGGGCTGCAGCGCGCAGGCGCGGCCCTGACGGGCGGCGAGGCCCGACGCGGGCGGCGGCGGCGAGCGCATGCGCCAGCGTCTTCCCGCCATTTTATTGCGTCGTTGACCCTCTCGCGCTTTTCCCTCAGGTGTTCCCTCAGACGTGCCTCCCCCGCCCCCCATTTCCAACGTCTACCCTTGAATCTGTAAACAGAAGGCCAACATAGTTGTACTATAATATTATTTAGTATGATAATCTATATCCCTTCTGCCACAAATGTTAAAATGGTAATACGTTCAATAGAGTATTATCATTCTAACATTTGTGGCAGAAGGGATATAGATTATCATACTAAATAATATTATAGTACAACTATGTTGGCCTTCTGTTTACAGATTCAAGAGTTAAGTGTAGCACAATCTGTTTTAGGACGCAATCCTATGCATGTTTAGACAGAACATGGCTGCCTGGGGCGTGCTGGGAGTTGCGGGCCCTTTTTCAGTCGAAATACGCATAGGATTGCGCTTTTAGTTTAATAAGTTAGCATGAACTCTTGTGGGTTTAACTGTCTTTCCAGGCTCAACAACTCCAGTTCCATTTCCAGCACCTGATGAAATGGTTTGTAATCCATGAAAGCTCATGCTAATTTGGGTGCAATCCTATGCATGTTTCGACAGAAAAAAGGCCTAGGTCTTTTTTTTCCTGTCTAAATATGCATAGGATTGCACCCTAAACTATCTGAACAACTAACGGCACAATCCTATTCATATTTAGACAGAAAAAAGGCCTACAACTTTTTTGTTGTAGGCTAGCATGGGTGGCTGGGGCATGCTGGGAATTTTAGGGCTTTTGCTATCTAAGTATGCATAGGATGCACCTTAAAGCAGTTAGTCTATATTTGTGCTACACTTAAGCCTTGATATTATCATATTGTTAGTACAATAATGGTGTAGTTAAAAACAGCGGGATGAATTGTATTATGGCATAAACCTTTGTGGACTGGAAACTTAATGCCATAAAACATTTGTTATGGTGCAGTCCTATGCATGTTTAGACAGAGGCCTCTTTGTGTTCTATTGCTTATTTCAATCCATGCTCATGACATTAAATTATTTATATACACATTTTGCTCCAGATTAATTATAAAATGTGTGTGTGTGTGAAATTAATCCAGAATAACCAACAAGTGGATTCTAATAAGAATTAGTATAATTCACATGCATTGGAAGAGTAGATAGTCCTTTTTTTCCTCCACAGCCCAATCTTATGCAAGTTGAATTGGTGGAAGAAAGTTCCATTTGAGCTGCATAGGGCTCAAGATGTAAGCAGAGGATCACAACCTTAAAAGCTAAAACCCTAGGCACGTTTAGATGGAGAAAAGTCCTACAACTCTTGAGCATTTCCCAGCCAGTTTTTCCCCCTGTCTAAACATGCATAGGATTGCGCTCTAACCTGATTGTTTTTAAGATGGGTTTTGAAATGTAGTCAACTTCTATACCTTACTTGCAATAGATTGTCAAGAGTTTCAAATAAATATTAATTCCAATAAATATTGTGGAATACTGTTTTTCATTCGTACTGTAAGCTGTCCTGGGAATCTATTTAAAGGGCAGGATAAAAAAAAATCCCTATGATATGTTATAAATAAATAAAAACCACTTTTTAGCACACTTTGAGTTTTGAAGCTGAACAGTATTTACTAACCAGATTTGTTAATGAATGTGAGATTGCAGTGGAATATTCAGCAAGCTCTTAAAACATGAGCTGGTATTTCAGGTACAGCAACAAGCCCTTCCCTGTGAGTCACTATTTAATAAGCTTTTTACACAGCACATGTGATTTGGGAGTGATATTATTGCGGGGGGGGGGGGACGACACACCACACTTTTCCTTTAGATGCTTGTCCATAGGGCCATGACAATGCACCCTAAGAACCAGCAACTGCAGGGAACTCAGATGCACCATACAGCTCTTTTGACTGAAGAGAATTAAATGCAGGGTATTTACGGAATACTTGACATTTGCCACTGATCACAGAATCACAGTTTTAGAAGGTACCTTAGAGATCATTTCGTTCAACCCCTTGCTTAATGCAGCCTCTGCTTAAATACTTCCAGTGAAGGAGAACCCACTACCTCCCAAGGCAGTTGGTTCCATTGTCTGACTGCTCTAACGGTTAAGAAGTTTTTTCCTAATGTTTAGCTAAAATCTGCTTTCCTGCAACTTTCAGCATGGGTTCTAGCCCTGCTCTCTAGAGCAACACAGAACCCTCAAAGTGCTTCTGCAAATATATAATAAACTGAACAAAGTGCAATGTGCTACCGTGGGGCAACTCTATCCACTTGGAAGAGTAAAGTTTTTCTCCATCTTCCATAACAGTAGAACTTGGGTTCATCCAATTCAACTGATTGGCAGGAAATTCAGGATAGGCAAAAGAAAGTACTACTTCACACAGTGTATAATTAATGGATGGAACTCCCTGCCACCAGATGCACTGACAGCCACCAGCTTAGATGGCTTTAAAAGGGATTAAACAGGATCCTGGAGTTGTAGTTGATCATAAACTGAATATGAGTCAGCAGCATGATGTGGCTGCAGAAAAGACAAATGCAATTTTAGGTTATATCAACAGAAATATAGTTCCACAGGAAGTAATAGTTCCACTCTACGCTGGTCAGACCTCACATCAAATACTGTGTCCGGTGCTGGACAACACACTTTAAGAAGTATTCAGATAAATTGGAATGTGTTCAAAAAAGGACAACAAAAATTAACAGGGGTCTAGAAACTAAGTCCTATGAGGAAAGATTGAAGGAACTCAGTATGTTTAGTCTTGAGAAGAGATAGGAAATATGATAGCATCTTCTTCTTACACAGAAGAAGTCCGCAACTTCTATCATCCAAAACTGTTGTTGTTGTTGTTCAGTCGTGTCCAACTCTTCGTGACCCCATGGACCATAGCACGCCAGGCCTTCCTGTCCTGCGCTCTCTCCCGGAGCGTGCTCAAGTCCATATTCATTGCATCGGTGATGCTATCTAGCCATCTCATCCTCTGCCGTCCCCTTCTCCTTTTGCCTTCAATCTTTCCCAGCATCAGGGTCTTTTCCAGTGACTTTTCTCTTGGCATTAGGTGGCCAAAATATTTGAGCTTCAGCTTCAGTAGCTGTCCTTCCAATGAGCACTCAGGGTTGATTTCCTTTAGGATGGACTGATTTGACCTCCTTGCAGTCCAGGGGACTCGTAAGAGTCTTCTCCAGCACCACAGTTCGAAAGCATCAATTCTTCGGCGCTCAGCCTTCCTTATAGTCCAGCTCTCACAGCCATACATTACTACTGGGAAAACCATAGCTTTGATTAGACGGACCTTTGTTGGCAAGGTGATGTCTCTGCTTCTTACTATGCTGTCTAGGTTTGCCATAGCTTTCCTCCCAAGGAGCAAGAGTCTTTTAATTTCATGGCTACAGTCACCGTCTGCGGTGATCTTGGAGCCCAAGAAAGTAAAATCTGTCACTGCTTCCATTTCTTCCCCTTCTATATGCCAGGAAGTGATGGGGCCAGATGCCATAATCTTAGTTTTTTTAATGTTGAGTTTCAAACCAGCTTTTGCACTCTCCTCTTTCACCCTCAACAAGAGGCTCTTGAGATCCTCTTCACTTTCTGCCATTAGGGTGGTATCGTCTGCATATTGGAGGTTGTTGATAATTCTCCCGGCAATCTTAATTCCGACCTGTGATTCATCCAACCCGGCGTTTCTCATGATGTACTCTGCATATAAGTTAAATAAGCAGGGTGACAATATGCAGCCTTGTCATACTCCTTTCCCAATTTTGAACCACTCGGTTGTTCCATGTCTGGTTCTTACTGTTGCTTCTTGACCCTCGTACAGGTTTCTCAGGAGACAGGTAAGGTGGTCTGGTACTCCCATCACTTTAAGAATTTGCCACAATTTGTTGTGATCCACACAATCAAAGGCTTTAGCGTAGTCAATGAAGCAGAAATAAACGTTTTTCTGGAATTCTCTTGCTTTCTCCAGTGAACGTTGGCGATTTGATCTCTAGTTCCTCTGCCTCTTCGAAACCCAGCTTGTACTTCCGGTAGTCCTCAGTTCGCATACTGTTGAAGCCTAGCTTGTAGGATTTTGAGCATTACCTTGCTTGCATGTGAAATGAGCGCAATTGTGCAGTAGTTTGAACACTCTTTGGCGTTGCCCTTCTTTGGAATTGGAATGTAAACTGACCTTTTCCGGTCTTGCAGCCATTGTTGAGTGTTCCAAATTTGTTGGCATATTGAATGCAGCACTTTAACAGCATCATCTTTTAGGATCTTAAATAGCTCAGCTGGAATACTGTCATCTCCGCTAGCTTTGTTGTTACTAATGCTTCCTAAGGCCCACTTGACTTCACTCTCAAGGATGTCCGGCTCAAGTTCAGTGACCGCAGTATCATGGCTATCAGGGACATTCAGATCTTTCCTGTATAGTTCTTCTGTGTATTCTTGCCACCTCTTCTTAATCTCATCTGCTTCTGTTAGGTCCCTGCCTTCTTTGTCCTTTATCATGCCCATCTTTGCACAAAACGTTACCTTGAGATCTCCAATTTTCTTGAAGAGATCTCTAGTCTTTCCCATTCTGTTGTTTTCCTCGATTTCTTTGCATTGTTCATTTAAGAAGGCCTTCGTCTCTCCTTGCTATTCTCTGGAACTCTGCATTCAGTTGGATATATCTTCCCCTTTCTCCCTTGCTTTTCGCTTCCCTTCTTTCCTCAGCTACTTGTAAAGCCTCATCAGACAGCCACTTGGCTTTCTTGCATTTCTTTTTCTTTGGGATGGATTTCGTTGCTGCCTCCTGAACAATGTGACGGACCTCCGTCCATAGTTCCTCAGGCACTCTGTCTATCAGGTCTAATCCCTTAAATCTATTCCTCACCTCCACTGTATATTCATCAGGGATATGATTTAGGTCATACCTGAATGGTTTAGTGGTTTTCCCTACGTTCTTCAATTTAAGCTGAAATTTTGCAAGAAGCAGCTCATGATCTGAGCCACAGCCAGCTCCAGGTCTTGTTTTTACTGACTGTATGGAGCTTCTCCATCTTTGACTGCAAAGGACATAATCAATCTGATTTCGATATTGACCATCTGGTGATGTCCATGTGTAGAGTCGTCTCTTGTGCTGTTGGAAAAGAGTGTTTGCTATGATCAGCGTGTTCTCTTGGCAAAACTCTATTACCTTTTGTCCTGCTTCATTTTGTACGCCAAGGCTATGCCTGCCTGTTATCCTGGTGATTTCTTGACTTCCTACTTTAGCATTCCAATCCCCTATGATGAAGAGGACGTCTTTTTTTGGTGTTAGTTCTAGAAGGTGTTGTAGGTCTTCATAGAACCGATCAACCTCAGCTTCTTCAGCATCAGTGGTTGGGGCATAGACTTGAATTACTGTGATGTTGAATGGTTTGCCTTGGATTCGTACTGAGATCATTCTATCGTTTTTAAGATTGTACCCCAGTACTGCTTTCCCCACCCTTTTGTTGACTATGAGTGCTACTCCATTTCTTCTCAGGGATTCTTGCCCACAGTAGTAGATATGATGGTCACCTGAATGAAATTCGCCCATGCCTGTCCATTTTAGTTCACTGATTCCCAAGATGTCGATGTTCAATCTTGCCATCTCATGTTTGACCACCTCCAGCTTACCTTGATTCATTGATCTGACATTCCAGGTTCCTAAACAATATTGTTCTTTACAGCATTGGATTTTCTTTTCACCACCAGACACATCCACAGCTGAGTGTCCTTTCGGCTTTGGCCCAGCCGCTTCACTCTTTCTGGTGCTACTTGGAAATACCCTCTGCTCTTCCCCAGTAGTATATTGGACACCTTCCGACCTGAGGGTCTCATCTTCCAGCGTCATCTCTTTTAGCCTTGTGATACGTTCCATGGGGTTTTCTTGGCAAGAATACTGGAGTGGGTTGCCATTTCCTTCTCCAGTGGACCACATTTTGTCAGAACTCTCTGCCATGACCTGTCCGTCTTGGGTGGCCCTGCACGGCATAGCTTATGGCTTCACTGAGTTACGCAAGCCCCTTCGCCACAACAAGGCAGTGATCCATGAAGAGGAGAAACTGTAGGACATGAAATAATGGGCTTAAGTTTCAGGAAGGCAGATTTCAGCTGAACATCAGGAAAAACCTCCTAACCACCACAGCAGTCAGACAATTACCTGGTTCGCACGTAATGCTAACCCATGGTTTATTTAAACCATGGTTTGTTGCCCTACCCAGGGTCTGTCTAGCAGACGATCAAACAAACCATGGTTTGTTTTCTCAGTCCCTGGGTTGTTTGTTTCCCTCCACCTTCGCCCACTCACTCCTTGTATCCCAACTACCTTTGTGGCACTGCAGCACTGGAATGTAAATACAACCACTTCTTCGGTGCTTCCAGCTGGAGGGCTTCTAGCGCTAGCAACCAGCATTTTAAGGAAGACAGAAAAGCTACAAAATATATTTTGATCTGTAGCACTAAAAGCCCTCTGCCTGGAAACCAATTACATGGGCAGTGGTTTGATCCAGCAAGCAGCTGTTCATTTGACATCTAGGCAACAAAACATTACAAGCTAATTAACAGTGCAATCTTATACATTGCACATAATTAAGCCCCACTGAGGTCAATGGGACTTACTCCCAGATAAGTGAATATAGGATTGCAGTTTGTATTTTCCATGAGAGGAACTATAGGCCCACAGGAGGGACTGGAAACCACGTCCATTCCATTTATTTATTTAGTAGTGGGCCATAGGCCATTCACATATACAGAACAAGTAAACAATTAAAACATATTAGGACAAATACAACATCAGGTCAAAATCTAAAATGGTTAAAACTAAAATATATTCACAGAATATTATTCAAAATTCATTTGAATTCATTTAAAAATACACTGCTTCCACATTTAAATGAATAATCATGATCTGAAAGTTAAAACAGCTAAAAGACCATTAAAACAAGGCATCCCCAAAACAGTCAAATGCGTTGTCAGAAATGAATTTTGCATGAATTTTTGATGCTGCCAAAGCAAGGAGAGAGACCTTGTGAGTTACGCTGGGATATGTATCACACAAAAGATAGACAGTCTTTCTAGAACTGTGTTACAGTGCTGATAAGACAAAATAAAACCCAGAAATTGAGACCTTGGTTCAGAGTATAAAGGGTAGGACAGCAAATAATGTGGTAGATCTTCAGTATCTGGAGTATCACAAATACATAAACTCTGAGCCAGAGAAATTTGAGAATATCTGCTGTCAGTCATTGCTGTTGGCACAGTTTGAAAACCAAGAGCCGTAAAAGCTTGCCTAAGTTTTGGGAAGGTAAGCTTTGTCAAATAGGCAGCTCTTTCATGGTCATATTTGTAAAACCTGTACCATTTTGAAAATTTTGAGTTATTAATAGCCCATATGTTCAGGGAAACACTGAGACCAAAGATGCATTCACGAAGTCTCTCTTTTGAATTCAAAGTAGAAAATGCATCAACTGAGGTGAAATAGGATTGTAGTAAATTATGATATCTTGAGCTCCAGAATTTACAATTTAACAGCTGTTCATCGCATAATTTAGGCAAAACCCGGACAGAAGATTCTTTTAGAGTTCTCCAGAAACCACGTCCTATGAGGAACGGTTGGAAGACCTGGGTATGTTTAGCCGGGAGAAGAGAATTCAGCAGAGACATGACACTGGTCTTCAAATATCTGAAGGGCTGTCACACAGAAGATGGAACGGACTTGTTCTCTGTTGCTCTGGAGGGCTTAGAACCAATGGGCAGAAACTGCAGGAAGCACATTTCAGCTAAATCTTAGGAGGAACATCCTAATGCAATGAGCTGTTCAACTGGAGTAGGCTGCCTCTGGAGATTATGGTCTCTCTTTTGCTGGACAGCCACTGGTCAAGGATGCAGTCAGTGCCCAGCTCCAGCTATTTGAGGGGGCTTGGGTAAAGCACCCTCAGTGAATCTATTTTCTCACTGCCATTGTCACCACCTGTTCTTGTTCCTCTTCCTCTTTCTCATCATTGCTGCCACTTGCTTCCGTGTCAGGCAGAGAGCCAGTAAGCAAGCAGGCCGTGGCATCCCCTGCTCCTCCTTCTCACCACCTCTGCTGTCTGGGCCAGAGCAAGAGGCAGGTGAAGAACCAGGGTGGAATTAGGAAGAGGAGGAGCAAGTTCAGGGGGCCCCTGCTGGGGTGTGGGCCCTCGGCAGGTGCCCAACCATGCCTACCCTTGACGCCGGCCTGGGTTGCTGTAGTTGCATTCTGCGTTGCACACCCTGCACCGAACAGAGGGGTGACTTCAAGGCCACTTCTAAATCTATAATTCTAGGATTCAATCATCACATCTCAGGGAAGCTCAGACCTGGTCGCAGTGGGTCGAAGTCGGGCTTTTAAAAAACAAAAACTGCTATCACGGAATATATTTTATCCCAGAACATTCCAAATTCAAAAGCTCATTCCTTCTCTAGTGAATACACTGCAAAGGGGGGAGGGGAGTTTGCACTGGCCCTGCAGTGTGTGGGGCTTGGCTCACTTGCTTGAGACGCCTGGATGCTGGTTTCTTGCAGGAATCTTGCTGTGGTGCAGCTTCCGGACTCCTGCTTGTAGCCCATGGAGTGAGTGGGTCATTTTTGCTGTAATCCTTGCCACCTTATTTTTCTGGCCAATCCTGTTTTGAAGAATAATAGAATTAATGCAAAGAGAAAACTCCCTGGAAAAGACCCTGATGCTGGGAAAGATCGAAGGCAAAAGGAGAAGGGGACGGCAGAGGATGAGATGGCTAGATAGCATCACCGATGCAATGAATATGGACGTGAGCACGCTCCGGGAGAGAGCGGAGGACAGGAAGGCCTGGCGTGCTATGGTCCATGGGGTCACGAAGAGTCGGACACGACTGAACGACTGAACAACAACAACAAAGAATCGTAGGGTTGGAAGGGGCCCATAAGACCATCGAGCCCAACCCCCTGCTCAGTGCAGGAATCCAAGTCAGAGCATCCCTGACAGGCGGCTGTCCAGCTTCATCTTGGATGCCTCCAGGGTGGGAGAGCCCAGCACCTCCCTAGGGAATGGGTCCCATTGTCGTATTGCTCTTAACAGTCAGGAAGTTTGTCCTGATGCCCATTATATCAAAAAGAGGCACCGCGATTTCCTTCTCGGTTTTATTTTTAAATCTTGGGACTTTGTATTAAATCACGACCTTCTTATTTCACAGCCTTCGCGGCGGGGAAGGGGCAATCCAAATTCTTGGAAAGTCTCCAGTCTTCAGAGACTACAAAACCCAGCGGGCAATGCGCTCAGGAATTACACCGATTGCAAGTCCCAAAATGCACCGCTAAAAAAAACACACAGTGGGTCTCTCTACTTCCTGCGACTACAAATCCCAACATGCAAAAGGAAAAGGAAGCGGGTCGGTTCTGCGGCCCTGTCTCCAGCTTGCAAGGCGCGCTGGATAAGGCAGAACACGTATCTGCTTTGAATCCGGGATGGGAGCAGAGCCCAGGAGTAAGGGGGAGACCCCCACCTAGACCCTTCTTGAGGAGGTACGAGGGGACTTAATCCGGAGGAGGATGACACTCTGAGTCACCTCCTTTCTCTACTCCCGGAGAGCCACGTGTGAACGAGGACTCACGAGTGTCTCTCTCAAGCTTTTGGGAACATTCTCTTAGGTCAGATCTGTTTATGTAGCAGAACAAACTAGTAGGGGCCTGAGTTTGTAAAACAGACTGTATTATTTCAACAGTTTTGAATACTTCCTTGCATGAGAAGGAGCTCCCGCAAGTAGAAATCTAGCACAGCAGGGAACAGGCTGAGTGCAAGCCCTTTCCCTGATGCACTACGTTTCTACATGCATGGAGCTCTTTGGTTTTTGTTTTGATGTAAAGGAGCAACCTCAAGTGGTCTTGTCTTCTTCACCACATCAGGGTTCTGCTGCATGTGTAGACCAGACCTCCAGGGCCCTGATTTGCAGAATTTCCTGGGCCAGTGCTTCAAATAAGTCGGTCTTTAAATAAGTCGACTGTGCTGGTTGGCAGTTATGAGAGTTCCAGTCCAGCACATCTGGAGGGCACCAGGTTGGGGAAGGCTGAAATAAGTAACATTCTCCATCTGTTTCAAAGGCTGTAATCTTGTGCATATTTAAACATGGGGGAAAGTCCTTCTTTTAAATTGGTTTTTAAAAATGTCTTTATTGAACTAACATATGCCAAAAAGGGTATAATATACAGAACTAGTATCAGTTTACCCTATTGCTCCTCAGTTATTCCCCAGGCCTCCCTAACTGTTGTGAAACGTCACCCCTACCTGCTCCACTAATAACTTAAAGTGCAATCCTATGCATGTTTAGACAGAAAAATGCCCTACAACTCCCAGCATGAGTTACAGGACTTTTTTTGTCTAAACATGCATAAAATTGCGCCCTTAATTGTTGCAGTTCAGAGAGAGGGATCAGGAGGGAGGCAGCTCATTTACCTGGTATGTTGTCAGGAGTTAGGTAGTAGCTGCACTACTCCGTTCCAAAATAGATTTAACAGTTTCTCCCTACAAATAAAGTTCCCCCTCTCCCCCCCCCCCGCCCCATTATTGTAAGTTACTTTTTCCTTTGGTTCCAGATCTACAACTCCCAGCATGCCCCAGCCAGCAATGCTAAACATGCATAGGATTGCACCCTTCGTCTCTCTGATCAATGTCTGGGTGAAATCTAGATTTCCAACATTGCTAAATTGGGTGTAGTTGGGTGGTCAGGGTTGTCACCACTTTCTTAAGCCTCCTGTAGAGAGGGGCACTTTCTTGTACACACATTTCTCACTCTGAGGGGGTGAAACATCTGTGATCTGGGAGATTTGTAATCAGATCTTCTGACTTTAGTGTTTGTTTTCTACAGCATGTATGTCTTTAATCTGAGTATGTTACCTGCCTACCCCCACTGCCATTTTTTTGCATCCAAATCCTCCCCTCCCAGCTTTTAGCTCCTCAGGGGAGATTCCTGTATATGCAAGTTTCTGTGTCGTCGCTAACTTTTTCTTTCCTGCTGGGCTGGGGATCTCTGTGCCCCCATCCCAGCTGGGGCAGGACATAGAGATCTGAAAAAGATACAGTGGGAAAGAGTTCACCTCCCTCACCTAGTGCCAGTACTCCAAATTCCAAGTCCTCCGCAGCTGCTTTAGAGTGCAATCCTATGCATATTTAGAGAGAAAAAGTCCTACAAATCCCAGCATTCCCCAGCCAGCATAGCTGGATGGGGCATGCTGGGAGTTTTAGGACTTTTTTCTCTCTCTATATGCATAGAATTGCACCCCAAAGGTACTTTTTAAAAACAAAAATACTGTGAGATCTAATCACAGATTGCAAGTTTCATGTCTGTTCCAGCTCTTTCCTCCCTAATATACACAGATACTCTCCAACTAATGAACCACTGCTCTAAATAATGTTTTATTCATGCCGATGGTTTGAGGCATTTCTAAATGGTAGTTTCATTTTTTCCCTTTAACCCGCAGGACACCCATTGGAGCCCAGAGGAGCTGCAATGCAAGTTTCAAGTCTCCAGTAAGTGTCTGTAAAATACACATACTTCTTAGATCATCATCTTATACTATCTTGTCGGGGAAGATCCCCTGGTGACCTGTAGTATGGTTTAAATGGCATCCAAAGTTCACTCTGAGCTGCAGAGGTATTCAAATCCCAGCTCTTTTTTCTGGGTGCAATCCTATGCATCCTTACCTGAGAGTAAGTCCCATCGAACTCAGGGGATTTACTTGCAAGTTGGCATGCTTAGAAGGTAGTGAGGCTGTATCTGCACCTGTAAAATATATACGGAATTGTGAATCTGCTTCAAATCCAGACAAGCCCAGTCTCCCATTTTAAGACACTGTCAAACTTCTTTCTGCAAATCTGAAGACATAAAACCAGCCAAAATTTATTTTTTTACAAAATGAAAGCTAGGATTCTTATTCTGTCACTGCCAATCATAGAATCATAGAATAGTAGGGTTGGAAGGGGTCTACAAGACCATCGAGTCCAAGCCCCTGCTCAATGCAGGAATCAAAGTCAGAGCATCCCTGACAGATGGCTGTCCAGCTTCATCTTGAATGCCTCCAGCGTGGGAGAGCCCACCGCCTCCCTAGGTAGTTGGTTCCATTGTCGTATTGCTGTAACAGTCAGGAAGTTTTTTCTGATGTTCAGCTGGAATCTGGCTTCCTATAACTTGAGCCAATTATTCTGTGTTCTGCACTCTGGGATGATGGAGAAGAGATCCTGGCCTTCCTCTCTGTGATAACCTTTCAAGTACTTGAAGAGCTCTATCCTATCTCCCCTCAGTCTTCTCTTCTCAAGGCTAAACATGCCCAGTTCTTTCAGCCTCTCCTCAGGGCTTTCTTTCCAGTTCCCTGATCATCTTCATTGCCCTCCTCTGAACCCTCTCCAGCTTGTCTGCATCCTTCCTAAAGCATGGCGCCCAGAACTGGACACAGTACTCCAGATGAGGCCTAACCAGCGCTGAGTAGAGGGGAACTAGTATTTCACAGGATTTGGAAGCTATACTTCTATTAATGCAGTCCAAAATAGCATTTGCTTTTTTTGCAGCCACATCCCATTGTTGGCTCATATTCAGCTTGTGATCTACAACAATTCCAAGATCCTTCTCGCTTGTAGTATTGTTGAGCCAAGTATTGCCCATCTTGTAACTGTGCATTTGGTTTATTTTTCCTAGGTGCAGAACTTGGCATTTTTCCCTATTAAATGTCATTCTGTTGTTTTCTGCCCAGCGCTCCAGCCTATCAAGATCACTTTGAATTTTGTTTCTGTCTTCCAGGGCATTAGCTATCCCGCCCAATTTTGTGTCATCTGCAAGTCTGATAAGCATTCCCTGCACCTCCTCATCCAAGTCATTAATAAAAATGTTGAAGATCACTGGGCCCAGGACTGAGCCCTGCAGTACCCCGCTTGTTACCCCATTCATACAGCACTGCCAAAAGAACTGGGGAGATTGAACTCCTGCAGTTCTTCTCAGAGTAACAATTACATTTCTTCTCGGCCGGAGATATATAAGCATGTAGGACTGACTGATTTGCTTTTCATCCCTGTGATTCTGTACTGGCTTTTGATGTGTGCTCTTTTTCTCCCCTGCCACGTGACAAGTCATGCTCTTGAAGTTCATTATACTGAGGGTTGCTGGCATCTCGGCTAGTGCTGGGATCACAAAATGTTAAGCACTGTCTCTGCTCAACAGGTTCCATCTCCGAGAACCTGTCCACCTGCCGACAAGGACACCCTGCAGTGTGAAATTGAAGAGCTGAAATGCAGGGACATTGCTCTCGATCAGGAAATAGCCCAATTATCAGCAGAGTATGTATTTGGCCACTTTTGATGTGCAGCAAAGATCTATTAAAAATTGCTCCAATGTCTGGAGAACTGGAACTTGCCATCTGATCTGGGTAGACTGTTCTTACTATGGTGTAAAAAAAAATTTTTTTGAAAAGATTTTATTAGTTTTCCAAAATGAGATTAACTAAACCAACATAAAGAAATAAAAAGAAGCACACTGGATTTAAATCTACTTATTGACAGAAAGTAGTACATTTAACATATATGTATATTTTTCCCCTACAAACCATACCAACCAAGATATAGGTGGAATTCACAGGCTGCTTGCAGGTTTTCTTTATGATTTTTCATCATAACAGATTATATTTAGTCTCTTCGCCATAGTCTGAGGAAAGACTTTGACAAATACTGCGGAGTATGTCCCTGATTAGTATATAAAATAAAATCCTGCCATATTTTATAGAAGTCAGATGTTTTGACTTTGCCTTTGGCTTGTTTCAGTTGGTATGTTAATTTTTCTGCCGTGACTATTTGCCACAATTCCATATACCAAGATTTCAGTGTTAGAAGTTTTGCAGTTTTCCAACTTTTTGATATGACTCTTTGGGCTGCCATCAACATGAACGCAATTAAGTGCTTAGATATGACTTTTACATTTTGTTCTTCCCATATTGTTAATAGGGCCAAAACTGATGTAACATGTATGGTTTGATGTGTGATATTTGCCATTTCTGAGAATATGATGTTCCAGAACTGTGACACAACAGCACATGCCCACCAGATATGAATATATAAACCTATTTATTTATTTAGAATATTTGTATACTCCAAGTATACAAATATTTTATATTTTTTACAATATACACTTCCACATCCAAAGATTTCAGAGTGATGAACATTAGATAGGATAAAAGAATAAAAACACCTTGTTAAAATTAATTAGCATTTTTAAAAAGAAACAAAGTTCTGATAAACCTATGGTAACCAAAACATTTTTAGCAGGGAAAAATAGTAACTCAGGGCACAATCCTATGCATGTTCAGACAGAAAAAAGTCCTACAACTCCTAGCACACCTCAGTCAATAAAACTGGCTGGGCACTGCTGAGATTTGTAAGCCTTTTTTCTGTCTAAACATGCATAGGATTGCATTCTTAGGTAATGCTGGAATTATTGGAGGACAGAGGAATTCTGAAAAGCTGGGAAGCACCAGGTGTATGTTTTGTTGCCAATCCTATTCTGTCTCAAGTAACTTTTTTTCTTTTTCAATCTGGCTTGATTATAGCGTCTTGTGCTGCTATGACCTTTCTGAATTTGTTCTTACAGAGGATACAGCCTGGAGGAATTAGAAAACCACATCGCTCTGCTCCATGAATACAATGAAATCAAAGACACTGGACAAATGCTTTTAGGCCGAATAGGTATAGCTTTTTCTTTAAATGTTCCCGTTTGGAGGGAAGGCTTGGATGGTTTAGGGCGCAATCCTGTCCAGACAGGCAGCCGCCTCCAAACTCGGAGGTGACCGCCTATCCAATGCAGGGCAGGAGAAGCACAGAGGGGGTTGTTCCCTCCGCGCTTCTCCTGCCCTGCATTTTCAGCTAGACTTGCAGCTGTCTAGCTGCAGGAGGGCTGAGCGGGGAACGAGGCTGCTGTACGACACATTGGATGTGTCATACAGGCATTTCTGCCCTCCCCACCCCAGAGTGCCCCCAGACGCACCCCTTTTCGGCCGCTCCGCACTCTTCTTGAGAGCGCGGAGGACGAGGCAGCATGGAAGTGGGGGGAGGTCAGTTCTCCGGGAACCGACCTTGGGGCACAGCTTCTGAACTTGGTTCCCGGAAAACAAGATATCCTATGGCCGCTGTCTAGTGGCCATAGGATTGCTCCCTCAGCTAAATATAAAGTTGCCTTACTGTTAGGATTTTGATTGCTCCAGTCCAGCAGGGCAAACAGCCTAACTTCATGATCCAACAGGAATTATGTAGGTGAGTTTGTGTGGGGAGAGGAAAGTGAAATAATCTGAGATGAGAAATGATATAATTGGGGTAGTCCACCATTGATCTTCCGATTAGGATAGTTGATACGAAAAGTAACCACAGCCAGTACAAAGATCTATGGGAGAGAGTTGTGGAAGCTGAGGTGCAGTGATGAATATACCTTTCTCAGTTATGATCTCATTTCTGTTTTCTCTCTTCCAGCAGTGATCAGAGGAGTCACCACAAAGGAGCTATACCCTGAATTTGAACTGGGCCTTAATGACTAGAAGGAATGTGAAACGCTGCAGCCCCTAGACTATCAGACTTAGCACCCACAGTGAATAAAAGACAACTATTACCAGTTCAGATTTTCCAAGGAATATTTATAGAGCAAGGGTGTAACACTTTCCCCATCTGATTTAATGAAGAAGCTGTTGAATTTGTTATCTGAGCATTGGTGGGAAAAGGTTGTTTTCTGTACCTGCCATGTTCAACATGTAGATTTCTGCAGAACTGCAGGGGACTGCACTGGATCCTTGTCCCTGTCCAGTTTGTGGAAGCTGAACTAGCAGGCTATAATATATGAGGGGCTCAGTGGAGTATCCCATCAGTTCTGTATATATTTTGTGAGTTCACCTGAAGGGCTAAATGGAAGCAACTGCAATTTTCTGTCTGTTCACAAGTTGAGCAAGCTCTGTTCTGTCTTTTCCCATTAAAAGAATGACTTTGAGGTTGGTATTCTGTTTATACATTCTACCAATCTTTGTAATTCAAACTGCCCATCCACACCTCTTTCATAGTACAGGAAATGATGGCTTCTCGGAGTGATGGAAAAAATAGTAGGTGTGGAGAGCAGCAAGGGGATGTGACCAAGAACCTTGAATATGTTAATAATGAATAGCAGCAGGTCAGGGAAGAGAAGGAAACTGATTAGGATACTATGCATGTTTAGACAGAAAAAAATCCTACAATTCTCAGCATGCCCCAGCCTGCCACACTGAGAATTGTAGGACTTTTTTCTGTCTGAACATGCATAGGATCGCATCCTAAACTGTCTGTGAAAGCTATGTATCCATGTAGCATGTTGGTGAGTTGACTGTTGAAACAAAACTAGATGTAACCTGATTTGTTGGAAATAAATGTTAAAAGCACTGGTTTGCACTAATATTGTTGAGCTTGGGCCTTCAAACGCAACTGAAATAAAGTCAGCACATAATTGTATTCTGTGAAATCATCCTGCTCACGCTAGGGCTGCTGCCTTGCACATTGACCTAGGGAAGGGTTATATACTGGAGAAGTTGCTCTTCATTCCTACAAAGGGATACAGTTTCACCACTGTCCTTGCCGCCCCCCATAATTGCCAATGCAAGCAGTTTAGAGGTTTCAAAGCACTCGGAGCATGATTAATGGCAGCTTCCCATTTTTAACACCAGAAGTTTTCAGGCTGTATGGGACTCTAGTATTTTTGCATTTTCCCACATAGCGAGAGTTACTCCTGAAATGATTCACACACTCCAGTTTTGGCACCTATATATTATTGAATCTTCAGTGCTTCAGTTTTGGCACTTGTATTGTATTGAATCTTCAGTGCTTCCCTCTGCTATCTAGCTGCACCTCCACACCGGCTTTGAAAACAAGGTGTGGGGTCTTCTTCACGTTCAAGTGCCCCGTCAGTCTGCTTAAGCAGCAGTTGCACTTCTTTGTAATCCCCCCAACTGCAACCATGCCGCAGGAAAGTGGCGGAATGTATTAATGGCCATGCTGGGAGTTGTAGGCCTTTTCTCTATCTCAACATGCACAGGATTGCGCCCTGTTTTTGTTTTGCATTGGCAGTGCTCCCGTTTTTCCAGGTTCAGCAGCCTCCTAAAGGTGACGCAATAACAGTAGTTCAGCTTTGCCAATTCAGGCACCATGTCAGACTACAATTAATGCAAACCCACATCAAGCTATAGTTTCTAATTCTGGTTGGCTGGCTGATCACGAACCATGATTTGTCTATTCAAACATCACACCACAGTACAGTTAAATTATTTCCATGGCTTTGTGTAATATCAGAATTGACTAATTTACCACCCCATCTCTCTCACATACACACAAACACCACAAATCAAGCCTTTAGACTTGCATTCAGTAACAAACTTCTAATAAGACGGATTTCAGGAGTTTCATCTTGGTGATAGGAATAATCAAAACAGCATATTTTGATGGGAATTCAGGGGTGGGGTTTGGGATAGGTATAAATTGATAAGTAATCCAGGCTGTTGCTTTTATACACAACGTGGATCCACAAACTCTTTAGTTAAGATGTCAGAATTTAAGCAAAAGTGTGTAATTGGCTTTTGAACGGCTTTGTTATAGCTTGAGACAGTATAGTAAGCTTTCGAGTTTCAGGTACAAATCAGTTAAAGATTAGAGTTCCAGGATGCTTTCCTTGCCTGCACTTAACCACTTTCCAAAGGGTGCAAGATCCTCATTTTATCACTGAGTTTGCCGGCAAGATGTGTTCCCCGCTACTCCACTCTGTGTCATCATCAAATGAGCCAGCCGCAGTCTCTGTCTCTCCCTTGTCAGTGCAGGGTTCCTGGTGAACTGAGCTATTCTGGAGCTCAGTTTCTACTTTAAGCCTGGACTTCAGGATTGCATTCTGGATGCTGGGCAGGTTCCACTGTGTTCTCAAGAGGGCGTCATCCAGCACAAAAACACCGTCCCGTACCCTTCTCACTTGTGTGCACACAGCAGAAGACTTCAGCTCCAACCCGATCTCATGAACTACTTTTCGCAGATACTGCTGGGTCTCATGCAAACAGTGAATTTCTAGAGGAGACAGACATAATCTCAGTAGGTGACATGGAGTGGAAGGAAGCATCTGCCATGAGTAGAATATTTTAATTACTGATCTCTAAAACGACTTATTACACTTTTACCCCAAGGATATCCTGTTCCCCTCCAGATGTGTTGGATTACAACTCCCATCATCCCCTGCCAGCATAGCCAATGGCCATCACAATAACCCTGGGAGGTGGGTTATGTTGAAAGAGAAAGGCTGGCCAAATATGTTTAACAGTCAAGTAGGGATTTGAACCTGAGTGTTTCCCAGTTTCTGACTGACACTATCCACTACCCTGGCTTGCATAATTATGCGATGGCAGAGTCTAACCATACCCAGCTGGAATTCGGGAGGTGCAAAGTGGAGACACCGCACTGCTGTGATCAAGGGCGGACTTTTCTCCATGGGGCGAATTAATCCTTTCACAGCCAACTCGTAGGCCTCTTGAGTTTTCAAGTCCAGGTTGGCATATCTGGAAGAGGGTGAGGGTAGAGAAGGAAATTAGAACTTCCCTGTCACTGGATTTACAGGGCTAGTTTGTGACGGGTGCACACAATTATTTTTCCTAGCCGAGCAGATCCTGTTATCTCCAGCAGTGGCTTTCCTGTGGGAGATATATACATGATATATGAGAACTATGCAACCATATCCAATCAACAGCCATTACTCAAAATCGTAATGGCTGGGAAGAGCTCAAGTTTCATTCCTGGTATCTCCAGGTATGCTGGGGAAGACTGCGGTCTGAAACTCTGGAGAGTCAGGGGCGTTTTGGCCTGCCGAGGCTTGGGTTCCTTCCGTGGGCTTCGTCCCTTGGCCTGGAGGCTACCAGGAGAGGAAGCAGGGAGAGGAAGCCCCGTGTTATCTCCGACCTGTGAGTGGAGATAACAAGGGGATTTCCCTGCACACTGCTCCCTCTTCCAACGGGAAGGCGAGCAGCATAAACAAGAATCTTATTTTCCCCTTGTTATCTCCACTCACAGATCAGAGAGAACAAGGGGGCTCTCTTTACTTAGTGGGCCACTCCCAACCGAGAGGGGAAGCAGCACGCTAAGCGCTGCACACTCAGCCAAAGCGCACCGGGCCAATGTCTGCAAGAGCTCCTGCTGTCTGAGTGTGCAGCCAGCTTTGCACCGCCTTCTCCTTCCCCGGGAGCAGCGAAGGAGCAGCAAAGCCAGCTGCACGCTCGGACAGCACTTGCGGGAAGAAACTCCTGCAAGCGCTGGCCGAGTGAACTTTGCTTGTTCTTGTTCCCTGCACGCCAAAGGTGAAAGTCTAGCGAAGACACCTCCCCACCCAAAGCGCAAACTGGAAGAACCCCAGCTTCCATTTTGGCTGGGACTCCGCCCCTGATGTCATCCAGGCCATGGGGGGGGGGGTCTGGGAGGGCAAAACAACCCCTGGTGTGGATGGTTTCCCACCTCTGGCTTGGTGTGGATGGTTTCCCACCTCTGGCGTAGACAACGCCAGAGCAGACGGACCAAGGGCCTGACTCAATATCAAACAGCTTCCCATGTTCCTGTAAGAGTGTCACAGGGCTCAAGGAATTGTTGGTGGCTTTTTTGGTTGCCCATTTCACATGTTGTTTTCACACTTGAGCACCATCAGAAATATTTGCTTGAACATCGGGAACACGCGTGAACTGCCCCTTAGTATCAAGATGTGGAGATAAAGCCGTCGTTCCAGCACAACTCATGGTTTCAGTCATGCAGTTTAGGCCTCGTGCTCATTGAGGTGGTCAACCTGTGTTTGAGCTGTATGGCGCTGGAAGTGGGGACCTCACATGACTGAATTCTCCTTCGCACCAAAATAAAAAATAAAAATCCCTGCAGGTAGAAAATTAGTTTCTCAGGAAATCAGCTAGTTTTCTATATCCATGGATTTGGGGTACTGAGGAGCAGTCAGTCATGTGAGCCCCCATGGGGTACAGAAACCAGAAACACACTGGCCACACTCCTGTTGGCTTAAGACACCCTTCATTTATGTCAGCCTCTTAAACAAACCCATGAAAAAGTTACTAGCTTGCTGAAGGCTGGCAAAGGAGGAACGGTGAGATCTGTCTCTCTTGCAGCAGCCTATGATAGGTGTTGTGGGGGGGGGGGTTCCCTCCCCTGCCAGCCCATTTGGTTTCTATACTATGCAAGACACAGAGTCCCTTGTCCCTCCTCCGGCAACCCCCCCACTTGCCTGCATGGAACTCCGTGTACGATCCCTTTATCTACTGGGCGGTATAGAAATGAAACTGTCAAGAATGACGGCCTGTTTCCCACCAGAAGATTAGGTCAGGCTGTCACGTCTGATGTAGCCACCTGGGATTGGGTGTTATCTGGAGGCTCTTCGGCCCCTTTGCTCAAGGCTGGGCGCAGTCCCTGCTAATTGGAACTGCTAACAGCTGGAGTTGGTGGGGAGTTCCAGCCTCTCGGAGGCCAGGGCGGCCCACCCAGGGGCCAAGCCAGCGATTGGCTGAAGGAACATCTGCCCTGGGTTGCCAGGGCTGAGGTTGAGGCGTGGGGTCTCCCGTCGTCCTGGTGGTCCTGGACCTGCAGACGGCTGGTTGCTATCCGGGGAGATCCATACCTAGGTATGCAAGGCCAGGCCAGGTAGATGTATTATTTTGCTTGGGAGTGCGTTCATGAAGCTCTCTGTATACAGTTACGTGATCTGGCTTTGCACCGCCTTGTGTGACCTGTTGCTTCCATTCTTCCCTTTCCCTCTACCCTTTTATTTGATCTTAATAAACCTTTACCCAACCTTTAGGTGGTGTGTTCTCTCTGCACAACCTCAGAGCTAATTTCAGTGCTGCCTGGCTTAAGAGGGTGGCTACTGGGAATTTTGGGGGGCTGAAAGGCCCGGTTTGGCCAGTCCTGTTTTTGGAAGGAGAGCCAGGATCAGGTCCTGCTTCTGATCTCTTCACAGCCAGGCCAAAGGAGAAGCACAACCCTGAGGCTGAAGCAGTTTCATTCACACGTGACACTAAACCACACCCAACCTGGCCCAACAGAAGACAAATCCCTGGAAGTAACGGGGGGTTAGTGTATCTGTTGGGGGGTCGGGGAGGCAGCGCCCTTTTAGATATTAATCCCCACCACCGCATTTTATATGTGACCAACAAACATAATTGCAGTCATCACATGTAGCATGGCCCTTGGCTGGTGGGAAGGATCTCTTGCAGCTCAGCCTGCTCCTGCCTCAAGCGATGAACACTAAATCTGGATGGTTATTTGGAGGGTCTTGAAAGCTGGAAGGAGGCAACTGGCCTGTGGCTAACCTTGCAGAAGCAAAAGCGTCTGGTCTCAAGCCTGCCTAGAACCAACACCGCCGTCCCCGCCAGCCATCCTTACTAGTGAGGGAATGGCACTTTGCCGTTCTTGGAAACTGGAAAGAAGCTTTTATTTTTAAAGTGCAACCTGGGTGCGCCGCCCCACACCTTGCAGCCTACAGTACTGCGTTCTGCAAGAGATGCACGCTGGAGCATGCTGCTGTGCGGGAAGTCAATGGTTTGACATGCGGCCAAATCACGCTCTGAATCAACAGCAAGTGATGAGGATGGGCTTACCAAACTGCAAACTAGTTGAGCTTCACTGGTGGCTTTACTCTACACAGTTCTGGGACAAATTTCTTTCTACCCTTCCCCACTTCTTTATTTTACTAAAGGGATCGTGCTGGCAACACAGGACAGAGTCCATTACAGTACAGTTTATTTTGCTTTGAAAAAGAACCTTCTGCGTTTTTCATCCAACTGGACGAGACCCTTTTGCTATGGAGGGACTATTGAGGAAACGGTGCCTGCGGTGGGCTTGTTTTTTTTTCTGTTCCTCCCCCAGCCATCACACCCAGCCCAGGGGGAATCCAGTCTTGGCTACTCAGAGCAGAAAGGGGGTTCCTGCCCCCCCAACCCCATAGTCAAGGCTTCTCCTGTCCAGGCGGGGGAGTGTGAGGTTCCTGTTTCGGGGTGTCCCCCTGCATCGCAGCCTCCAGTAACCGGTCAATGTCCACCTCAGGCCGCAGCACACACCACAACAGAAGTGCAATCCCCGTCAAGCTGATCAGTGCCACGCGCCACAGCGGCTGCTGATGATCGCTGCCCATGGATCGTGCGACGGTCCATTTCCGGGGGTGGGCGGGACTCTTGGAGAAACTGAGAGGTTGGGAGCCATTAGGTTCCTCGCGCTCTTTGGGCGGTCGGTAACGACGAGGAGGGAGGAAGCAGGGGGATGGAGGCAGCCTGAGGGAGAGAAGGAAGGAGAGGCGGGGTGAGGAGGACAGCAGGACACCTGAGTGACTGCCCCCCAGCCACCTCAGCTCACCTCAGCCTAAAACCCATGCCCACAGAGGCTGCATCTTTTTTCTTTACCGCAGAACAGTCCAGAATGCCTCAACCAGACAGCTGACCAGGGCCGATTACAGGAAGCACGTGACGCCCTTGTTACAACAGCTTTGCTGGCTACTGGTCTGTTCCAAGGCAGAATTCAAAGTGCTGGTCATGACCTATAAAGCCCTATATGGCTTGAGACCAGGCTATCTGAAAGACCGCCTTCTCCCATACAAGCCTGGCTGGGTCCTATGATCTTCAGGAGAGGCCTTCAAGACCGCTGTCTTTAGAGGCGCATTTGGTGGAGACACAAAAGAGGGCCTTCTCGGTGGCCGCTCCCTGGCTGTGGAACTCCCTGCAGAGGGAGGCTAGGTTCGCTCCCTCTCTGCTCTTCTTCCACCAGCAGGCAAAGGCCTTTTTATTCAAGCAGGCTTTTTGGGTGTACGCAAGTCTGTTGGGCTGGATGCTGTTTTTACTCTGTCGTTGTGTTCTGAACTGGTTTTCATGTACTTGCTATTATTGCTTTTGTGATCGGGAGTTGCCTTGAGTGCTATTTTTCTTGGTAGAAAGGCGGGGGACAAATCAAATAAATAAGTGGTTAAATCTAATGAAGAATATGCCCTTGAGCATGTGCAAAGTGCCATTCCCTCACTAGTAAGGATGGCTGGCAGGGACAGTGGTGTTGGTTCTAGGCAGGCTTGACAAGGACAAGGGAGACCCAGAGTTGAACCCCCACTTAACCCGTGAGCTCACCAGGTGACCTCAGAGCATTTGCCATCTCCCAGCCTGACCTACCTCACAGGGTTCTTAGGGGGATTAAAATGAGGTGAAAGGAACCAAAACCACGTCAGCTGCCTTGAGCAATTCAAAAGAACAGCACGATATAAATGTAGCAGGTAAATCAAACAGCTAAATTATGAGCGGGTATCCCAGGGGAGGAAGGAATAGGAATAACAATAAAACAATACCTGCCATTAGAACAGCTTTTCCCAACCGGGCGCTCCCCAGTTGTCTTGGACTACAATTCCCATCAGCCCCAGTTAGCAGAGCCATTTGCCAAGAATGATGGGAGCTGTAGTCCAAAACATCTGGAGGGCGCCCAGTTTGCTGCATTAGTGTTCAAAGCACTTCACATGCAGCCTCTCAATAATCCGTACAATGACCCTGTAAGGTAAGCCAGCATTTTTATCCCCACATTTCAAGTATGGGGCTGAGAGAACCACAGCTTGCCTAAAGCCACCGAAGGCGTTCCTGGCCCAGCAATATTCAGGCCAGGGGCTTTCTGATTTGTAGCTCAGTCCCTTAGCCACGCAGCCCATCCATGTCCACAATTCTACCATGTAATGCATTTGGCATGACGATTTAGTAGCCAGAGAGTTTCAACTTTCGATATTCCGGGGGCAGGGAAGTTTCTAGCCCTCATGATTGTTACAAGGCTTTTAGGCCAAGCATTATGTGCAACTTCAGCATGGAATATAGGATGATCCATGCAGATCAAGAGGTCGGACTAAGCTTTAACTCTTTGATCTTTATATTCAAATACATCCCAGCCTGTGACCACCAGCTCCATCACCCTCCACAATGCAATTCTCTCTTGCTCCTTTGAAAGACTCTGACCGTCTTCCTTTCCTGCCCTTTATGTCGGGAACTGCCTTCTGGAACCTGTGAAACACCCCTCCACCCTTACTTCCTTCAAATCCCTCCTCAAAACTCACCCATCCTCTTAGTCCCCATAACCCCCTGTAATAAAATCATGAGTACAAAGGGCTGAAAAGAATTCTCCCCGTTTGCGCCTTCCTTCACTTCTCTACCTTTGCCCCACTGTCAGATTTTACGACTGTATGTTCTTTGGGGCAGGGGCCTGTCCTCTTGCAATCAGTAAAGCACTACAGCAGCCTTCCCCCACCTGGTGCCCTCCAGATGTCTTGGACTACTACTCCCATCATCCACAGCCATTGGCTGTGCTGGCTGGGGACAGTGACAGTTGTAGTTCAGTTGTAGTTTAACACATCCAGAGGGCACCAGATTGGACAAGGCTGCGCTATACACATTGATAGCACCATCGATCGACCGATCAAAGGAGCAAGCCCACTTCTCAACAGCTCCCTTTAAGTTCTATGGGTAAAAATGAATCGGCTGCAAAGGAGAGGGAGCGAAGCTCACCCTTCAGGCCTCACACCAGGGAGCAGCCCTCCTTCCCTTCACACACACCCCCTCGCCTGTCATTGTGAGGACCGTTTTGACTGTGCTGGTGATCAACAGTGGTGGAGGCAGCATCAGCATTACAGGTGGCTGCTCCGGTAGGACCAGAAGGGAGGCACCCAAACTGAACGAAATGCAGAAAGAGAACTGCTGTCACTAGAGGACGTTACAGACACACGGGTACTCCAAAGGCTGCTGCTTTCCCCCCAAAGAAATTCGTGGAACTCGAGTTGTGCACAAGTGGGAACAGCAACAAAGATGCTGCAGGGTGGAATGCTCCTGTTCAGGGTTTCCATCTGCTAGCCCTGCCCTCTTCCGTGATGCTCCTTTTCTGTTTCCCTCCATCCTCCAACTGCCAGCATTCACACATAGCATACACCGTCTTCACTGGATTGTTTAGGGGGTTCCCCCCGCTTTGTGTTTTTAAATTCCTAGAGATCTTCTGCAAACACGGGAGTTCCCCAAGCCTGCGGATACCGCTCTCTTGCATGCAAGTGGTGCTCTGGGCAACATGGCACTCACCTCTAAGCACTGGGAATGATTAGCCTAAGGGATGGAGCAGCTGAGAGATCACTTGCTCGTTTCTCCTCCCTTTACCCAAAATCCTTTAGAAAAAGCCTCATTGCGGCAAAAGCAGCAAACGCCTCTCACTGATCACCAAGTGCAGAGTTAAACTATGGAATTCACCTCATGATGTAGTGACGGCCACCACTTTGGATGGCTTTAAAAGGGGATTGGGCAAATTCCTGGAGGAGAAGGCTAGAAAGGGCTACTGGTGTTGATGGCTGTGTGCTACCTCCAGCACCAGGGGCGTTATGCCTGCGTACACTAGTTGCTGGGGAACATGGGTGGGAAGGTGCTGTTGCACTCCTGTCCTGCTTGTGAGTTCCTGGTTGACAGCTGCTTGGCAATCGTGTGAACAGAATGCTGGACTAGATGGACCCTGGGTCTGATCCAGCAGAGCTCTTATGTTCTTAAGTGGCAGCACAGATGTCACCTGAAATTTTGGAATTTAGGAACCTGGGAAGCTGCCTTATCTGAGGTCAGACTGTTGGCCCATCTAGGCCCATGCTGTCTGCTTTGCCTGGCAGCAACGCTCCACCACAGATCTTTGCTATCAGATGCTCCCTGTTGTTCTAATTGTAGACCAGGGGTGCAGAATCTCACCCTCCTTCCCCCAAACACTGATTGCTTGGTGGCTTCCCAGTGCGCGCGCGCACACACACACACAAATTCTAAAAGGCTGAAATGCCTCGTTTAAGGCTTAGCTACTGGCAGGAAGAGCTTTCAGCTAAAACAAGCCGATATTTTTGGCCCACCCACCACTGGACTGCAGCCAACAAGAGCTCCTCTGAAATGGAGTTTGGCCCTCGGGTTCTGCACCCTTGCTGTAGATGCCTAGGGTTGAACCCAGGCCCTTCTGTGGGCCAAGCCGGAGCTCGACCACTGAGCTATGATCCCTCAAATGGGATACGTACTGCAGTAAAGCCTTCTGGTTGGATCCCTGGATGACCGAAAGAATCCGTTCCAGCTGCTCCCTGGTGATGTGGTCTGTAGACAAAAGGAGAGGAGAAATGGTACTGAAAGCAAAGGACAAGGGGATCCAGCCCAGAGCTGCCACAAAAACATCCTCAAAAGAAACTGTAGATACGCTGCAGATTCCTGAGCAAGCTCAAAACGGGCCAAAGGGGGCCCGCTTTGGGGATGGAGTGGGGGGAAGCAGCAAACAGGAAAACCAAAATACTGATTGGTGTTCTAAAAATCCACAACCACAGAACTCTCTTTCTCTTAAGGGCCAGTTCACGCTTTTAGGCACACACCCCTTAATGAGGGACATGGGTGCATTGGAATGCTGGCAGAGAAGGGAGCGGGCCTTCTTGTTCTTGCTGTTGTTGTTGTTCAGTCGTTAAGTCGTGCCCGACTCTTCGTGACCCCATGGACCATAGCACGCCAGGCCTTCCTGTCCTCCGCTCTCTCCCAGAATGTGCTCAAGTTCATATTCGTTGCATCGGTGATGCTATCTAGCCATCTCATCCTCTGCCATCCCCTTCTCCTTTCGCCTTCAATCTTGCCCAGCATCAGGGTCTTTTCCAGGGAGTTTTCTCTTCGCATTAGGTGGCCAAAACATTTGAGCTTCAGCTTCAGTATCTGCCCTTCCAATGAGCACTCAGGGTTGCTTTCCTTTAGGATTGACTGATTTGACCTCCTTGCAGTCCAAGGGACTCGTAAGAGTCTTCTCCAGCACCACAGTTCAAAAGCATCGATTCTTCGGCGCTCAGCCTTCCTTATAGTCCAGCTCTCACAGCCATACGTTACTACTGGGAAAACCACAGCTTTGATTAGACGGATCTTTGTCGGCAAGGTGATGTCTCTGCTTCTTACTATGCTGTCTAGGTTTGCCATAGCTTTCCTCCCAAGGAGCAAGCGTCTTTTAATGTCATGATTACAGTCACCGTCTGCAGTGATCTTGGAGCCCAAGAAAATAAAATCTGTCACTGCTTCCATTTCTTTCCCTTCTACATGCCAGGAAGTGATGACAGCCACTAAAAGTGGACGAGAGTTGGTGAGACTTCTGGGACTGTCTTGCCTTGCTCGGTGCTGAGCACCACCCCCAGAGAGGCAGAGCAGAAGGATCACCGTGTTTATCCCCAGTAGCAAAAGGAATGGTTCAGTTCTACTGATTCACAGCACCTCTTCGTGCACAGAGTGGTTTCAAAACTATTTCCAGGCTCAGTTCTTTGCTGGACAGGGATAACGTAGCCACAGTATTACATGCGCTTGGAACTTCCCGATTAGACTACTGCAATGCACTTTAGGTGGGGCTGCCCTTGAAGATTACTTGGAAGTTGCAGCTAGTGCAAAATGCAGCAGCTAGACTGCTGACTGGAACATCTCACAAAGATCAGACAACACCTGTTTTAAAGTAATTGCACTGGCTGCCAATACATTTCCGGTTGGAATTCAAGGTTCTAGTGATGACATTTAAAGCCCTAAGCAGCTTGAGACCTCGATATTTGAGGGTGCACCTCCCCTTATATATGCCTGCCCAAGGTCTGAGATCTGTTGGAGGGGCCCTCCTCTGCGTCCCACCAGTGCGAGATGTATACTACAGTGGGGCGTGGGAGAGGGCCTTCTCTGTTGTGGCACCCCAGTTGTGGAATGCCCTCCCCTTGGAGACCCGACTGGCGCATCCACTGGTTTTATTTCGGTGCCAAGTAAAAACATTTTATTTATTTATTTATTTCTATACCGCCCAATAGCCGAACCTCTGACTTTTTTTTTTTTTACCAAAACATGGCTTTTTACTAAAGCCTTTGAGAGCTAAATGCGTTCCCTAAAGTAGCACACCATTTTAACAATTTTGCTGTTTTAGATTTTAATTAGTATTAGCTTGTTTAATGGTTTAATATGTTTTTAGCTGTTTAATTATTTATTGTTTTATACTGCTTTAAATTGATTTTATCTGTATGCCGCCCTTAGATCTTAATGATACAGGATGGGATACAAAAGTTTTAAATAAATAAATAAGTTTGATGTACCGGTTTGGACATTTTAAAGCCCTTCACAGTTTGGAGCCTCGATACCTGAAGAATTACCTCTTCCTATAAGGATGTATGAGCTCCTCCTGACATCAACTGAGTGCCTCTGCAATTTGAGACATGGAAGGTAGCTACAAAGTATTTTTTACTGCTTCCCCCACTCCCCAGTCATGAAACACCCTCCCCAGAGAGACATCTACTTTGATGTCTTTGTGGCACCAGACACAGACCTTCTTAATTTTCCTAGGCCTTTTAAACAGATCCATTTTGTAACTGCTGCATTTTGCTGAGGCCTTTTGGCTCTGTAAAGATTTTGGGTGGCTCTCAGGAAGCCTTCCTTTTGCCTTTTGCTGACTCTAAAATTTATTTATTTACAACATTTATATACCCCTCCACATCTGGACAGATTCCAGAACAGTGAATAACAGATAGAAGATAAGATAAAAGAATAAAACTCCATGATGACGATGATTAGAAACAGAATTCCGATAAAACCGTGGCTGGTCAGTCAGTCAAGGAGGCTTCCTGAAATAAAGATGTTTTCAGGAGGCGCCAGAAAAAGCACAGTACTGGTGCCTGCCAGACCTCCAGAGGCAGGGAGTTCCATAGGAAGGGGGCCACCACACTGAAGGCTCTTCTCTGAGCAGACTCCAATCAGGCCACAGGTCTGTGCAGAACTACCAGGTTGCATGTGATACAGTTGTTCGGGTTACATGTGTCAGGGTTGGATCGGAGCCCATAGAGCCCCAAAGCAGGTCTGATTCTGAGGAAGAGATAGAAACCATGGGAGAGGAACCTGCGCACTGTTCAGAGGCACCGCCAGAGGGAGAGCCCCTCCCTGCTCACATTCCTGAGAGTGGTAGCGACCCAGGCAGGCAGGGGGAGGGACAACTGGAGCTTCGGGACACAAGGCACCGGCGCAGGGACAAGTGGGAGATGGAGGGTGCCGAGAGGAGGCACTCAGACCGCTTGGAGCGACGTCAACAGCTGCGCCCCGATGCCCCATGAGAAAGGGGTGGACTTTTGCCTCCTAGCCCTTAAGTTCAGAGGCTTCCCACCTTTACCTCCAAACGGAGATCAACTGATTCACTAAGGCTAGAACCCCAAGTAGGCAGCTCTCTTAAGTTTCCCTCATTAGGCTTCTGCAGTTAGCATCTGTAAGCGTCATTAGGTTGAATGGAATTAAAGCCTTGGAAAAGAGCCCTATCATCTGTGTGTTGATTCTGGCTACTTGAGGATTTCAGAAGGCAGCAAGAGTGCTCCTGACAACATGCCGTTATTAAGAGGTTTTAAGATTGTAATTTTAAATGGTTGGTCCAGCTGGTGGGGTGTGATGCAAGAGCAGGGGAGGCTTCTGCTTTTATGCCCTGTTTGTGGGCTACCTTGGGGTATCTGGCTGGCTGCTGAAGGAAACAGGACAGCTGACTAGAGAGGGCTTTGGTCTGATCCAGCACAGCTATTGTTACGTGATGTGTTGTGGAGGGGCTGTGGCTCAGTGGCACAGCCCCTGCTCTGCATGCAAGAGGCCCCAGGCTCAACCTGTGACACCTCCAGTCAAAAGGATCAGACTGTGGAGAGCCACTGCCAGCCCAAGAGGACAACAGACTCCGCTCCACAGACAAGTCGTGACTGACCCAGTAGAAGTCTGTTCCCTTTGTCCCCATGCAATCTATTTTTTTTAATGTGGCCAGATTTAGGCCAGGTGGGGTGAGCTACAAAACTCCAGCCAGATAAAGAGAAGGCCAGCAACGCCCACTTACCAAACGTCGTCTTCTCAATCAGTTTGCCTGTGTCCGAGAAGTCATCGGTGGCTTTGCCGAACAAGCCACGAACCGTATAGGCCTTGGGAAGGGACGAATACATGGAATGAGGCGTTTATAGCGTGAAAGCACTCCACCAGAAAGCCCCACACCCCCTGGACTGCAGGGTTATCACCCGATACAAGGCAAAGACACTGCACTCCGGCCGAGACAGTCAACAATTCTGGCAAACAGCTCTTGTAGAATCAATCACACAACTGCAGACTGAAGGTCAATCTCCAGGCTGACATACACAGAGACTAACTCCCGTAAAAATGGCAGGATCTTTTATGCACAAAACATCCACAGAAGACCCAGTATTAGGAAATCCTTCTGTTTTAACTTCTTTTTGACTTCTTTTTATAGTTGTTTTCAAGTGGCAAGACTAGTTGTTGCCGAGAGATTAAGGGTGTGATCCTATCCATTCAGTGATCCATTCAGTGCAATGGGACTTAACTCCCTTACCTGGGAGTTAAGTCCCATTGCACTGAATGGGACTTGCTCCCAAGTGATAGGACCGAACTGTGCAAGAGTGCAAGCTACAAATCGAAAAGATGCCAGTTCGAATCTTCCCCTAGCATGAACTGACAGGGTTGCCTTGGGCAAGCCACTCCCTATCAGCTGCAATTTGGCAATGTGTAGATAATCATACTGGTCTACTTTACAGGGTCATTGCAAGGATTATGGAATATGATGTACTTTCAACACTTGAAAGTGCTACATGCATGCTCAGTGTTATCAAGCCAATTTTAGGTAATCAGTTCTGTTTGGAGGCTCACTTTAAACATCCAAGTATTTTCCTTCTTTTTCTTGTATCCCCCACCCAAGTAAGATGACACCATCCAAATCACCGCTTCTTTGCCCAGAATTTCAGACATGTGCCACAATCGCGATCATCAAATTCTGCTGCCCTAGCTCCGAAGCGACAAGAGTTTGATGTCTAAATCCCATCTGTTCAATTTTATTTATTTATTTACAATCTTTATATCTCACTCCACATCTAACAGATTCCAGAGCAGTGAACAATAAGAAATAAAACGGTAAGATGACAAAAAAGAATAAAACACCATAGTAAAATTATTCTTTTTAAAAACAGAGGATCAATAAAAACCATGGTTGATCAGTTAAGGAAAGCTTCCTGGAAGAGAGCTGTTTTCGGGAGGCACTAGAAATAACCCAGCATTGGCACCTGCCTGACTCCCTGAGGCAGGGAGTTCCATAGGAAGGGGGCCACCATGCTGAAGGCTCTTCTCCAGGTGGGCTCCAGTTGGGCCACAGGTCCATGTGGAACCACCAGGAGCATGCCCTCTGATGACCTCAGTTACCAGTCAGGTTGGTAAGAGAGAAGGCGCTCTCTCCGGTATCTTGGTCCCAAGTTGTTTAGGGTTTTGTACAATAGTACCTGTCAAGAATGATGGCCTGTTTTCTACCAGAAGATTAGGTCAGGCTGTCACGTCTGATGTAACCACCTGGGATTGGGTATTATCTGGAGGCTCTTCAGCCCCTTTGCTCAAGGCCAGGCACAGTCCCTGCTAACTGGGAAGTGAGAACAGCTGGAGTTGGTGGGGAGTTCCAACCTCTCGGAGGCCAGGGTGGCCCACCCAGGGGCCAAGCCAGCAATTAGCTGAAGGAACATCTGCCCTGGGTTGCCAGGGCTGGGCTTTAAAAGAGCGCTGACGTCGAGGCATGGGATCTCCCTTCGTCCTGGTGGTCCTGGACCTGCAGACGGCTGGTTGCTATCCGGGGAGACCATACTTAGGTATGCACGGATAGGTCAGGTAGATGTATTATTTTGCTTGGGCGTGCGTTCATGAAGCTCTCTGTATACAGTTACGCGATCTGGCTTTGTACCCTCTTGTGTAACTTGCTACTTCCATTCTTCCCTTTCCCTCTACCCTTTTATTTGATCTTAATAAACCTTTACCCAACCTTTAGTTGGTGCGATCTCTCTGCATAACCTCAGTGCTAATTTCCATGCCTCTTGGCTTAAGAGGATGGCTACTGGGTATTTTGGGGGACTGAAAGGCCAGGTTTGGCCAGTCCTGTTTTTGGGAAGGGGATCCCGGGATCGGGTCCTGAGCAGTCCTCCCTCGCAGAGAGGTTGGGGCTGGTCCCAGCAGCTGGGATCCTCCTTCCCTTCTCTTCCCAGTACCAAAACCTTAAACCTGGCCTGGTAGTAAACAGGCAGCCAGTGCAGTTCCCTCAGCAAAGGAGCTGCGTGCTGAAAAGGGGCAGCTCCTGACAACAGCCAAGCTGCTTCATTCTGCACTAGCTCCAGCTTCGGGACCAGCCTTAAGGGCAGCCCCATAGAAGTGCATTGCAGTAATCCAGTCTTGCGGTTACTAATGCCTGTACCACAGTGGTCAAGCCATCCCTGTCCAGGACTGGCCATAGCTCATAACCAACCAAAGCTGGTAAAAGGCACTCTGACCCACCATGGCCCCTTGGGCCTCCCAAGTGGGAGATCTAGGAGTACCCCCAAACTACAGACCTGATCTTTCCGAGGGAGTGCAATTCTGTCCAGAACAGGCAATGAGCCTATCCCCCGGACCCGAGAACCATTCACTCACAGGGCTTTCTTCTTGCCAGGATTCAGCTTCACTTTATTGGTCCTCATCCAGCCCATTACCGAATTTGGTGTAGAAATTATTCTACACCACCAAGGCAAATCTGATCTCCCTTCACTTCTTTCCAATCAGCATATGTCCCAACATGCCCACCTCACACGTGCCACCTCTCAAAGTGCTCCACCTTGGATCAGAATAGCAGCATTTGCTCATAAAAGATACTTACCTAACTGTATGCATATTGAAATAAGCAAAATGTTGTAGCGTGGAAGAATTCCTGTTCAGGATTCCAGCCATTCTATGCTCCTTCTTCCCAGATTTCTGTCCTACCCACCCACCCACCCGCCAACCAATATTCCATGGCCACAGAGTTCACTCAGACCTCACTGAGCTATGTGGGGGGCTTCTCCCCCTTAGGATTATTTTCTCCCTTGAAGATTTTTTTGTACTACCGCTGTACAATGTACCAGGTTGGGGAAGGGGCTGCTGGCGTATGCTATATGTGCAGACTTGTAGGGTGGAGTCGCCCTCCAGATTTTTGTCCTACAAGTCCCACCAGCCCCAGCCAGCATAGCCAATGGCGAAGGATGATAGGAGTTGTAAACCCTTGAGGTTCCCCCAAACCTGCCACTACCTCCCTCTTGTGTGTGGGTGGTGCCATTTTGGCAACATGCACAACAGCACTTATACTCCGAACATCGCAGATAGAAGGAATGCCGCTTACCCTGGTGAGGTGAGCGTTGTACCAGTCTGTGAGCAGCTTGTTGCCACGACCCACCCCGAGCACTGAAAGATAAAAGGGAAGGGGGTGAGAAAGAGGAGGGGCGGCTTTCAGAGGTCACCTTTTTCTGACTGCAACTTCTGGGCGGGAGGACTACAGGAGGAGGATGGGCGAGGGGGGGCGGGTGAAATAAATTGTTCTCTGTAGCTTGTTTGCCTGATTGTCTGATGGGAGCACAGTAGGTTGTTTTGCTTAACCCCCTACCCAGTGTGGTGCAGAGAGCCAGTGTGGTGTAGTGGCAAGAGTGTTGGACTGGGAGCCGGGAGATCCAGGTTCTAGTCCCCACTCGGCCATGGAAGCTCACTGGGTGACTTTGGGCCAGTCACACACTCTCAGCCCAACCCACCTCACAGGGTTGTTGTTGTGAGGATAAAATGGAGAGGAGGAGGATAATGTAAGCCGCCTTGGGTTCCTTGCAAGAGGAAAAAAGGCGGGATATAAATGCAATAATAAATAAATAAATAATATAATACCCAGTGTAGCTTGCCACCCACCGTGGGTTAGCGTGACGTGTGAACAGGCCCACTGACTCAGCCTAAACCAACTTTCCCCAACTTGGTGCCCTCCAGATTTGCGGGACTACAACTCCCAGCATGCTGGGAGGTGCAGTCCAACACCACTGGAGGACACCAAGCTGGGGAAGGCAGGTCTAGCCAAACAAAGGGTCATTGTGAGGATCAACGGGGGTGGGGAAGAGAGCCTTGGGTAAAACAAGATTAAGGCAAGCAGCCGGATTAGGCATGTCTATGGCAGGGGTTGTCAACTTGTGGCCCTCCAGATGTTTTGGCCTACAACATCCATCAGCCCTAGGCAACAGAGTCAATGGTGAGAGATAGTAGGCGTTGCCAGCCAAAATATCTGGAGAGACACAACCTACCCAGCCCTGAACTGTGGCAAGCGTTACTGTCCCCACGGAAAAGGCCACAGAGGTGCGCTCTCACTCTCTCTTAATTACTTACACACACACGTTAATAACTGACTGACAAGACTTGGGTCAGTGACTTATTTATCTAGAAATGTCTATGATGGATGCATTTCGGAAAGGATCCAGAACCCAACTGAAGACCCCACACTTTATTGACCCGGGCAATAATTCTGACTGAGCGCCATGGGATAGTAATAAATGTCTAGGGCAGCCTTCCCCAGCTTCCTGCCTTCCAAACGTTTTGGACTACAACTCCCAGCATTCCTCACCACTGGCCATTTTGACTGGGGCTGATGGAAGCTGACATGCAAAACATCTGGAGGGCACTGCGTTGGGGAAGCCTGGGCTAGCGCATCTCTGACTTACAAAACACGCCAGACGACTTCGTATCTAGGCGATGACCTGCTCCAATTTTCAGATGGGTGAATACTGGTCCAGAAACTGCATAGAAAATCAAGATACACATGCAGAACTCGATCTCACTGACAGTGCACGATGCAGCCATCACATCACCCCAAACCTTGATCAGCCTAAATCACGGGTTTGAAAACCCACTTCAAAACATAGTTTCCAGGTCTGGTTTGCTGGGCGATTGCAAGCCATGGTTTGTCAATTTGGGCATCACATCAAACCATCATTGAGCTTCCTTAGCCGTGGTTTGGTAAGATGTCTAAATTGAGCCATTCATTTCAAAACAAATCAGCATCACCCATTGTTTAATTTTTTATGTTATCTAAACAGCTGTACTCTGCCTTGTGGTTTTAAAAGATCCATAAAGTCACTAGCAAAATAATGCTATGTTCTGTTATTTATTATGTTGTGTTTATGTCCGATTTAATTCTGTACTGTGGTTTTAAGAAATATTTTGCTAGTGACTTTATAGAACAATTAAATCCACAACAAAATAAATAGCAGAACACACCAGAAATGAGAAAAGCAATTAGCTTCAGCAGCAGCAAACAACTAATGGGTTGTTAGCAAATCAAGAAAATGTCAAGAGATTCCTGAAGGCTCTCTGAAAAAGCACTGCCTTTGCCAAACGTCTGAAGAACAGCAAGAGAAGAAGAGCAAATCTCTCTCCCAGGAGGAGTTCCATAAACTTGGTGCCACTCCTGATGAGGCCAGGTCTGGAGCAGCTTCGCCGCAAATCCCAGCGGTGATGGGAATCATAGTAGGACCACCGAGGAAAACCATAACATGTAGGCTGGCTCTGTTCTCATTCCCTCCAGAATGCCAGATTTTTCTCTGCATCTTACCTAGCGGGTGGTCAGCCAGTACAGGAACCCGAGTAACAGTCATCATCAATTCCTTCCCATCTTTCCCTTCCACCGTGCTGGGCAGGAAGCGAACGTGCTGTTGCGGTGCCGGTCGCTCTAACAAGTTCAAGTCTAAAGACAGAAAATAAAGGAAAAACGTATTTATTTTTTAAACGTTTTAACCAACTCAGATTAACGCCGTTAAGGCATCTCTTCCATTGTTCAAATGCACGGGAATTGCTCCCGGGACACTAGCATCTTTGCTCCTGTTTAGAAATAAAGATATGGCTTAATGCCAGCACAGAGAAGGAAATTCGACCCCCATCCTTGGTTTAGCTGGCAAGAAAATGGCCTTCCAAAATGAACCAGTGCTTCTTTTCCCATGACAGGTTCCAAAATAATATGTCCCAGATCCATAGCTTTAATATAAAAGCAGTCTAGTTTCTCTCTAGACTAGTTCCAGTCTAGTGGTCTCTTGGGGGCCCTGGCCTGCAGGGGGCCCTGGACATCCGCCCCCAAGTCCCACCCCAGCGGCACCACTGGATCTCTGGGTGGCCACTTGGGGGCCCTGGACATCCGCCCCCAAGTCCCACCCCAGCGGCACCACTGGATCTCTGGGTGGCCACTTGGGGGCCCTGGCCTGCAGGGGGCCCTGGACATCCGCCCCCAAGTCCCACCCCAGCGGCACCACCACCCGCAGAGCAAGTGATCGGGCGCCCAGCCTGAAGGGGAGGCGGGGGCCGGGGCCGGGGCCGGGGCCGTGGGTGGGGGTCAGCGCGGCGCTCCACGCAGGCAGCCCCCCGCCCCCCCGGGTCACCTTTCAGCAGGTGGGTCTCCACCGTGTCCCGCACGAGGTTCCAGGCCACGCCGGGGGGCTTGTAGACGGCGAACAGCCCCTGCAGGGCCGCCTTGGCCGCCCTCATGGCGGACGCGGCTGCGGCTGCGGCCTGCGGTGCAACCGCTTTCCCGCTCCCCCGTCGGGGCGCCGCCATATTGAGCCCGTCCCTGAACACGGTCCCCCCAGAAACACGCACCACACGCTAGCGAAGGGAAGGGCGGGCGGCTTTGGAGGGACGGGGCGGGCTTGCAGGCTTCCCCAGTCCGGCCCCCGGCCGCAGATGTGTCGGGCTGCAAATCCCGTCATCTCCGGTTTGCCTGGTGAACGGGAGTTGTGGCCCAAGAACTTCCGGAGCGGGACATCAGGCTTCCCCCCGCCCCTGGGATGTGCACATGGATGTAGAGGGGGACAGGTGGGGCTGATGGGCCCTGCTGGCTGGGGCTGATGTGAGTCGTGTCACCTGGGGGACACCAGGTTGGGGAAGGGGCTGCTGGCGTATGCTATATGTGCAGACTTGTAGGGTGGAGTCGCCCTCCAGATTTTTGTCCTACAAGTCCCACCAGCCCCAGCCAGCATAGCCAATGGCGAAGGATGATGGGAGTTGTAAGCCCCCCCCCCAAAAATCTGGAGGGCTACAAGTTGCCCCCTTGCTTTAAATATAGCGTTTAAGGCGCGATCCTATGCAGGTCTAGACAGAAGAAGTCCTACAAGTCCCATCAGCCCCAGCCAGCATAGACAATGGTGCAGGATGATGGGAGTTGTAAGCCCCCCCCCAAAATCTGGAGGGCTACAAGTTGCCCCCTTGCTTTAAATATAGCGTTTAAGGCACGATCCTATGCAGGTCTAGGCAGAAAAAGTCCGACAACTCCATCAGCCCCAGCCAGCACAGCCAATGGTGCAGGATGATGGGAGTTGTAAGCCCCCCCCCAAAATCTGGAGGGCTACAAGTTGCCCCCTTGCTTTAAATATAACGTTTAAGGCACGATCCTATGCAGGTCTAGGCAGAAAAAGTCCGACAACTCCATCAGCCCCAGCCAGCACAGCCAATGGTGCAGGATGATGGGAGTTGTAAGCCCCCCTGAATCTGGAGGGCTACAAGTTGCCCCCTTGCTTTAAATATAGCGTTTAAGGCGCGATCCTATGCAGGTCTAGACAGAAAAAGCCCCACAACTCCATCAGCCCCAGCCAGCACAGCCAATGGTGCAGGATGATGGGAGTTGTAAGCCCCCCCCAAAAATCTGGAGGGCTACAAGTTGCCCCCTTGCTTTAAATATAGCGTTTAAGGCGCGATCCTATGCAGGTCTAGACAGAAAAAGCCCCACAACTCCATCAGCCCCAGCCAGCACAGCCAATGGTGCAGGATGATGGGAGTTGTAAGCCCCCCCCCCAAAATCTGGAGGGCTACAAGATGCCCCCTTGCTTTAAATATAGCGTTTAAGGCACGATCCTATGCAGGTCTAGACAGAAAAAGCCCCACAACTCCATCAGCCCCAGCCAGCACAGCCAATGGCGCAGGATGATGGGAGTTGTAAGCCCCCCCCCAAAATCTGGAGGGCTACAAGTTGCCCCCTTGCTTTAAATATAGCGTTTAAGGCGCGATCCTATGCAGGTCTAGACAGAAAAAGCCCCACAACTCCATCAGCCCCAGCCAGCACAGCCAATGGCGCAGGATGATGGGAGTTGTAAGCCCCCCCCAAAAATCTGGAGGGCTACAAGTTGCCCCCTTGCTTTAAATATAGCGTTTAAGGCGCGATCCTATGCAGGTCTAGACAGAAAAAGCCCCACAACTCCATCAGCCCCAGCCAGCACAGCCAATGGTGCAGGATGATGGGAGTTGTAAGCCCCCCCCAAAATCTGGAGGGCTACAAGTTGCCCCCTTGCTTTAAATATAACGTTTAAGGCACGATCCTATGCAGGTCTAGGCAGAAAAAGTCCGACAACTCCATCAGCCCCAGCCAGCACAGCCAATGGTGCAGGATGATGGGAGTTGTAAGCCCCCCTGAATCTGGAGGGCTACAAGTTGCCCCCTTGCTTTAAATATAGCGTTTAAGGCGCGATCCTATGCAGGTCTAGACAGAAAAAGCCCCACAACTCCATCAGCCCCAGCCAGCACAGCCAATGGCGCAGGATGATGGGAGTTGTAAGCCCCCCCCAAAAATCTGGAGGGCTACAAGTTGCCCCCTTGCTTTAAATATAGCGTTTAAGGCGCGATCCTATGCAGGTCTAGACAGAAAAAGCCCCACAACTCCATCAGCCCCAGCCAGCACAGCCAATGGTGCAGGATGATGGGAGTTGTAAGCCCCCCCCAAAATCTGGAGGGCTACAAGTTGCCCCCTTGCTTTAAATATAACGTTTAAGGCACGATCCTATGCAGGTCTAGGCAGAAAAAGTCCGACAACTCCATCAGCCCCAGCCAGCACAGCCAATGGTGCAGGATGATGGGAGTTGTAAGCCCCCCTGAATCTGGAGGGCTACAAGTTGCCCCCTTGCTTTAAATATAGCGTTTAAGGAGCGATCCTATGCAGGTCTAGACAGAAAAAGCCCCACAACTCCATCAGCCCCAGCCAGCACAGCCAATGGTGCAGGATGATGGGAGTTGTAAGCCCCCCCCAAAATCTGGAGGGCTACAAGATGCCCCCTTGCTTTAAATATAGCGTTTAAGGCGCGATCCTATGCAGGTCTAGACAGAAAAAGCCCCACAACTCCATCAGCCCCAGCCAGCACAGCCAATGGCGCAGGATGATGGGAGTTGTAAGCCCCCCCCAAAATCTGGAGGGCTACAAGTTGCCCCCTTGCTTTAAATATAACGTTTAAGGCACGATCCTATGCAGGTCTAGGCAGAAAAAGTCCGACAACTCCATCAGCCCCAGCCAGCACAGCCAATGGTGCAGGATGATGGGAGTTGTAAGCCCCCCTGAATCTGGAGGGCTACAAGTTGCCCCCTTGCTTTAAATATAGCGTTTAAGGCGCGATCCTATGCAGGTCTAGACAGAAAAAGCCCCACAACTCCATCAGCCCCAGCCAGCACAGCCAATGGCGCAGGATGATGGGAGTTGTAAGCCCCCCCCAAAAATCTGGAGGGCTACAAGTTGCCCCCTTGCTTTAAATATAGCGTTTAAGGCGCGATCCTATGCAGGTCTAGACAGAAAAAGCCCCACAACTCCATCAGCCCCAGCCAGCACAGCCAATGGTGCAGGATGATGGGAGTTGTAAGCCCCCCCCAAAATCTGGAGGGCTACAAGTTGCCCCCTTGCTTTAAATATAACGTTTAAGGCACGATCCTATGCAGGTCTAGGCAGAAAAAGTCCGACAACTCCATCAGCCCCAGCCAGCACAGCCAATGGTGCAGGATGATGGGAGTTGTAAGCCCCCCTGAATCTGGAGGGCTACAAGTTGCCCCCTTGCTTTAAATATAGCGTTTAAGGCGCGATCCTATGCAGGTCTAGACAGAAAAAGCCCCACAACTCCATCAGCCCCAGCCAGCACAGCCAATGGTGCAGGATGATGGGAGTTGTAAGCCCCCCCCCCAAAATCTGGAGGGCTACAAGATGCCCCCTTGCTTTAAATATAGCGTTTAAGGCGCGATCCTATGCAGGTCTAGACAGAAAAAGCCCCACAACTCCATCAGCCCCAGCCAGCACAGCCAATGGCGCAGGATGATGGGAGTTGTAAGCCCCCCCCAAAAATCTGGAGGGCTACAAGTTGCCCCCTTGCTTTAAATATAGCGTTTAAGGCCCGATCCTATGCATGTCTAGACAGAAGTCCTACAAGTCCCATCAGCCCCAGCCAGCATAGACAATGGTGCAGGATGATGGGAGTTGTAAGCCCCCCCCAAATCTGGAGGGCTATAAGTTGCCCCCTTGCTTTAAATATAGCGTTTAAGGCCCGATCCTATGCATGTCTAGACAGAAGAAGTCCTACAAGTCCCATCAGCCCCAGCCAGCATAGACAATGGTGCAGGATGATGGGAGTTGTAAGCCCCTCACCCTCACACACGCACCCCCCTGGAGGGCTGCAAGTCGCCACCCTGCATTACATGCGGCCTTCAGCAATCCCACGCGCGCTTAGACCGGAAAAAAAAACGCCCCACAACTCCCCGCGTGCCCCAGCCGGCTGGGGCACGCTGGGAGTTGTAGGCCTTTCCCGCCGGCTCCGCGCGCCCGGCTTGCGCCGCAAGGGCAGCCGGTCGCCCAGTCCCTTGCCCGGCGGCAGGCGGCGCGCTGTCGCCCGCGGGGGCCCGGAGGCAGCAGGAGGGGCGCAGGCGTGCGCCGGGGGCCGCGCTCCGCGACCGGCGGCCCGGGCCAGCCCCTGCGGCGGGGAGGGCCTCCCCGGGCCATGGCGTGGGCTGTGCTGCTGCCCGGCGGCGCGCGGGGGTGCCTGCCTCGTCTGGGACCCCTGAGAAGGGCGCCGCGCCCCCGCGGGATCTCGGGCAAGTGGCTTGGTCGTCCGCCCCTGCGCCCCGCGCCTCCCGCCCTCCCGTTCCCTGATCCCTGTGAAAACAATTCCCCTGGCGATACTGCTACTGCTACTACTACTACTGTTGTTATTATTATTTCCTTTCAGGCGGCTTTTTGATGCTGCGGTCCTCCGGAGTAGCGGTGCAATCCGTTAAAAGATCCTTCAAGAAATCCGTAGGGGTTAGATGTGATCCTTAACACACAGGACAGCTAGCCGCGCCGGTCCACGAGAAAGACAGTCAAAGCGCCGGGCCGGGCCGGGCCTTGATGAGAACCGGCCCAACGTCCGCCGAAACGTGCAAGCTTTTGAGTTCTGCAAAACGGCTTGCCGGGCGAGAGGGTGCGAAAAGCATCGAGCCGGAGGAAGAGTTCTGGAGAACTCGAAAGCTTCGACGCTTTCGTTTGGCGTTGCTGTGGTCCTCGTGCGTGCCTGCTTGGAAGGAAACCCTGCTGACGTCAGTGAGACGTACCCCTGGGTAAATGGGTACAGGACTGGAGCCTGAGCCTGGTAGAATGGCCAGGCTGTTAGTCAGGCTTGGGGTTCAAATCCTTACTCGGTTTCACCAGTTCTTGGGTAAACGTGGGCCAGGTATATCTCAGCCTGCATCACAGGTAACCTACCTCACAGGGTTGTTTTGAAGGTAAAAGGGGAGGAAACCTTGAGGTCCTTGGACGAAGGGTGGGATACACAATTTCTTTATGCATTTCTTCTTCTCTTTCTGTATAGGCTGCTCTTCAGGGTTAACCCTTCCCAAGGCAGCTTACAACTCCACAATATTATAAACCGTAACATCACAGTAACACCGCCTTTCCAACCTAGTGCCCTCCAGATGTTTTGGATTACAACTCCCATCATCCCTGTCCCTTGACTATGCTGGCTGGGGCTGATGGTAACTGTAGCCTAAAGCATTGGGAGGGCATTATATTGGGAAAGGTTGCACGAACACTGCTAAAAAGATGGTTGCAGCTGCAGAGAAGAAATATATAAATAAACAGCAAAAAATAAAGCTGTTGGGGAAAAAACCACACAAACCTTGCATTAGTAGCTAACAGTAGCAGCACTTAAATAAATGTCAATTAAAAGCAGTTTGGAATAAAAAAGTGTGCAATCCTATGCATGTTTGGACAGAAAAAAAAGTCCTACAATTCCCAGCATTCCCCAGCCAGCATGGGGAATTCCCCAGCATGGCTGGCTGGGGAATGCTGGGAGTTATAGGACTTTTTTTCTGTCCAAACATGCATAGGATTGCACCCTAAGTGTTCAAAGGGTGTTTGAAAGAACGAAGAAATAATGTAGGCACCATAGGACTTCCAAATGCTGTGTCTCTAGTGCCTGCTAATCTAATATTTTTTGGTGACTGCAGGTCTTCAGTTCCAGGGCAGGGTTGTATGGGTACAAGTGATCCTTCAAACAACTTGAGTAAAAGTAGGAATAATAATAATAAATTATTACAACTATGATGAAGGTGATGTCCTACAGCCTTCCTCAGCCTGGTGCTTTCCAGATGGGCTGTGCAGCTCCCATTATCTCCATGCTGCCTGGGAATTGCAGTCCAACTCATCTGGAGGGCACCAGGTTGGGAAAAGCTGATGGACTCTGTC
This sequence comes from Heloderma suspectum, assembly GCF_057233095.1. Lineage (NCBI taxonomy): Eukaryota > Metazoa > Chordata > Lepidosauria > Squamata > Helodermatidae > Heloderma > Heloderma suspectum. The sequence continues at coordinate 20,595,908 of NC_139471.1, read as the reverse complement.
AGTCAGTCCCTTGGCTCAGTAAGTCTGAGATGTTTTTAACTAAAGGTGCCTCAGATTGAACCATCATGTAAACCAGGATACAGGTTGAGGGTGGGTTGTTGTTGAACTGTGGGTTATTGTGTTGTGTGAACCCAGCTGCACTTACAAATCATGGTTTGTTAACCACAAAGAGAACCCGAGGTTTGTTGTTGGGTTGTGAACGGTAGGTTGTTCGTGGTTAACAAACCATGGTTTGTTAGCACGACTGGGTTCACATAACAACCCACGATTCAACAGTAACCCACAGTTCAATGACAACCCATACTCAGCCCATACTGTGGCTTGTTGTGTTGTGTGAACCAGGTCTTACCCTGTTCCCCTGAGTCATCCCTTTGGGGCTCTTCTTTTCTCAGGTCCAGGGTGCCGACTCTGCCATACTGGCCAGCCGTCAGCCGCTGAGAGCCCCACGGAAGAGGAGAAATATTATCCCCTGTATCCAGGACACATCCCTACCAGCCCTCTACAGAAAGGCCTGCTAGCAGCAGGCTCAGCATTCATGGCTCTCTACAACCCCTACCGGCACGGTGAGCTGCGGCCTGCCATTTTGTGGACGCTGTGAGCTTGGCTCTTTGGCTACACGCACATCTCACATCATTCCAGGGACAGGAGAACTTGTGGACCCATAGAACAGAAGGTCTTTCCACACCATGTCATGGAGCATCTTGGCATGGGGTTTCCCAGTAATTTTTTTTTTAACCGCCCCATAACTCTGAAGCTCTCTGGGCGGTGTACAGTACATTAAAAACATGCAGAACAAACATTAAAACAAAAAGTAAAAACAGGACAGAATAAAACCAGCATGCATGTCATTCGGTATTGCAAGTCCTCTTCTCAGTGGCTCACTCTCTTCTGCTCCCCCTTTTCAGATATGGTGGCAGTCCTTGGAGAGACAACGGGATACCCAGCTCTGTGGAACCTCCGGGAGAGGATGAGGAATGACCCAGAGGGATATCGGATCCTACAGTGTGTGAACCTGTTTTTCTTAGCCTGTATCCCGGAGAAGATCCTGTTACAGGGATCGGTACTCTTTGGGGTCAGGAGAGCTATTCATAATCAAGGTCGCCTATGTGGATTAAGTTACCTCTGAACTCACTTTTGAGCCATCTGTTTATGCTAGGGAAGATTAAGGTTGCAATCATAAATATGCTTACTAGTGAGTAAACCCCCTTGGACATAGTAGGGCTTGCTTCTGAGTAAACATGCACAGAATTGCACTGTAAGGCTGCAATCCTATGCCCATTTACCTGGGATTAAAGTCCCATCAAGAAGGCCTGTCTGTCTGGAACAGTGAACGGAAGCACTTCACGCTGCAACATTTTCTCGCTGTTTCCATTTGCTATTGGTCTAGTCTTTGATTAAGGACTGGTTGTCACTCGGTTTCTTAGATTCACGTAAGCACCCAGGTACAAAACACCAGGTATGCCCCATTGAAGGATCACGAAGTAAGAGTTTGGCAATGGGAGTGAAAATATATTGACATCAAGAATTTATTAAAAACATGTTGGAAACCATTTAGGCGAGGATGACAACTGTTTTAACACTGCGACCCTGTGCACACTTACTTGGGGCTGAGTCCCACTGGACTCCATGGGGCTTACTTCTGAGTAAACATGTACAGGCTTGCAACTTAGGAGAGCTAGTAAAACTAACCTGGCATATTTTTAAAAAACAGCAGAGGGCAGAAATCCAGCCAGAGTTGAGCCCTTTTCAGTCCGGTGGGTTTCAGCAGGAGGGACTGAAGAGCGCATTCAACTCCGTTGCCTATCTCGATGGGATTACTCTGGATTGTGGCCAGTATTTCCAAGCTATCTGAAGGGACAGCGATCACTCTGTTCATTGCATGCCTCAGTGGGGGGGTTTCTTCATCCCCCCCCCCCCCCGGATTTCACAGGCTGAGCCAGCTGTGCTCAATCAATTTCCCTTGCAGAGAGCGGCCTCGGATACGCCACTCCACCCTGGATGTCACCGGACTTCGGGCGCTTCCAGATGGAACCTTTGGCCGGGAATATGTTCGGTTTTTGGACGATAATGTGAGTCCGGCACGAAGGACAGGGCTTCTGGCAGGGTTTCTCTCACATAACCTTGAGAATCTCCGTTTTCATTTTAAACACAAGAGCATGCTTCTAGTCCCCATGGGAGTGGAGAAATCCTGAAAATGCTACAAGCCTAAAAAGAGCCCAGGTTGTGTGTGTTTTTAGCAATTAAAAGGAAGAACATTTGCATCCAAACGGTTTATACCAGAGGAGGTTAAGGCTGCAATTGTATATATGCTTACTAGTGAGTAAGCCCCATTGAACATACTTCCTTCTGAGTAAACATGCATAGAATTATACTGTAAGGCTGCAATCCTATGCCCAGTTACTTGGGACTAAAGTCCCATCAAGAGGGCTTGTCTGTCTGGGAGGAACAGTGAACGGGAAGCACTTCACGCTGCAACATTTTCTTGCATTTTCCTTTTGTTATTGGTCTAGTCTTTGATTATGGACTGGTTTTTATTCGGTTTCTTAGATTCGTGTAAGCGCCCATATCATATTATGGGGTGCTTCCCTCCTTTCCCATGGCCTCCAAACCCCTGGGGAGCCTGATACAAATTAGTTTTGCACAAGAGCACAAACACATTGGAGACATGCTGATGCGGCCAAACCGATGCTGGCCATTGAAACACCAGCAGCTAAATAGAACTTCCATGTTCAGAGATAGTCTGCCTCCAAATTCCAGTTGGTAGGGGGCAACAGCAGAAGAGGGGGTGTTTTTACCTTCGGACTCTGCTTGTGAGCCACTGAAGTCCTCTGCAGAGTGGCAAATGGCCCCTGCGAAAACAGGATGCTGGGTTTAAATCAGTCTTCCCTGACTTGGTGGCCCCCAGATGTGTTGGTCTACAGCTCCCACAATTCTCAGGCAGCATGGCCGTGCTGGCTGGGAATTGGAGTTGTAGTCCACATCTGGAGGCCACCAAGTTGGGGTAGGCTTTCTTAAGTGGACCGATCCAGCACGGCTCTTCTTAAATTCCTTTAACTGCAAATTAAGAATCTAGGAAGCTGCCTTTTTACTGATGGGAATTATTTAGTAATGATGCCTCCTGTTAGGAAGGCAGTTAGCAGAGAAAAACAAAAGGCAGAACAGAAGGAGCGTTTACCAGTCTTAGAATAAAAAGGAGGTCACACTGTTCTTTAGTGAAGAAAAGATAAAATAGTTTACGCACAGTATACTTGCATATAAGTTGCAGGTACACTATAGGGTAGTTTGTTCAGTCCATTTCTTAGTGTTCTACAACCCTGGCAAGAGAGAGAGCAAGCATGTGTACTCCCAGCAATGGAGGTGGGGCAGGAGGAAGGGGAGGAGCAAATCACAGGAAACCACCCTGTAGGCTATAGAGATCCCAAGGCTAGCTGTGCCCAAATTCCCATGAACTAACTGCAACACTGCCCCCTTCCTATAACTTGTAGACAAGGTTGCGATATTCCCAATATTTACCAGGTCAGATTCTTTGTCCACCCAGCTGATGTTGTTTAACCAGAGATCCCGGAGATATCTGTGAGCCTTCCTTCTTTTCTGATCGGCAGAGGGTTTCTCCGGACACAAGGATGCCTGCCAAGTTCGTAGACGACGAAGAACTGGCCTACGTGGTCCAGCGGTACCGAGAAGTCCACGACCTGATGCACACCCTTCTCAGCATGCCCACCAATATGCTGGGTGAGTTTCTCACGGGCTTGTTACGTGGCGCATTGCGGCCGTCACCCTTGCAGGTTTCATTCCTCCCCACATCCCGAGATGGGGTGGCTTGCGAGGTCTCGGACACAGAGCGCTGAGCGGTGGGACCTGTCGGTTTCCCGAACGTCAGGTTGCACCGGCCACTCGCCTGACAACGACCGTGTTCCTGGCCTGAGGGAAGTTGAGATGAATGGTTGGCAGAAAGGGGAGGATATCTTCAGGCCACGGGCCTGGTTGAGGTGTCCAATGGGCTGGTGCTCTCCTTTGCATGGTGGAGAAGCATGGACTTTCGCTCAATCCTGCAAATAACTTAGTGGCCCGCTTTGCACGATTAACACTTGTTTGTGAGCACGCAGGAGAGAGCCAGGGATGTTCAGTGCAGGGAAACACGGCCCTCTTGGGGTTCGACAGATTTCCCCTGGCTTGGCTTGCTTTAGCGAGCCGAGTCGTGGGCTCCCCGCTGGAACTCGCAGGTGCTGCCTGTGACCCGGGAGGGGGAGAAGGAACCATTTGCACCCAGCAGCTGGCGGCGGTGGGGACTCCTGCCACACACACCCCACTGCCGCCATGCCCAAACCCCTTGCGGTCTCCTTGCTGACACCGGCAAGGACATAAGAACACAAGAAGAGCCCTGCTGGATCAGAGCAAGGGTCCAACCAGTCCAGCATTCTGTTTACACAGAGGCCAACCAGCTGTCAACCAGAAACCCACAAGCAGGGCAGGAGCGCAACAGCACCCTCCTGCCCATGTTCCCCAGCAACCGGTGCACATAGGCTCACTGCCTCTGGTACTGGAGGTAGCACAGAGCCATCAGGAATAATAGCCATTGATAGCTTTATCCTCTTTGAATTTGTCTAACCCCCTTTTAAAGCCATCCAAATTGGTGGCCATCACTGTACCTTGTAGTAGCACATTCCCTAGTTCGACTCTGCGCTGTGTGAAGAAGCCTTTCCTTTTACCTGTCCTGAATCCCCCACCAATCAGCTTCATGGGGCAGCCCCAGTGGGTTCTAGTATTGTAAAAACAGGAGAAAAATGTCTCCTCCACTTTCTCCACACCAGGCATAATTTTGTACGCCTCTATCATGTCTCCCTTCACCGCCCTTTTCTCCAAGCTAAACAATCCCAGCGGTTGCACCCTTCCCTCCTAGGGGAGTTGCTCCAGCCCCTGGATCATTTTAGTTGCCCCTTAGGAGAGCGTGAAGGGTTTGCTCTAAACATCCCAGTGATGCCGCGTCCCTGGTTTGTTCTCTGTTACGTCCAAACCCAGATCTCTGGGTTGCTTCAACACAAAACCATGGGCTTGTTTCTCTCTCAACAACCCAGAATTGCCGGGTTGTTTAGCAAAGCAGAAGTGGGCAAGTGGGAAGGAGCCCGCTCACTCCCATGCCCCATCAGCCCATGCTTAACAAACAGTGAGTTGTTCAATCGCGCAAAGAAGGTCAACGTGTAATGTCGTTGTTTCCCAACTCTTTAAAAAATTAGTTAGAGCCCAACCGCCTCTCCCATTATCTTCCTTTCTTTCTTCTCCACGTACTCGAGAAATTTGTCCCTTCTTGATGCCCCATTTTTCTTTCTCCTAAATCTTTCATCTGGCTTCCATCCAATGCTGCCACCATTGTAAATATGCAACCTCCGATTGACCCGATTGGAGATTATTTTGTGGCATGTGAACCTGGACACTGGGTTAATCATGGGTTAAACAAACCACAGTTAACCTAAGAACTAATCTTAGGTTAACCTAAGAATTAATCAGTCTTCTCAACAAGTTAAGAGTTTTTTGATTACCCTCAAAGCTCTCGGGGGCCACGTTCCAGTGGTGGGCGGAGCCATAGGCAAAAGAGGTGGGGAGGAAGGGTGCGGTATAGCCACGGTCACTTTACTTATGTACCTCATTTTCCGCAAGTACATTGTGCTCGATTTCTAAAAATTGTACTATCACTACGATATAACATTGGCAGTTCAAGTATTAACAGTGCATTTGAAGCATGTGAAAAGCTTAAATGAGTATAAAATATGCCAATAGGTCAATGAACAATATCTGATGATGATATACACAATTCAGTATACACAGCCATGCTCATTGCAGTCCCTTTCGGCATGGGGTTGTGGCACGCAACAGGCGTGATGAGCACTAACTTGATCTTTGCGTCAAGGTTGGAAGGCCGTTCCCCTTTCACCTGCTTTCAGGACCCGTGCTTTGCCACACGTTCGTTGAGCTGGAGGCAGAGGAGGTGCCTCCGTCACTTTTAAAATACCGCTGGGAAACGTAGGGTGTGGAGGACGGGGGGCAGGGGGAACGGAGTGCTGCTGTGTAATCAGCCCTGACCCTGAAGCAAGAGTGTTCCAGATTCGCAGCAGGGAGCGAATGAGTCACTCCTGGCTTTGCCCTTGATCTGTTCTTCTGTAGCGGCAAAAGCCTGACTGAAATTGCAGAAGGGCTTTGCAAACTCCTGCAGGGCCCTGGCTATTTTTAGATCGGTTGGAGACGGAGACACCTGACCCTCCGCCCGGATTTGCTTCCCCCTTCCTATTACACAGATAGACTTCCTCTCCCTCTTCCATCCCCAGAGGAGTTCAGCCATGCAAAGCGGGGAAGGAGAAACCACAGGCTCCTTGCTTGTTACTCTAGCCCATCCTTCCTCAACATGGTACCCTTGGGGGATCTTGGGTTACAGCTCCCAGCAGCCCCAGTCATTGCCCATACAGGCTGGGGATAATGGGATCTGTAGTCCAGCACATTTGGAGGGCGCCATGCCGGAGAAGGCAGCTTTAGTTTTTTGTGGGTGGGTCTTCTTTAACTAAACTTAAAGCTCTTCAAGTGACAAAGCCATCTGTCGGGGATGCTCTGACTTGGATTCCTGCACTGAGCAGGGGGTTGGACTTGATGGCCTTATAGGCCCCTTCCAACCCTACTCTTCTAGGATTCTATAAGAAGGCCTTGAACATAGGACAGCAGTCATTCCTGGGGAAGGTTTACAGACAGGAAGAGGTGTCTTGCAATAGTCCGCTTGTGTGTGTTTTGTTTTTAGGGAAAACGTCAGTTTAGGCCAGGCGTGTAGAACCCCTTTCTGAGGGGAGAGTTCCATTTCGGAGAAGCTTCCGGGGGCCGCGTTCTGGGGGCTGCGTTCCGGGCGGGGGGGGAAGCCAAAAGAGGCAGAGCCAAAAACACTCGCCGGTTTTAGCTTGCAGCTCTTCCTGCCAGTAGCGAAGCCTTAGGAGAGGCATTCCACCGTCTAGAATGGGGGGAAAAACTGCACCAAATAATTAGGCGAAAGAGGGTGGGGCCACGGAAAGAGGGCGGGGCCTTCTGGGCTGAATTAGGATACTAGTTGGGCTGGATTTGTCCCCTGATGTTCTGCAGTGTTGGTTTAGAGACAGACATAGGAAGCCACCACATACCCATCAATTGGTCCAACTAGCCCATTATTGTCAGCTATTATTAATTAATTTAGGACCCAATCCAACTCATGTTTAGACAGAAAAGAAGTCCTACAACTCCCAGCATGCCCCAGCCAGCATAGCCGGGCGTTGTCGGACTTTTTTTCTGACTAAACATGCATGGGATTGGGTCCTAAATTTATATCCCATGTTTCCACCAAAAAATGGCGTTCATGGCAGCTAACAATAAAATTGAGATTAAAAGTGAAATCTGAACTAAAACGTCACATAAAAACAAATAAATTAAAACACAATTAAAAGCGGAACAATGAAAGGAATAAACAGCACCCAGCCCGTTAAAAAACCCCTCCAAGAGCAGAATAGCATAGATGCCAAAGGCTTGCCTGAATAAAGATGTCTTTGCCTGCTGGTTGAAGGACAGCAGAGAGGGGGCCAAACATGCCTCCCTCGGGCAGGAGTTCTAGAGTGGCCACTGAGAAGGCCCTGTCTTGCATCCCCACCAAACATGCCTCTGATGGCAGTGGGACTGAGAGAAAGGCCTCCCACGAAGACCTTAAAATCCAGGCTCCTATGTGAGGATTCTTCATTGACTGGTTAGTGGCTCTCCAAGGTTTTAGCCAGGGGTCTTTTCTAGCCCTGTCTTGAGATGCCGGGGATCAAATCTGGGAACTTCTGCATGCAAAGCAGGGGCTCTGTCACCCTGAGCCATGGTCCCTGCTCAGCAAATGAAATGTCTCAGAAGGGAGACATCTCACTTGCTTAAGGAAATCTTAGGTGATTAACTGTATAACCTTTACCTGATTAATTGATGGGCGTGACTAAATCTGCTGAAGTCTGCATATGAATAAAGCAGCAGTTCTGAAAGCGGGGAGTAGAATTGCATGTGACACATACAGATACACATATATCTGTATATGAGAGACAGAAGGGAGAATGCCTCTTCTCAGATGTTGCCAACCACCTGTGGATTTGCAAGTACTTACCTTAAATATAACGTCACCTGCCTCATGATTTAGGGATGACTTTCGATCGATCAAAACATTTTCAGTCTGTTAATCTGATAAATTGACCTAATGATGCAGCTTTGTTTTTTATTCTACTTTTTGTCAAGGTGGCTCACAGTGGGGGTGGGGGATACAAAGTAGATCTCCAGATGTTTTAGAGTTCATCCCCCAGCATTCCTGAGCATTGACCATGCTGGCAGGGGCTTCTGGGAATTGAAGTCCCAAACGTCTGGAAATCTCCCATCTGCCCACCCCTGGCTTACAAGGCCTGCGTACTAATATCCTCAGGGTAATCCTGAGGTTTGTAAAGGTACACAAATTCTTTTTGTTTGTTTGTTTAAACCCTAAGAGGGAAAACCCCAAAAATAGCCCAGTGGGGACTGAGTATGTGCAGTGCCCACAGAATGCTAAGCGGCTTTTGGGGTGGTGGACAGAAACTGGGTGGGAGGGGGAATGGAACAGAATGGCTGGAAAAGGAGGACAGAGGAAGAGATGCAGATACTGAAAGGGTAGAGAGAACCATCTCATTGTCTGGATAGGCCATTTCTTCGCTCACACTGAGAAAACCTGGGGGCAGGGGGAATGGAATGGAGTGGTTCGAATTCTGATCAGAAACAAAAGCACTTCATGCTGCAACATGTTGTTGCAGGGCCTTACTTGTGTAATAAAAAGCAGTATTGTACCATCCCTGAAAGTGATTCGATGTAACACCCAACCCTTAAGGGGACAGAGAAATGTGGTAATCGTTTCTGGAATATTGAAGGCTTAGGTTCCAAAAGATCACCAGGTGCACCTTCCAAAGGTTCAACCCCATAACCACGTGGTTAAGCAGGATTTCCCTCCACTTAGAGACAGAGATTTGATTTTCTTGCATCTCTTGTTGCTTCTTCTCAGGGGAGATCGTGGTAAAGTGGTTTGAGGCAGTCCAGACTGGCCTGCCCATGTGCATTCTGGGAGCAGTGTTTGGCCCTATCCGTCTGAACGCCTGGTATGTTGAGAAGCCTGTGAATGTAACTTGCATGCTAATGTGTCTCCAATTAAAGAGCCAGGGTAGCCCAATAGATAAATTTTATTTTATGTATTTCAAATATTTCTAGGCCGTCGTTCAGGGCAGAAGCCCGCCCAGTAGTGTGGCGCTTGAGCCTGAGAGAGTTGGACTGTTCCCGCAAACAGTTTCCTCGGTTTAATTTACTCTTATATCTGGATATGCAGAAAAGGGGCAAGGATAATGACCAAGGAGTTGGGGTGCCTTTCCTGCGAGGAGAAGCTAAACGCTCTTGGAGCACAGGAAAAAAGACAATTAAGGAGGTGCTCAGCAAGAAGCATAGAAAATCATGTACGGTGTGGAAACGGTTGATGGAGGGAGAGCAGGGCCGGCCCTGTCATGAGGCAGAGTGAGGCGGCTGTCTCAGGGGGCAGGTGCTGGGGGGCAGGGGGCAGTGGAGAGATGTTGTTGGAGGACAGAGCTGTGTGTGCCCTGCGCCCTGCGAGCCACCCTGCTGCCCCTCAGAGGAAGATGCACACCAGTGTTGGAGTAAGATTCAGCTCCACTCTGATCAGCGTCTGGACATGGGATGAGAGGGGACGCCACCTTGTCTTCTCAGGCAGCAAAATGAGTCAGGGAGGTCCTCTCTCATCAGACTGGATCTCAGGGTTGCCCAGTTTAACTGATGCAAGACAGTAGAACAGGACATTATATCGATTGATTTGATTTGTACTCTGCCTTTCTATGAAGAAAAATGGCACTTGAGTTGGCTTACAGTCATAAATATCATTATTATATTTATATTTATATCCCACCTTTTTCCCTCTTGCAAGCAACCCAAGGCTGCTTACATGGTCCTCCTCTATTGTATCCTCATAACACCCCTGTGAGGTAGGTTAGGCTGAGAGTGAGTGACTGGCTCAAAGTCACCCATTGAGTTTCATGGCCAAGTGGGGACTAGAACCCGGGTCTAATGCTCTAACCACTACGCCACACAGGCTCTCAAATAAAACTCGATTCAAACAATAATAAAATGAATGCATTAAGACACAGCTGAAAACACAACAACAGCAGAATTAAAACAGCATCCAAGCCAACAGAGCTGCTTACATGCCACAGGCCTGCTTGAATAAAAGGGCCTTTGCCTGCCAGCAGAAGGGCAACAGCAAGGGAGACAACCTAGCCTCCCTCGGCAGGGAGTTCTGCAGCCAGGGAGCGGCCACCAAGGAGGCCCTCTCTCTCTTCGTCACCAAGCACGCCTCTGAAGAGGCGTTCACAAAAGAAGGGCCTCCCCCAAAGAAATGGATGCAGGACTTCCATTAAATTGAAGCAGGACAGACAACAGAACAGCTTTCCCCAACCAAGTCCCCTCCCAGCGTTCTCCAGCCAGCCATGCCCAGTTTTCAGGGGGCCCCGTGTGCCAAAGCCTACCCCTTTGAGCAGGGTCTCCTGACCCTCTGTGCAGCATTTTTGGCAGGGCTGCCATGCAGAGGACGGGTTAGCGAAGCCCAGTTCTGTCAGCCGAGCTGCGCCCGCATAAATCTAGATCCAGCTTTATATCCCTTGTGCCGCTACCGTCTTTGTTCTTGGGTGATTCTACAGCTGTGTTGGTCTTCTTACTAGTGCGGGTGAACAAGCAAAGCATCAAAACACATCGTGTAAAATGACCTCGTTAATGAGAATGACACAAGGTCGTAACACCAGCAGCTGAAACAACTCAGACACAAAATGGTAAAAGTAAGATATGAGATTAAAAAAGCAGCCACTAAAAGCATTCAGTGAAAAATCCAATCCAGTCACAGTTGTGTAAAAACCACAATGCAAGAAAGCCTGGGCAGGCAAAAGAAAGGACTCTGAATCTGGTGCCTAAAGCTTGATAAAGAGGGTGCTGGGCAAAGGCATGTGTTCCAATAGGGGCCACCCCTGAGAAGGCCATATCCCTGACTGCCACCTACCAGGTGGTGAGGTTCTTGGAGAAGGGCCTCCAACAAAGATCTTAATTCCTGGGCATGTTCATAGAGGAGGAAGCATCCCTTCAGTCACAAGAGCCAGTGTGGTGTAGTGGTTAGAGTGTTGACTCAGGAGATCCAGGTTCTAGTCCCCACTCAGCCATGAAGCTCACTGAGTGACTTTGGGCCAATCACTGGCTCTCCTCCTCCTAACCTACCTCACAGGGTTTATTTCATTTTATTTCGTTTCATTTCTGTACCGCTCAGTAGCTGAAGCACTCTGGGCATTCCACAAAAATTAAAGCCACAAAGTACAACATCAAACAATATAAAATATAAAAGCTTAAAACTACAGTACAAAAGTACAACCAGAATAAAAATGTAGCAGCAATGCAGAGATTTAAAATACAGATTTAAAACAGCAGAGCTAGAAGACTGGCGTGCTAAAATGCTGGGAAAATGAAAAGGTATTCCTTCCTGGTGCTGGAAGGAATACAACGTAGGTGCCAGGAAAACCTCTCCAGGGAGCTCATTCCACAGCCAGGGTGCCACAGCAGAAAAGGCCCTCTTCCTAGTAGCCACCCACCTCACTTCCTTTAGCTTGTTGTGAGGATAAAATGTTGAGGAGGGGGAGGATCATGTAAGCCGCCTTGGGATCCTTGAAAGATGCAAAAAGGCAGGATATAAATGTAATAAATAAATACGAATAAGATGTTTAGGGCTTTGAACCTTTCATTTCCCTCACCCTCTTTCTTCCTCCATCCAGGAAGCTGTGTGTCCTGACCACCGAACTCATTCCGTGGGCCGTTCGGAGCGGAAGCAACGCCAACTGCATCCTGAACTTCTATTACGAGGAGCGCTGGGAACAGACGGTGGAGAACCTTCGCAAGGAAATCGGCATTCTGCCGCCCCCAGTGATTCGAGTCTGAGTCCATGCCAGGGAAGCGACAGGCAGCCTCGCCAGACAGACCCAGCAGCAGCTAAGGAAGCAACAGGTGAAACTCTTGGAAGTTCAACCCCATTTGTGTTCGATCAGCTGGGGACATCCATGGTTCGTCCATCTGAAAACTGTAGGACTCAATCTGCAACGGCAAATGCTTTTCACCCCCGAAATAAGAGATTTAGAAATACCTCAAGATGAGCGTAGTTTCAGTGCAAAATCCATTCAACAATAAAGATGGCACAAACAGCAGCCGTGAAAACAGAGCAAAGGCCACAATACAAAAACACTCTGAAAAATTGCGGGTCGTACATAGCTTTAGTTTAGTTGATGAATGTGATGAAACTAAATTGCCTGATGGTCCTTATCTCATTTCCCCTCCCAACAACCCTGTGAGGTAGGTTCCGGACATTTCCATTTTACAGACCAGGAATTGACGCTGAGTTCAGCTAGGCCAAGGCTGCCTGGTGAGTTCTGGAAGAGCTGGGATTTGAACCCGAGTGGCACCAGGATCTGGGCACTTACCTCGTTGTGTTTCCAGGGCTGCTACCGCTGTTGAAACAATTGGGGCATCAGGTCTCCTGCAAACCATCGAGCAATCTGCCAGTAGATCCCAATCTAACCCTCTGCTCATCTGGGCTCGATTGCCTAGATGGGCAGGGCGGCTGATTTCTGCTGCGAAAGCTCCTTCTGAGAGAAACCTTGGGTGTTTCCCTCTCATGAAGGGAATATGAAGGGCTGACAAGACTGCACCTTCATCAGGGATACAGGTACGTGGCTGAGCCCTTGCAAAACAGCCCTCATACCTGCAAGAGACTCAAGCTGAATCCCAGCCTGTCAGTTCTCTAATAAATCCCTGATACGGACAAGGCGCTTAAAGTGGTCAGTCGTTTTTTGGCGACGTCTCTGGGGGGAGCCGGGCCCCTCTGCTCACTCAGGATATCGCAGCTTCGAACCTCTCACCATATATCTTCCCTCTGCCCCTGTATGCTGGGTTGTGGTAGAACACCAGGTCTGATCGCCACTGTCCCATCAGTCTCTTTTTTTAATTTTATCATTCATTTTTTATTATAAAATTTCAACAAAACAAAACCATAAAGAGGAAAAGAAGAAAAAAATGTAGCTACATAGATCTGAATATAGCAATTTCACTACATAGATATTATACACACATGCGCGCGTATATATATATATATATATATATATATATATATATATATGAAAATACAGCTTTCTAAGAATTGTACATACATTTCAACAAAGGCAGACCAACTTTCCATAGAAGTATTTGTTTATTATATTTGTATACCGCTCCACATCCAAAGACTTCAGAGTGGTGAACAGCAGATAGGATAAAAGAATAAAACTATGTTAAAATCATTACTATTTTAAAAAAGTAACAGAGTTTGGATAAGCAGAGTTCTGATAAAACTGGCTGGTGCTGGAAGCAACACAGCATTGCCGCCTGCCTAACCTCCAGGGGCCAGGAGTTCCATAGGAAGGGGGCCACCACACCGAAGGCTCTTCTCTGAGTAGACTCCAGTTGGGCTACAGGCCCATGTGGAACCACAAGGGACATGCCCTCTGATGACCTCAGTGACCAGGCAGGTTGGTAAGGGAGAAGGCGCTCTCTCCGGTATCCTGGTCCCAGGTTGTTTAGGGCTTTGTACACTAGTCCCAAAACCTTAAGCCTGGCCCGTAGTGAATAGGCAGCCAGCGCAGTTCCCTCGGCAAAGGCGTTGCATGCTGAAAAGGGGCAGCTCCCGACAACAGCTGAGGTGCTGTGCTCTGCACTAGCGGCAGCTTCCAGAGTAGCCTTAAGGGCAGCCCCACATAGAGCACATCGCAGCAATCCAGTCTGAGGTCACCATTGTACCACTGTGGCCAAGCCATCCCAGGCCAGGAGAGGCTGTAGCAGGCAAATCGGCTGAAGCTGTTAAAAGACACAGTTACAAGACGGGGGGATACGTGGCTCAACAACACTACAAACGAGAAGGATCTTGGAATTGTTGTAGATCACAAGCTGAATATAAGCCAAGAATGGGATGTGGCTGCAAAAAAGGCCAATGCTATTTTGGGTTGCATTTATAGAAGCATAGCTTCCAAATCCCGGGAAGTACTAGTTCCCCTCTACTCAGCACTGGTTAGGCCTCATCTGGAGTACCATGTCCAGTTCTGGGCACCACATTTTAAGAAGGATGCAGACAAACCGGAGAGGGTTCAGAGAGGGCAGCAAAGATGATCAGGGGACTGGAAACAAAGTCCTATGAAGAGAGACTGAAAGAACTGGGCATGTTTAGCCTTGAGAAGAGAAGACTGAGGGGAGACAGGATAGCACCCTTCAAGTACTTGAAAGGTTGTCACAGAGTGGAAGGCCAGGATCTCTTCTCGATCATCCCAGAGTGCAGGATACAGAATAATGGGCTCAAGTGACAGGAATCCAGATTCTGGCTGATCATCAGGAGAAACTTCCGGACTGTTAGAGCAAGGCAACAATGGAACCCATTCACTAGGGCGTTGGTGGGCTCCCCCACACTGGAGACCTTCAAGACGAGGCTGGACAGCCATCTGTCAGGGATGCTCTGTCTTGGATTCCTGCATTGAGCAGGGGGTTGGACTTGATGGCCTTGTAGGCCCCTTCCAACCCTATTATTCTATGATTCTAAGACACTCAGAGCCACCATGGCCCCTTGGGCCTCCAGCAACAAGGATGGATTTTGGAGTACCCCCAGGCTACAGACCTGATCTTTCAGAGGGAGTGCAACCCCACCCAGAACAGGCAATGAGCCTATCTCCCAGACCTGGGAACCACTCACCCACAGGGCTTCCAGCTTGCCAAATTCAGCTTCAGTTTATTGGCCCTCATCCAGCCCATTACTGCATCTAGGCACCAATTCGGGACTTGCACAGCCTCACCTGATTCAGATGTCACAGGGAGATACAGCTGCATGGCATCAGCATACTGGTCATCATTCTCTGCGGCTGTACTGTTCCTCGGAAGTCCTGGCTTCTGCTTTCATGCCACGTTCGCAAGATTCCCGTTGTCCTGTTGGGATTAGGGAGAGTTAAAAGGGGGAGTTAAAGTTCCCAACCATTGCTTTGGATATGAGACCAGTTCTGTAGCCGCTTCACTGTATCAGCTGCGAATAAAGGATTGTTTTCTCATTGTCGGGAAGTCTCATAGACAGCCACAGTCATTACATCTAATGTAAATACTGGGATTTAATATTCAGTATTCCATGACAAAAAGTTGAGCGATTCACCTTTTGCTTGCTAAAAAAAAAAAAAAAAAGTTTCTAGTCTTCATGGACCCCTGGAAAATGTTGGATAGCTTGGGCAATGTTTCTTCAATGGCACACAAAAGCACAGGGGGATGTGGGTAGGTTTGTATCAGATAACTGAGTCACATTGAGACTGACTTCACTCCCCAGTTCTCTCCATATTAGAACTGCTTAGAGTGCAGAGATATTTTTTTTAATATGGAAAGCAGTATATAAGGGTGAAATCCTATGGGGATAGGTGGCCTCCTCCAAACTTGGAGGCGGCCACCTATCCAATATAGGGCAGGAGAAGCGCGGAGGGGATCATCGTCTCCGCCCTCCAGCCACCCTGCATTTGTGGCTAGCCGTGGGAAGGTGGAGTGGCGGAAGCGGCTGCTAGATGACACACAGGATGTTCCTCCTTCCCCGCCCCGTGGAGCGCCCTGTTTTGGCCGCTACACACTCCTCTTCCAAGCACAGGGCCATTCCACGCTGCCTGCAAGGCAGTGCAGGAGGGGGGGAAGGTCGGTTCCCAGAAAACCACATATCCAATGGCCGTCTAGCCACTGACTAGTGGCCATAGGATTACTCCCTCCATGTTTTAAAGAATAACAATTAAAGCAACATTCTTGATTGACTTTATTTTTAACAGTGTAGTTTTAGTTGACCAGTGGTTATTTTATTCTCCTGTTATTGTTATCTTTTCAGCTTTTATCTTTTTTGTTAGCCGCTTTGATCGTTTACCGGAAAGCGCTATATACATTTAGGTAATAAATCAATAACAAAACAAATGACCTCCCCTTTAGCCTAAGATATTGGGGCCATACACAAAAGGCATAAAAATCAAAATAAGCCCCAATATGTTACAATAAAACCATAAACATTCCAATTAAAAATTCAGACACATAAAAGCAACAAAGAAACTAAACATAAGCCAGCTCTGTAACTGTCTCTTTTCCCATACTCCAGTGTTTCCTAAATTCTGGAAAAACGAATAAACGTAAGTAAATCTCATTGATCTGTAGAGTTTATTTTTGAGCCCTGAATTCAGGGGTGTTGTTACACAATTAAGGGTGCAACCCTATACATATTTAAGGGTTTAGACAGAAAAAAAAAGTCCTACAATTCCCAGCATTCCCCAGCCTGCAGTGCTGGCTAGGGGATGCTGGGAATTTTAGGACATTTTTCTGTCTAAACACGCATAGGATTGAGCCCTCAAAGATTCAGAGGCCAGGCCAATAGGACAGAAATCTGCATAAAGTCTGCATATGTTGATTTATATCTATATATTCAAATGTAGAAATAGTAGGATTTATTTCAATTTCACAGGAGGCAAAGCCACCAAGTTAATTTTTCATCCAAATAATCTCAAAAGTAGTCAACTAATTTGCACCCTTCTTCGAGTCATCCCAAATGGACGGAACATGTTTTTTTTCTACGCTTATTTGCTATGCAGGGAGATATTATTGGGGGTGGGGGAGGGTGGCGCGGCATGTGGGGAGGGGAAAGTTAACCCATCCCCAACTGCAATCACCCTTGAAAATCACAATTAAGCAAAGAAAAAATCTTTCCACCGGCACCAATGGACACTCAAGCCTAAGATATAGATACAGGGCCAAGGCCGCACAGACTCAGTTCTGGCAACCCTGCCTATCTGAATTTATAAGGATGGTGGAGCTTTAATGATTTCTGAATACCCCCATTCTCCCTCCCCTAACCCAGACATTCCTGACATCGGCCGTTTGCTGCTTTTGGCTGTAGATTCTACAACGTAAGTATATAAGAAGAGCCCTGATGCTGGATCAGGCCAAGGGTCCATCCAGTCCAGTGTTTTGTTCACACAGTTGCCAACCAGCTGCTCACAGGAAGCCTACAAGCAGGACAGGAGTGCAAGAGCATCCTCCTGCCCATGTTCCCCAGCGACTGCTGCACAGAGGCATACTGTCTCTGATACTGGAAGTAGCACATAGCCATCAGGACAGGTAGCCATTGATGGGCTTTCTTCACATGGAGCCTCCCTCACGGAAGTTTGTGGGCTCTTTACATGATGTTGTGTCCTTCCAGGGTGTCGCCTGCACTAAATGCCCTTTGTTCCGTTTTTAAATGGATCGCAGATACTGAGCTATCACATTACCCCATCGTGCTCTGCTTGAGTTTCCACTGTGAAAAGAGGAAACACGACAAGAGGAGCGAGATCAATGAAAGATAATGGAAGGTTCCGATACAGGGAGAAGGAGGGAAGAGGAGGGGGGAAAGGAAGCACGTGAAAAAGGGAGTTGTCGTGATCTTGCTTTTAAAACGGAAGCAGAAAGCCCTGTTTTAAATGCAGGATTTTAGGCTGGTGTAGAGATGTTCCTAGCCTTCTCCAGAAATTTGTCCAACCTGCTTTTAAAGCCATCTCAATTGATGGCCATCGCTACATCTTGTGGTAGTGAGTTCCATAGATTAACTCTGCGCCGTGTGAAGCAGTCCTTCCTTTGATCTGCCCTGAATCTCCCACCAATCACCTTCATGGGACGGCCCCTTTGGGTTCTGGTATTATGAGAGAGGGAGAAAAATGTCTCTCCACTGTCGCCACACCAGGGATAGTTTTGTACACCTCTATTGTGTCTCCCCTCACTCGCCTTTTTCCCAAACCAACTGCGCACTGCATGAAGAAGCCCTTCCTTTTGTCTGGCCTGGATCTCCCACCAAACAGCTGTAGTAGAAGAAACCTAGAAAGGGGCCTGGGGGCGGGTGGGGGGGGGGCAGAGAGGCTGACTCAACGTTTGCTGCTCAGAGGAGATGTGCCTCTGTATGCTACATTTCACAGGGCTGTGATAGATTGGGTTGCACAGCCGAACGCATGATAGGGCGAGCGTGGAAATGCAGATCAAAGAGCAAGCCGCTGAGATTGGCTTGCCTTGCATTTCTCGCCAGGGCTGAGTGCTGGCCCAGGCTGCCCTTTTTCTGACAACTGAGTGGCACAATTCGCAGATCTGGGCTTCCGAAGCCAGAGATGCTGCCTCAGCAGCACAGTGAAACAGAGCTCACTGATGCACTCTGACCCTGATCTTCAGTCCTTGTTTGGCCGGATTCCCCTTCTGCAACAGGTTTTAATTAACGTTGCAAAACTGGGGGGGGGGGTTGCGTGGTCAGCAGCAACTGCTGATGTACACAGGTCAATTTCCTTATCTTAAGCTTCACTCGGAATTGTC
This sequence comes from Heloderma suspectum, assembly GCF_057233095.1. Lineage (NCBI taxonomy): Eukaryota > Metazoa > Chordata > Lepidosauria > Squamata > Helodermatidae > Heloderma > Heloderma suspectum. Next base: position 20,577,422 of record NC_139471.1, on the reverse strand, counting down.
ACAGACTTTAGGCATTTTGTAGTGCTGGATTCGGGATCTGTCTTCCACAAGAGAAAGGAAGGGATCTGCTTGCAGACAGTCGTCCCACCCAATTTGGGCAGGGGAATTCCCCTCCCCACACAGTGCAACTCACCCTATTCAAAAGGATGTCCTGACTTTTTGTGTAGCATTTTGGGGGGGCTGGAGGGACAGCTGTGGGACAGAGCGGGTGGAGAAGTCCTCTTCTGTCAGTGCAGTTGATCCAGTGTAAACCTTTGACCCCAATTAATTTCTCCCCCTTTGTTATGCCCCTGTCTTTCCTACCTGCCAGCTAAGGATCATGCTGCTTACATCTGATAAAGTGCCTTGATGAAGTCAACGAAAGCGACCTGTCTGGAAGTTAAACAGTGGCCTGTTTGTGGCAGCCAGGGCCGGAGCGACCTTAAAAACGCAGACTTATTATGGCGCACGTTTTTTATAGACTGGAGCCCCACTTTGTCAGATGCATGAAGTTGACGCAGACTTGGGCGCCTGTCAGTCTGCCCAGAACTCTCTGTGTGCCCCCCGGCCCCATGTCCCATGAAGTTGCCTGCGGGGAGATGCGGGGCAGACAAAAGGATGGACTTCTTCGCACAGCGCAGAGTCAAACTGTGAAATTCGCTTCCACAAGACGTAGTGATGGCCACCAAACATGGACGGCTTTCAAAGGGGGTGCGACAAATTCCTGGAGGAGGAGGCTACTGGTCCTGATGCCTCTAGGCTACCTCCGGGATCAAAGGCAGTATGCCTGTGTACACCAGTTGCTGGGGAACATGGGCGGGAGGGCACTGTTGCACTCCTGTCCTGCTTGTGGGTCTCCCATGGGCAGCTGGTTGGCCACTGTGTGAACAGAAGGCTGGACTGGGTGGACCCTGGGTCTGATCCAGCAGGGCTCTTCTCATGTTCTTCAAAGACACAGAGACCCTCCAGCCCGGGTTTGGGGGTGCCACAGGCCTCTTTCTGTCTGTGCCACATGATGGCTATGGGGCTCCCCATGAACCATTTCTTGGGCCCGTGGGGGGGCTCCTTTCCTTCTCCAGGCACGTGGCACCCCGAGGGGAAAGGTCCCGCCCTTACAGTGCACAACAGCTGCCTTGCTTGCCTTGCTTGGCAACTTTTTCCTCTCCGCTCTCTCTTCCCAGGTCGACCCCTCCCTGCGGTTTCTACGCCCACCTCGCCAAACCGGGTCAAAAGTCGCACCCTGGGTTGTTCTTTTTTTCCTGAGGCCAAGCTCCCTTCCCGCCTTTGCAAGATTGGCAAAACCGCAAAGAGGAGCAGCAAGAGACAGGACCGGTGGCTTATGGGGCCTCTGTTAACAAAATAAAAATGAGCCTGCTTTCCTTTTTAAAGAGGTGCGGGTCCAGCAAATACGATGGGGGTGCCGAAGCACGCTCACTGGTCAGCAGTGTTATTTCTGCAGCAGCAACGCCCCTGTTTCCGCCAGCTCCTGCTCCCAGGGTAACCCCCTTCCCAGCTGTTCTCCCAACCAGCCTCCTTCAACCCCGTTGTCAAAGACACTAGCCAGCGGAGGCTGGTGGCTCCCAGGTCAGTGGCGCAGTGAATCCACTCCAGGTTTCAGTCAGAACTCTAAAGGAGCTCTCCAAGGCGCAAAGCTCCTTTAGAGCTCTGACTGGTTCTGACTGAAACCTGGAACGGACCCACTGCCCCACTGACCTCGGAGCCACCAGCCTCCACTGACACGAGCCGTGGCAAGTCTAGAACACGTGGCGCTTTTGGCTCAGGGCTGCCTACTCCAGTTATGGAGAAGGGCCCTAGCTCAGTGCTTGAGTCCCTGCTCTGCATGCCAAAGAGCCCAGGTTTGATTCCCAGCAGCTTCAGGTAGGGCTGGGAAAGTTCCTGCCTGAAACCTTCCAGAGCCACTACCGGGGTAGATCAGCCTTCCCCAATCTGGTGCCCTCCAGATGGATAGGACTACAACTCCCATACTCCCCCAGCCAGCTAGTCCAGCACATCTGGAGGGCATCAGTTTGGAGAAGGCTGGTGTAGGCAATGCTGAGCAATAATGGACCAGAGGTCTGACTCGGGAGAAGGCATATTCCTGTTTCCTTTATTGAGAACCATGAGGACTAGAATCTTGTTTTGCTTTAAGGAGGAAAACTATAGTTCAATGGTAGAGCACCTGCTTTTGTACTGGGCTTGATGGACCAAGGGTCTGACTCAGTATAAGGCAGCTTCTCATGGTCCTGTTTAATTCTTAGAATCCTGAGGACTAGAATCTTACTTTATTTTTAGGGAAAGGACCATAGCTCAGTGGTAGAGCCCCCTGCTTTGCATGCAGAAGGCCCCAGCTTTGACCCCTGGTATCTCCAGGTGGGGCTGGAAAAGAATCCTGCCTGACACACCCTGGAGAGCCGTTGCTGCCTGTCAGTGTAGGCAAAACCAAGTCAGGTGCATCAATGCAATTCAATATAAGACAGCTTCCTGTGTTCCTAGTTAAAACAGCCCTGCATTGAGAACCGTGAGGGCTGGAATCTTGTTTTGTTTTTAGGTGAAGGACAATTGCTCCGTTGTAGAGCACCTGCTCAGTATAAGGCCACTCCGTACATTCCTAAACAGCAGATGCTCTCTAAGACGAAGGTCTTTGTCCACCTTGTGGTTTGAGATCCTTTTAACTGGCAGGGCAGGACCTTTTAACCTGAAACTCCCTGCATGCAAAGCGTAGGCATGATCTAGGACAAAGAGCAAAGGCGTGCTGAGCCCTACCCCCAAAGTGGGTTCAGCTCCTTGGGTTGCTCCTTTAGAGCTCTGGCTGGTTCCGACGGAAACCCAGAACGGATTTACAGCCCCAACAAAATCGAAGCCACCACCTTCGGCTGCCCACAGGTATCTATTGTCAAGGACCAGATCGTGGCATGGCAAGGAAATTCTGCTGTTCCTAACCAGGCGGCACCGCTTCCACTGGTATAATTTCAGGTGCCTTCTATTACGATGAACTAGAATCACAGGTCGGAATTAAGATTGCCGGGAGAATTATCAACAACCTCAGATACGCAGACAATACCACCCTAATGGCAGAAAGTGAAGAGGATCTAAAGAGCCTCTTGTTGGGGTGAAAGTGGAGAGTGCAGAAGCTGGTTTGAAACTCAACATTAAAAAAACTAAGATCATGGCATCTGGCCCCATCACTTCCTGGCATATAGAAGGGGAAGAAATGGAAGCAGTGACAGATTTTACTTTCTTGGGCTCCAAGATCACCGCAGACGGTGACTGTAGCCATGAAATTAAAAGACGCTTGCTCCTTGGGAGGAAAGCTATGGCCAACCTAGACAGCATAGTAAGAAGCAGAGACATCACCTTGCCGACAAAGGTCCGTCTAATCAAAGCTATGGTTTTCCCAGTAGCAACGTTTGGCTGTGAGAGCTGGACTATAAGGAAGGCTGAGCGCTGAAGAATTGATGCTTTCAAACTGTGGTGCTGGAAGAAACTCTTAGGAGTCCCCTGGACTGCAAGGAGGTCCAATCAGTCCATCCTAAAGGAAATCAACCCTGAGTGCTCATTGGAAGGACAGATACTGAAGCTGAAGCTCCAATATTTTGGCCACCTAATGCGAAGAGAAAACTCCCTGGAAAAGACCCTGATGCTGGGAAAGACTGAAGGCAAAAGGAGAAGGGGACGGCAGAGGATGAGGTGGCTAGATAGCATCACCGATGCAATGAATATGGACTTGAGCACGCTCCGGGAGAGAGCGCAGGACAGGAAGGCCTGGCGTGCTGTGGTCCATGGGGTCACGAAGAGTCGGACACGACTGAACGACTGAACAAGAACAACAAAAGCAGTCTTCCCAAGTCTTCCCTCCAGATGTTTTGGACTAGAACCCCCAGGAGCGTTCCTGACCATTGGTCATGCTAGTAGGACAGATTGGAGTTGGAGTCCAAAACATCACCAGACTTGAGGAAGCTGAACTAGAGCGATTGCGCTGCTTCCCTGCAGAAGAGCAGGCTGGAGACAGCCACATATTGGGGATGCTGTAGGAGATTTCCTGCATCAGCAGAGGGGTGGACTAGATGATCTCTGAGGACTCACTGAACTCTACAGTGTCTCAGTTCAAAGTCCCCCCCCCCAAGGCATGTGGTCTGACTGAATTAGGTGCTTTGATGCAATTCGGCATAAGGCAGCTTCCTGTGTTCCTGGTTAATACAGCCGTTTATTGAGAACCATGAGGACTGGGATCTTGGTTTTTTTCAGGGGAAGGTAGCTCCATTGTAGAGCACCTGCTCAGTGTGAGGCTGCTCCCTACATTCCTAATCAGTAGATAATCTCTAAGGCGAAGGTCTTTTCCCATTCCTACTACTATTCCTGAAGGTCTTTTCCCATTCCCTCTAGAACTGCCATGATGGTCCAGGAAAATGACTAAGAGCAGAGCGAGTTTCCTGGGAGAAGTTATTGGGGCAGTACAGTGCAGAGAAGGGCAGAGAATAGATGGGGATCTACTGGTAGGTCTCTGGATGATTTGCAGAAGATCAGACAGCAAGGCTTTCCAAGTCCTAATAATCAACAAAGATAATCAACAACTGGCCCATGAGAAAAACCACAACATCCAAACTCCGGTTGGGAAAGGCGGACCAAGCAAAATGCCACCAAAGACTGTGCAAGCTTTTGAGTTCTCCAGAACTGGTCCTAATTAAAGGATAGTTTAACAAGAGCAAATGCCGCCCGCAGATCACCTCATAAGTGGTGACCTGGGAGTATGCAAAGAGGATATTGTATTTCTGGGAAGGGTGGTTTGAGCTGCATAGCTAAGTCCTGATCCTTGCAATCATTTGGGAGGTGCAGATCCAAAATACAGAGTGAACAAATTCCTCAAACAACCCTGGTTCAGGGTGGGGAGGGCAAAGCCAAAAACAGAGGAAGAAATAAGGGACTGGAAGTGGAGGCGCACACAGTGCTGTGCAGTCCTGCGAACTCTGTACGCTTTTGCCTCTGGCTTCACCCATTTTGCCTCTGGCTTCACCCATTATTGAATCTGGCTTCACCCATTTTGCCTCTGGCTTCACCCGTTATTGAATCTGGCTTCACCCATTACTGAATCTGGCGCCATCCCCTTTTGGCTGAAGCTTAAATTGACTTTTCCTGTGAGTAAACAGCTCTTCATAGGGAAAAAAAAAAAAAGGCTCCCCTCTCCAGGCTTAAAGCCTGGAAGGTGGGAAGATGCCTTGAAACTCGATGCGTGTGTTTGAGACTGCAGTTCACACACCCAGAGTGAACAGTGTCTGTAGTTGTGGGGTTTCTTTCTGTTGCAACTGCTTCAAACTGCCAAAGAGGCAGGTTGCAAATTGAAACTGAAGAGTGTGTTGTCTCTTCAGCAGGTGCTAGGAAAGGAAGGAGGAAAAGGGTGTGTCTAGTCTAGTGAGACAGTGTGATATCATGTGGTCCCAATGAGACAGACAAAGGCAGGTTTGAGATCTGCTGTGAGAGGCATGGAATGGATTTGCGTGTGTGGGTGTGCACGCGCGAACAGACCATTTAATACTCAAGAGAAAATTCCATGGATTGGGAACATATATATCCCTGCAGAATGCAAGCTGCATTTCCTGGTAATTTTGTCAGCATATGTCAGATGCACACACAATCACATTTTGTTCTAAGCTAATAACCCTGAATTCCTTAGCTTTTTCCCCATACGGAAAATATTACAACCCCTTGATTATTCTGACTGCCCTTCTCTGTACCCCTTTCAGTTCTATTATATATTTTCTCAGATGGGAAACCCAGAACCGTACAGAATGTTCCAATAGCGGTACCACCATAGATTTAAACAAAGATATTGTGATACTTGACACCCATTCCTAATCACCATTCTAAACTTCATTTTGTATCTTTCATTGCAACAGCGCCGAGTTTCAATGATGTCTTCATAAATCCAAGATCTCTTCCCTGCGCATATCGAACTAAGACTCCATTGATGTGATTGTGAAATCGGGATTTCTTTTGCTCCAGTGTACCTTACTTGGCACAGAATTACGCTGAACTTCATTTGTGATTCCGTCACCCATTCGCCTAGTTTAGGGAATCCTTTAGGAGCTATTTACACTCTGCCTAGGAGTTCATGGTGCTAAACAAGGTGGGAGCATTGACACAGCCAGCTTTTAACTCCCAACTTCATCCTTTCCATAGAAATGCCAGACCAAACACTTGAATGGCAGAAAACTTTTATGGGAACATTTTTTCCTCCTTACATGCAAACCAAGGAAACATGCAATTTCAACATGCAATTGATTTCGACATGCAATTATGCAAGGGACGGAGAGGAACCAAATAAAAGGGTGAGACCACTCTCTGCAATGGATCATCTACATGTTGCCCAGAAATAATATAACTTAAATTAAACAATGTGAACAATTCCGGACTCTTTATTTTAAAAAGGAAGCCAAAATGTCTAAATCCAAACTGGTGGATGCACCAAACAGTGAACAGAAGGTTCTCTGATGTGTCCTAGGTCTGATTTAAAAAGCCCTTGCCAGTCCGAACAAGTATAGAGTTTCACCCCTGTGTGAATTCCTTGACATAAACTAAGTTGTGAGCTCTGAAGCTCTTTCCACACTCCATGCATTTATATGTTTTATTTCCTGTGTGAATTCTTTGATGCAAGTCAAGCTGCTGACAGTGAGGGCTTCTCCACACGAGGCTAAAATCCTACACCCTTACCGGGACTTCTGCTTCTGGATTCCTTGCAGTATTAAGATCGCCGCCTTTACATGTGTTTTTTTCCCCAGGGGGGTTTCTTTCTGGACAAGTTCTATATGTTTCATTATACAGTTCTATACGTTTCATTATACTCCTTGGGAATAATGCTGCTATAACGGCCAGAAATCACAGGAGGGGCCCTGTAGGTTGACAATGTTGTGTAAAGGACCGGCAAAAAAAGTGAGTGACCAATCACGAGTGCACAATAAAAACCTCATGTAGAAATGCCCTGACTGATGCTCTTTCCACACTCCATGCATTTATATGCTTTCTCTCCTGTATAAATTATTTGATGTCTAGTGAGGTTTCCTAATGAAGGTCTTTCCACACCCCGTGCAGTTGTATGGTTTCTCTCCTGCAAGAATTCTTTGATGCCCAATAAAGCTTGATTTATGCCTAGATATTCTGCCACACACAATGCACGCACTCCTTTCCTCTGTGCATTTTTCGTCGGTTGGGTTTTTCATGCAAGTGATGCCCCTGGTATGGGATGGACCTCTTCTTCCATCTCTCTGCTCAGCTTCTCTCAAGCCTTGTGGATTCAACTTGATTGTCAAAATTATCTCTTGCCTCTTGACGCTTGGCTCTTCCAGATAATACACCAGGCCTCTTGTTCTGACCCTCTGATCCGTTGACTGCTGGAACAAAAAGAGAGTTGTGCTTGAGAGCAAAAGAGAGAAATACAGCCCCAGATCAGGG